>NC_134385.1:1917500-2236666 GCF_035582795.1 Mycteria americana
GGGGACCGTCACTGTGCTGGGTGACGCCAGCCCTGACCGGGCACCGACCAATGCATTCGTACCCAGCACGGGAGCAGCAGAGAGGGAGGACCCAAGAGAAGCTGTTGGGACACGGGACCCCCCATGCTCCCTCCTGCCAGCTCCAGTCCCGTGTGCCCTCCAAACTCATCGGCTTCATCCCTGCAGCTTTCGGCTGGGCTCGCTGCTGGGCCGGGCAGTGCTGGCTGCTGCGGTAGGGCTGCTCAGCAGAGTCGTGCATGGCGTCTGTGCATCGGTATGATGTCCAAGCCCCGCGGCACCACCATGTGCCGGCAGAGCTCTGGGGCTGCCCTCGCCTTACCTGCGTCTGCTCAGGCACCCATGGACCTCTGTTGGGGGACTTTAGTTTGTTTGGTTTACTCATTTTTCACACAGGTCAACTCTCGAGGGTTCAGGGACTTGGCAAGCTTGAAAAGCTGCTGGGCCAAGGGGAAGGTGAACCGGCTGGACGGGCGAGCTCACAGCTCCTCTCCTCTGTGGAAAGAACAGACACCCTCAGGCATGCCCACGGGCAGCTGGCACCCACCTGCCGCTGAGTGTGCCCACACCGCCGGGACACCCGGGGCCGTGCCCATGGTCCCAAGCAGGAGAGTCCCCGTGGATGTGTCCCCCTCCCCTTTAGAGCCATCGAGGTCCTGGCTGAAGAGTCTGGTGATGGCATCACCAGTGGCCACCTCTGGGGCCAGCCATCCCTGGACATGTCTCCCTCCCTCTTCCCCTCCCAGCACCCCATCAGACGGCAGTCAGGTTGGGAGCTGAGGCCCGCAGGGCTGCCACACACCTAGTCTGGGACTTGTCATCCTTATCCTCCATCTTGAGGTGGCACTGGCAGGTGGGGGTCTTGCTGTAGCTGACGGAGCGCTTGGTGGACTTCTTCCACTTCCGCGTGCTCCGCACAACCCTCTTGAAGATGAGGTAGAAGATCTCACAGACAGTGAGGACGATGCAGATGGAGGAGGCTCCGACCATGAAATAGGTGAAGACTCTTTTCTCAGTTGGCCGAGCGATGTAGCAGTCTACAGTGTTGGGGCAGGGGTCCACGTTGGAGCATTTGACCAGCCGTGGCAAGTCGAAGCTGTCCCACATCTTGTGGAGGAGGTAGAGGAACAGGATCTCTATGATAAGCTTGAAGAAGAGACTGAACAGGTAGGTCCACCACAGCCCGCCGTGCTTCTTGCCCGTGTTGCTGTAGAGCTTGGGGCAATTCTCCCCGTTCTTCTCCCGGTTCTTCCTCTCGCGGTCCTCCCGGTAGGCCACGTGCATGATGACCAGGAGGGAAGGGCAAGTGACAAAGATGAGCTGCAGGGCCCAGAGGCGGATGTGGGAGACGGGGAAGAAGTGGTCGTAGCAGACATTGGTGCAGCCCGGCTGCCGCGTGTTGCAGTCAAAGTCCTTCTGCTCATCTCCCCACACGCGCTCAGCTGCCACCACGTAGACCAGCACACGGAAGACGAAGACCACGGAAAGCCAGATGCGACCAAAGGCTGTGGAGTACTTGTTGACCCCGCTGAGCAGTGCCTGCAGCGTTTTCCAATCCATGGCGGCTGGCGGAGGCCAGAGTCACCCGACCTGGGGAAACAGCAGCAGAAGTGGTGGGTGAAGAGATGCGATGGGAGACAGCAACGGGGCGGCTCATCTCTCGCCGCACTTAATCTCATTGACCTGCCAGAATCTCTCCCTCACCACGTTACACTCACTTGGGCGGGGGCACCATCCCACTCGTGGAGAGTAAAGCCCAGCCCTGCGCTCTCCCGGTGACAGCCCGGGGTGACTCAACCTCTCCGCACTTCCTGCTGATGGAGGCTTTGCCGTAAGGGATGAGCCACCCGGCCAAGTCCCTGCCACCAAGTCCCCGGCGTGATTGTGCATGTTGGCGTAAATTGGCAGCGCGATCCCCTGGCGCGTGCCAGGATCAACAAGGGGAGGCCGTGCCTGGGCGGCAGGCGGGGACGGCTGTGCGGGGCGCTTGGCGTGTCAGCAAAGCAAAGGTCTGTGTGGACACCAGCCCTGCGAGCTGGCAGGTCCCTCGGGACAGGGGCGGGAGGGGACCCGGCAGCTCATTTCCATCCCCGACTGCATCTTCCTTCTGCCCCGCTGCCCGCAGGGGCATGGCTGCCAGGATGGATCCCCAGCACCCTGCCAGCTCCCTCTTGGCTGCCGAGGCACTGGCTCCCCGTGGGGTGCAGCACCGGACCAGTATGGCTCCCGGTCTGTGCTCCCCAGGCTCATCCTCTTTCCTCCCCAGGGTTTTGTGTGGCTCAGCCATGCTCCCCTGCATGACCTCCGCTAGCATGTTTGGGGATGGACGGGGACCTTTACCATTAGGGAGAATCCAGGGGACCTCAGGCTTGGTCCCAGCTGGTCCCAGCCTTCCCTGAGCCTCAGTTTTATAAGGTAAAATGGGCTAAACTGGCCGCCGTGCTTTGCTAATGCTGAGAACCAAAGGGGAAGTGGCTGCTGCAGAGCTGGGATGCCGGGACACGCCAGGGACCGGTTTTCTCTCTCGCAGGTGACGCCCGAGGCAGCCCAAGCATGGGCGAGAGCAAGGCTGCTGAAAACGAGAGTCCGTGCATGCCGCCGGCGCCCGGCACCCGGCTCCTGACAGCGCTGCCGGCAGCCCCGAGGCCCCGCGCCAGCCAAACCGGCTCCGTGGCTCAGCCTGGGGCTGTCCCGGTGCAAGGAGGGCAGCGCGCTAAGCCAGACCCGGAGCTTTATGCTCCCTGGATTTACAAGCCCCGGGTGATTTTTACCCAGAGGTGAGTTGGCAGCTGTTGACTCTGTGCTGTAAAGGTGTCTCCCGTGACAGAGGGCTTCACAGGAGAGCAGGCTGGATCTGTCCCCGCGGTGTTGGCTTTTAGGGCGTTGCACTGAGTAACGCACACCGCCGCTGAGGGGAGCACGGGGGGGGGTTTGCAGCGTGGGGGCGAAGACCAGAGCGAAGCACCCTGCGATTCCGGGGTAAGCAGGGAGGGCCAAGGCGTCAAAGGACAGAGCGAAGCACCAGCAATGCTCAGAGGAGACTTTTTGCAGCCTCTTTGCATTTGCAAGAATTAGTCCGGTTTTGCGACTGCCAGGTTTTGCGGGTCTGTGCCCGACAGCAAGGACGCGCTGGGGGCCAGCTCCTCGCGCGCCGCAGGAACGGCTCAGCTGCGCCCGCAGAGCTGCTGCGGGTCTGCAGTGCCGGGTGCTTGCACGGCTCCAGCAGAAGGAACGCGCCGAAGCCCCGCGGGAGCCACAACTGGCCCAACAGGTCGGGGCCGAGGCTGGGACACCCGTGTGCAGCTGGGGAGGCGGCAGCACGGCTGGCAAATGCTTCCAGGGGAAACGTGTCCCGAATATCACCAGCCCCGACATTTTATTTTGGCATTTTCTACAAGAGATATTTTGCGTAAGAAAAATTTTTTTTTTTTTTCAGACAAATGCTTTGTTTCTGGCTGCTGACCGGCCTGCCCGGGTTGCGCAGGATGGCCCAGGAGCAAACGGGCTGCTCTGATTTCAGGTCAGATCGAAAGCTTCATTCAACCCCAAATGCTAATTCCTTCAGTCCCAGCTACTCAGGTCAATCGGCGCCGCACACTCGCCTTCCCGCTCCCGAGGAGCCGCTGCCCGTTGCTGACCCGGTGCCCTCCGAGACGTACCTGGAAGAGGCTCAGGCTCCTTCCCCGCTCACCGGGGGCTGCGGGGTGGGAAGTGCCCGGCGCGGGGCATGGCCAGGGGCGTGATGGCACACGGGCGTTCAGGCTCCCCTCGTCCGGGGAGGGCTGCGTGGCGCAGCGAGGTGTCCCGGGGCTGCGGGGAAGGAACAGAGCCTGGAGCCTGCCTGGAGCGAGCCCACGGGGCTGCCCGGTACCCATCCCTGGCTGGGGCCAGCCCACAGCGAGCCCCGAACGCACCGCCGTGATCCCACGCTGCTGGCCCGGGGACGCACCGAGAAGCGCGGCTGAGCCGAGCGGGGCTGAGCTGGGGTCCCCTGCCAGCACGTGCCGAGCGCCAGGGCAGCGCCTCTGCCCAGCCCTGCACACCCCTGCTCGCCACCTCATCTGAGACCGGGAGATCCCGTGGCAGCTAGCCGGGGTGGGGAGCAACCACAGCGCTCCCGCCCAGCTCTTCCTTTAAAACTGGGAGAGGGGAGCTGCTGCTTCCCCCTCCTCAGCCAAAAGCTGATGCCGATGGTGGAGCCCATAGCCCCTGCACGCCCCCAGGGCCAATGCCCCCTCACCAGCCTGCCAGTTCACCCGTGCCCCCATCTCCAGTGCCCCGTGGGTGATGCCACCCAGCACCCACCTGCCCGGCACCCACCTGCCTGGCTTAGCCCAGCACCAGCTCCAGCCGTGGACCCCCGCGGCGGGGTGGGAAGGGGAGCACGAGCTCCGTGCCGAGCCCCGTGCCGGGGTGCGGTGCGCGGTGCCGTGGGAGCCCCGCAGCCCGGCCGGCGCTGGCTGGCAGCCAGGTGGAGCAGGGGCAACGCTCCCGGTGTGCTCAGCTCTGCCTGCAGCGCCGGTTTGCCTCCCGCAATGCCCGGCACCCTCGCCAGCCCCCGGCATGCCAGCCCGCTGTGTCACCGCCGGATCCTGCCCCGCGTGGGTGCAGGGCGTTGGGCCCAAAAGTGCCCAGCTCCTGCCTGGGGTGGAAACACAGCAGAGCGGGGCTGTGCGCCTTCTCCTGGGGGGGGGCTTAGCCTCTTTTGGTCCCCGGGGAGGGCAGTGGGACAGAGGAGCAGGGCCTGGGGTGGCCGTCCCTGCTCCTCGGGGTGCCACGCCATCCCCCTGCATCACCCCCCGGGTGCGCAGCCCCATGGGCCAGGGACCCCGGCACTGCCTGTGGGGTCCCGGCGTGGCACTGTGTGCTGTCAGGGTCCCCACCTTTGGCCACCGCAGGCACAGCAGCCCCAGCCGTAACGCAGCTCCCACCTGCACCCCATTAGCACCGTGGGGTCCGTCCCCCCACAACCTGCAGGTCCCCAACAGCCCTGTGAGCACCCCGCGCCTCTGCCCCGGCACACTGGAGGTACCTGTCCAGCCGGTAAAGGGCCAGAGGGAGGTGGCTGGATCCAGGCACCTTTCGGAGCAGGGAAGCTCTTTCCCGGCTGTGTTGTCTGCAGCTCTCCTATGCGCCCAGGTTTTGTCCACAGCGCTGAGTGTGCGGGGAGGGGAAGGGTAGTTTGTTCTGTTCCCAGTACTGGGTGAGTCTGGCAAACAGCTCCCGTAGAGGTTCTTGTCTGCGCACATGCACACACACGCTCGGGTTGAACAATAAAGGCGGGTCAAATCCTGCCGTGAGATCAACGGAGCCAGATTCCTCTGCAAGCAACGCCAGCGGCTCCTGCCAGGTGATGCTCCGTCCCCTGCATGGGTGGCTACGGACACTGCAAACCCGGCAGCAAACCCTGGGCAAGACCAGGGCGGCCGGAGACCAGCACTGGGCTCACACCATCCCCCCCCAGGTATGGGGCAGCCGTCAACCGTTGCTAAGAATCACAAATTACGCAACTATAACTCACTTTTAAAATGATTTTGCCTTAGTAATAGTTTTGCAACAGCACATCGGTATCTCCAACCTACAGCAACCGGCAGCCACCGCCCTGCCGGCGCTGGGCCGTCCCGGACGAGACCTTTCCCAAAGAGTGGCACAGCCTGGGTGGCAGAGCACGGCAGCAGGGACCCCTGTAGTGGGACCCTGCCCTGCCAGCTGCCTCCAGTCCTGTCCTGTGGGACCCAGGAGGTGTCCCTAAGGGGACCGTCCCTCTCCCCAGAGCGCCGGTGGCTCCCGGGAGGCTGAGTCAGCCTCTCCCTGCCCGGGCAGCCGGGTGCCCCGCTCGGCCTCTCCCCCGGAGCAGCCCCATTTCATGCCTCTGCAGACGTGGCCTGGGCAGGAATGCGTTTCCGCTCATCCATGGTTTACCTGGCCTCTCGGCTGCCCCGAGGCTTTCCCAGCATTGCTCCGGCACGCCCCGGGGCCGAGCGCTCGGCAGCATTTTCCCAGGAGGCCACCCCTCCCGTGGGGACACGTATGAAGAACCCCGCCGGGTGCTCGATGCTGTGAGAGGTTTGCTCCCCGCACTCGTGGCAGACAAGGAGCCACTCACCTAGCAGCTTTTTGGCTCCAGCAGATCAAGTAAAGTGTGTGGGGGTTTGCCGGGCTGGGGACGTGGCAGGGAGAGGCCACAGGAACGGGGGACCAGGACACCCAAAGCAAACCCTCGTGGGAGCCTGGGGGTGTGGAGAGGGGCGAGCCCAGAGGATGGGGCAGACAGAGGCACCCTCATCCCGGACGAGAGCAAAGGGAGGTCCCCCCAGACCGGCCCGGAGCCTGCCCTCGCCTTTGCATAGTCCTATTGGCAGGATCAGGAATTTGAGCTATGTTGTAGAGAGCCGGCGAGGCAGGAGCCCCGGCAGGAATCTGGGGGCTGTGGCCTTCGAGACGCAAAACCCAGGAGAGAGGGAAGATGGCAAGAACTGCCAGCAGGTCTGATTTCTTGCGAAGGCAGCAGTTCCCTGCCCCACGGTAAAGGGGAACTGCAAGGGCCAGGTGAAGAGCGGGGCCGGATGCCCCCAGCAGCCTCTCGCCTGCAATTTTGGCATTTCAGGAGGGGCCGCGCAGCCACGGGCAAGAAAGTTCAGGTGTCTTTTGGCACAGACAGAAGATTTCCCCTAAGGCAGTTGGGTGGGGAACGGAAACACCCCGTGTTTTGCAGTGTTTTGCAGTGCTGAGCTGGGTATTTGGGTGTCCCAGCAAAGGACAAGTCCCTGCACCCCCTCCGCCATCCCTCTGCCGGCTGCTCCGGCGTGGGCACAGGGACAAGGTGCCAACGCGGTTCAGCAGCTCTCAGCACCGGGGAGCCCTCGGAGGAGCTTCGGGTACGTGCCCAGGGCACGTCACCCTGCTGTCACCCCGCTCCGGCTCGGCGGGGTGACGGGTGAAAGGCTTCAGTGCCAGATGTGAACCCTAAAACCACCTAGTGACTTCCAGTGGCCCGACCTCGGGTTCTCCATGAAGGAAAAAACCGAGCAGTGGAGCAGGCGGCCGCCAAACCAGCAGGAAACCCTCAAAGTCTCTTTAAAAGGGTCTTAAATGGGGCATTGCAGGAGGCAGCACTCGGCCACCCGCCGGGGCTGGGACCCAGCCCTGCCTTTGATCTCCAGCTCCCTGCCTGCCAACAGCACCCCGGCCAGCCCGGCTGTCCCGCGCCAGGGCCGCGTCCCCGGGGAGGGGACCTTCTCCGCAAGCGCTGGGGCACGGGAGTCACGGGAGCCTGGGAGCCGGCAGCCGGGGCAGCCGCTTGCTCCGGCACGCTGGATGTAAATCAGAGAGTTTCTCTTCAATTCCCAGCAAACAGGCGGTACTTGGGCAGGGAAGAAACAAGCCCCCCCGGAAGGAGAGGCTGCCCCCGACCTGCGCTGCCACCCACGCGAGCCCCTCCACCTCCCTGGCTGGGCTGGAGTTAGCGATGCTTTTGTTTTAAATCCCCTCTCCCCAAAATTCAGGAGGCCTTCTGGGCACCCCCACAAGCAAATGCAATCCCCTGTATGATGATGCAAAGTCTGGGAAATATTCAGCTTTTATTGTGACATCCCCCAGTTTATTTGCTTTACCACTGACACTGGTCCTGCCTCTTAACCCAGAGCTCTGCGTGCCAGGAAGCGGCGCGGTCTCCAGCCCCCGTTTCTGCAGCACCAGGCAGGGCAACCTCAGCTGCCCTTGGTGCAGAGCACAGAAACACATGAGAAAGAACACAAACGCTCCCGTTTGTCAGCCCAGCCGCCGCTGATCCCAAGCCCGGATGGTGCAAGACACCCGGAGCTTTGCGGAGCGGCTGCAATCCTTGCTCGGAGCGAGATAAAGCAGCACAACAACAAATGGCAACCAGATCGTCGGGTCTCTCGCAACGGGCAGCAGCTCCGGCTGCTGCTTTGATGTGTGGAAGCAGGACGGGCTGGCAGGGTGGTTGCTCTGGGTCTCATCACCTCTGCAGCGATTAGTGCTTGCAGCTGGGGAACACCTCTGGATTTTGCTAATCGAGGACAGCCTTGATCAACAGCGGCCAACCTTGCTTGAAAACAAACAGCCCAGCCTTAGCTCTTGAAATCAGAGGCAACGGCTTGCACACAAAGAACAACTTGTATTCTCTGATGTTAAAGGCTTCAGTAAAGAAAACGTTCGGGTGGATAACCCAGCAAGCACAGCAACGAGAGCGGACAGAAGGAAGGCAGAGATCAGAACGGCTTCACTTAAAGGAGTTGGAAGAAATCCACCTGTACTTCACCATCGGCCTCTCTTACCCCAAAGGTCTCCAAACCCACCGCTGTCTTTGCAAGGAGCCACCGTGTGCCCAGACGGCCCTGGGCCGGTGGCAGGGATCCCCCCAGGGCTCCTCCACCATCCCCACCCTCGTGGGGCGGCCAGCCCGGTGCCTGCCCTCCCGTCCGGCAGCGCTGCAGCCCTGCCTGCCCTCAGCATCCCCCCGGCCGTAGCGGTCCCGCTGCCTCCCCCGTCAGCACGTCCAGGCTGGTCCCTTTGCCCAGGGTGGGCTGTGGGACGGAGCCCAGCTTTGCCCGACGAGGGTCTCAGGCGGGAGCTGGTTCATTGGGTCAGGCGTGCTGCGAAGCGGCAGGAGCTGCAGTGACCAGCCCCCATCCGAGAGGACGGGGCGATGGCATCTCCCCCGCCCCGTGCCGCTTCCTTTGCAGCAGAGCCAGCGAGCGCCGGGGCTGCCGGTGCTCATGGAAAAAATAATAATTGCACCCTCTAAATAAAGCGAAACCAGTAACAGATCGAGCTGCATGTTCAATGTTAATGTCACTTACGAGTGCATTTGCCATGAAATTATTGTTAATTATTCATCCCGGCTAATGCTCAGTTACCACTGATGGCCTTAGAAATTGCAGTGCCGCCTAAGTCACGGCAGAACCCGACATATTACGGCAATAAACAAGATCATATTCTGCCATTTAATGTTATTGTTTAATCAATGGTTGGGGTGTTTTTCCTGTCCTTTACTCAGTTGTTTTGCTCAGGTGTTTTTCTCTGGCCAGGCAGGAAGAGCCGGCAGCCCACAGCAGGCTCTGCCTGCCCAGCCGGATCCTCGCCCCTGCACTGCTCCGCGGTGGCTGCCGCACCAAGCACGTGCTCTTGTCCCCACTGGGCTAACGAGCGCCAGTAACGACGATCGCATCGGGCTGAAATGGCCCTGACACCTGCGGTGCGGCTTATGTAGGGTGAGGGATACAGAGGGGGGTTCCCGGGGGGCTCGAGGGTGCCTGTCCTGGCTGGCCCCTCTCCCCACCGCCTCCGAGCTGGCTTGAAAATTTGTGACGTGGTTAAATGGCTCCAGTCTGTCCCTGGCAGCCCACGGCCGCGAAGGGCTCTGCCGCCCATGGGTCCCCAGGGATGTTTGTGCCTCTGGGTGTGCCCGCCTGTGCCCAGCAGCCCATCTTAAATCAAGAATTTATTTATGGTTTTTTTAAAGCCTGGGATTACAGGGGGATAATTAAGCTGTCCTCCTTGCTCACCTGCACCTGGCGAATGCAGCAGGAGTTTTGCTGTTGACTTGCTGGGTGCAAGGACAAGCCCTTCCCCGGGCAGCGCAGACCTCGTGACACCCCATGCATCCCAAAAACCACCCGCCCGGCCGCGGCGCTCCCGCCTCTGGCCAAGCCATGGCTCGTGCCCGGCTCCGGGGGCTGCTCCCATTTTCAGTGGCTTTTCTCCGGCCGACCCGAGCCTCCGGCCGGTGGTTTGTCACCACAGCTGGTCCAAACCCAGCCCGGAGCTGCCCGTGGGAGCGATGTCTTTCCAGGGGTGATGCAGCCCTTACTCTCCTCTTGGCAGTGTTGTGTCCAAGGAGCAGGAGAACAACCGCTTTGGCCATCAGTTCTGAGGGACAGAAATCTTTATTTATTGCAAAGATAGCCTCAGGACCAGCTAAGCCAGCCTGGCCGAGATGGGCTCGACCTCTGGGCACCGCTGCCGGTTCACGGCCGCCACGGAGCTGCTTGTCCCCGTCAGCTCTCAGGGACCGCACGTGTCCTACAGCACCCGGTTTTACCCCAAATTTAGCGGAACGGTGTACCGTGCCTTCCCCAGGACGGGAGAGGCAGAGAGCCCTTGGGTGCAGCCTGACCCCGAGGTGCTGCCACCCCCAGTGCTCCTGGGCTGGGGGGACGGAGGAGGAGGAAGAGGAGGAGGGTGCAGGGCAGGTGAGCGGCTCCTGCTTTCTCCCGAGCAGCTCTAGGGCAGAGCCTCCTCCTCGGGCAGCGTGCCGGGGCTGGCGGCCGTGGGGGGGATGGAGGCCGTGGGGGGTTTGTAGTCCGCCCCGTGGAAAACCTGTCCCGCCATGCCCACGGGCTCGGCGTAGGAGAGCGTGCAGTCCTGCCTGCTCCGACAGCTCTCCCCGCTGCTGCCCAGGAGGCACTCGCGGCACCGCTTGCCGATCAGGTAGGCGGCCTCGACGAGGCTCAGCACGACGCAGATGCAGGAGGTGACCACCATGAAGAGGGTGAAGACGTTCTTCTCGGTGGGCCGGGAGATGAAGCAGTCCACCACGTTGGGGCAGGGGGGCAGCTCGCACTTCACCACCCGGGGCAGGGTGTAGTTCCTGTAGAAGTGGTAGAAGATGTAGAGGAAGACCGTGTCCACGCTGGCCTTGAAGACGAGGCTGAGCAGGTAGGTCCACCACAGCCCGCCGTGCTTCTTGCCCGTGTTGCTGTAGAGCCTGGGGCAATTCTCCCCGTTCTTCTCCCGGTTCTTCCTCTCGCGGTCCTCCCGGTAGGCCACGTGCATGATGACCAGGAGGGATGGACAAGTCACCAGGATGAGCTGCAGGGCCCAGAGGCGGATGTGGGAGACGGGGAAGAAGTGGTCGAAGCAGACATTGGTGCAGCCCGGCTGCCGCGTGTTGCAGTCAAAGTCCTTGTGGTCATCACTCCAGACCTGCTCGGCCGCCACAATGTAGACCAGCAGGCGGAAGATGAAGACGAGGGAGAGCCAGATGCGGCCGAAGGCCGTGGAGTACTTGTTGACCCCGCTGAGGAGCCCTTCGAACACCCCCCAGTTCATGGTCCCCCGATCCCGTTAGCTAGCCTGGGAGGAGAGAAAGATATAACGACACCGAAGAAGCAGCGAGAGGTCCCCATCGGAGCACCTGCACGTCCCGAAGCACCGAGCCGTGCTCCTGCCCGGCTGGCCTCGGGGACCGACTCTGGCCTTTGCTCACACACGGGGACACGCACGGACACGTGCCCCAGCACAGACCTGGTCTGGTGACGTGTCTCCGCAGAGCACCGTCCCCCACCGTCGCGGGGACCCGGCAAAGCTTGCCGGTTCTGCCACGGCAAAGGCATCCTTCAACCACTGCCAGCTACGGTCCGTGCCCTGCTCAGCCCTCCGCCGTCCCGCACCACCCGCCCCGTCTCTCGCCCCGTTGCCCAGGTATTTGTTATTAATTTTTCTTACGTTGCCAGGCCTGGCCCAGGCAGACAACAAATAGGAGCAGCCAGGACATGACTCACCTGGCAGCTCTGCGGCTCTAATACCACGTCCTCTCCCATCGCTGGAATCTGCCGTCGCCTGCGCTCCCCCACCCGCGCAGCCTGGGAGGAGCCCCGCGCCGCCCCACGCCGTGCCCGTGCGCCGGGGAGGCCACGCCGGGCACGGCACAGCGCGGCGAGCGGACGCCGTGCAGCAGAGGCAGCGGGCGAGCTGGGAGGGCTGCGCAGCCCCAGGCAACGCTGAGGTGCTGAGCCAGGGCCGGGCGGCCACAAGAACCAATTTTCATCAGCCCAGGCTGATCTTGACCCGTACCAGCGCCAGGACCCCGAGCGGCTGGTTCACCCCTGGATTGTGCCAGATAAACAAACCCCACGTGGCGTGGGGCCGCAGCCGAGCGGGACTCCCGGGGCTGCGTTTGGCACCAACTCTCCTTAAACATTTTACCTCTCAGTAAAAATAACAAGATCTCTCCCCATTTGCAGCGCTCTCGGGGGTGAACACGTCCCGCTGCTCCGCGCAACTGGGCCGTGCAACGCGCCTGCTCACGGGGCCGGGACGGCTGCAGACGCTCCCCGGGCACGTACCTCCCACGGGAGCCAGCAGCTCCCATCTCGCTGGGGCCATCCCCGGGGACACACACGCGAACCCCAGATTTCTCCTTCCGCGCGCACGCTTCTGGCAGCAGCCCAGGATGCGCCCATCACCCCGGCATCGGGTCGGGCTCTGCGGCACGTGGCCGACGCACCTTCCCCAGCCCCGGCGCTGCCTGACCAGGGCCGGGGGCTGCAGCAGAGCAATGTTTTCATGCCGCTTACCTGCGGGGCGTCCCTCTGCCGAGGCCGGCGCTGCTGCCGGTCGGTGCTTGCCCGCGGCAGGAGCGCATCGCCCGGTGCGAGAGGCACCGGTGCCGTGTGAGTCATCCCTGGCTTCCTGGGAGTGAGGAGGAGATTCCCGGGGGAAGGGATGGGGTTCCAGGCAGAGCCCCACGTGTTCCGTAGGCTGCCAGATTTCCTGGGGCGAAGGGCTGCCCTGCAGCGCGCGGGGGCCCGATCCTGCTGCCGTGCAGGGAAGGGCTGCATCGGCTGCCCCGTCGCCGGGAAGACTGGATGCTCGGGGTGTCTGTCCCCAGCTGCCCCAGGAATGCCAGGACGCCCAGCGCGGCCTGGGGTCCCTCCATCCCCTCCTTCGCTTGCTCAGACCTGCAGGGGTGACGTGGCCAAAGCCCTGGGAGCACCTGCCCAAGGCACCGGGAGCTGCTCAGCCAAACACCTCTCTTTGTAATCCCTTTTTATTCAAACTTTGCACCATGGCAACAACCTAAGAAGAGCCTTTATCCCTCCCCACCTTCTGACAAGTGGGCGGCTGTTGATTATTTCACTGGGAATTAATTAACTACTTTTCCTGTGCTCCCCTCACCTGCAAGCTGGCACAAGTCTCTTCCCCATCACCCCCTCCCAGCCGCCTGAGCCCAGGAGCCCTCCCAAGATGAGCCCCCAGCGCAGAGAACCCCCTCTTTGAGGCCTGACCCCCGTCTCGCAGCTCTGGGGTGCAGCAGGAAGCACAGAGCAAGGGTGGGGGTCAGATGGGTGGGGGTCCAAAGAGCGGGTGCTGCTGCGTGGGGTGCGAGAGCTCAGGTACGGCTGGAGTCATTTGAGGAGCAAACACACGTTTCATTTGCAATTCCACTGGGTTTTAAAAAAAATGTAGAGAAACAAATCTAAACAGCTGTAAAGTAAATTACCACTGTTTCGGGTGGCTCCAGGGAAGAGTTCTGCAGTTTGAAATCAAACAAGCCCTTTTTTTTTTTTTTTTTTTTTTTTTGACATGCCTGTGTGGTGACTGTGCTGGGAAGAGGGCTCCCGGGGCTGCGTCCCCCCGCGGGCGGGCGGGGAGGGCACAGGGCAGCACCCGTCCCGGTGGCGGGTGGGGGGACCGTTCTGCCCCAGGCACCCCCAGGCTCGCGGGTGTCCGAAGGGGCTCTCGTAGCTTGCTGTTTTCTGGGTTAAAATCCCCTCTTTTGGGGAGCCGCCAGGCGTGACGGGCAGTTTCCGCTGGCGTTGGGCTCCAGGCAGAGCACACCTTCGCTCCTCCGCAGCACCCGACGGCCCGCCTGGGAGTGTGGGCACGGCCACCGTGCCCCCCCCTCGTCCCCCTGCCCCGCTTTGACGGCAGGACGAGAAGGTGAGCAGCCACACAGCCTTCCTCCACGTCCCGCTGGTCAGGCCCGTCCGGCTGAGCCGAAGCGGAGATCAACCCCCGTCTGCCTGGCAAAGACCTGGTGGAGGCACAAAACAAATAAACAGGGAGAGAGAAAAACACAGAGCGAGGCGAGGCAAGAGGCAGGAGCTGCTCCGCTGCCGCCTCTCCCACCCGAGCGGCAGCCAGGGCTGACACCAGCCAGTGCATCTGCTCTGCAGCCCGCGGCTCGTGGCTCATCCTCTGCCCTTGGGCTGGCGGGCACTGAGCTCCCGCAGCCAGAGCTGCCGTCCCACCGCTTAAAATTGCTGGAGATGTCGGTTTGCCAGAGGCAGAAGAAGGGGGGTGCCGAAGGCTGCACCCTCCACCAGCCGAAACCAGCCAGCCTGCGCGAGTCCACGGTGCTGGGGACGTGGAGGTGTATTAATGGCAGCACTTTATCTTCCAGGAACAAGCCCCATTAGTACATTTTCACTACAACATGAAATATTAATAACACTTTGCATTTATATAGCGTCATTCATCCAGGAGTCACCAGCCAAGCTCCTGACATGAATCAAACACCACAGCCAGCTCCGGAGGAGGCAGGTAAATAGCATTATACCCATTTTCCTGCTGCACACACCGAGGGACAGGGTTTCCTCCAGGGCACCGGTGCTTTGTGCCGATGCCTGTCGTGGGTGAGACCACCAGCGCTCTTCCGCCTGCCCACTGAGGATGCTGCCGCTCGAAAGCTCACGGGGCCGGCTGCTCCGCACGGGGCATCTCCGTCCAGCCCACCCGCTTTGCAGGGAGTTTTGCTATCGTCAGACAGAAGCTGCTGTAGAAAAGCAAAAACGCTTCCTTGGGCCACTGGCACGTCGCTTTTTCCTTGAAGGTTTTGGAATTGCAAGAAAAGGTTTTCCACTTTGTAAAATAACAACAACAATAATAACAATAGCCAGAGTTTTTTCGGTCCTTTTGGTCCCTTCCTTGACAGATGTTGCAGATGTGAAGCACGGCAAACCTCGTGCCTGTTACCTCACCCTCTCAGCACAGCTGGAGCCTGCTCTGCTCCCCAGGAAGCCAAGGGCATTGCTGGGTGATATTTCAAAGCATCTCCCGTCCCTCCGCCAGCAGCTCCAGCAGGTTTAGCTGCCCCACACTACGTGGGCGGTGGGTTCCCACCCCCAGGATCGGGTGCCTTTGCTGAGGATGCCAGCAGCCAGGCTGGGGCGTGCCGGGTGGCCAGCACGCGTTTGGGGGTTATTGGCTTGGATTAAAAATAATAATCAAGGAAGGAAATGCGTTTTACGTTCGTGCTGTGAAGAGTGAGCTGTCGGCCCTCTCTTTGGAGAAGGACCATCTGCTGAGTTGCGCCAGCTCCAGGGACTCGCAGGGTCCCAGCAAACCCCGCTCTCAGGCACCGCAACGACCAGGCGGGTCCCGAGGTCTCTGCTTCACTTTCAATCAGGTGAAACCACCAGTGACAGCTGGGTTTGCTGCTGAGAAATTTGCTTTTTTAAAAAGAAGTCCAACTGAGGAAGTTTTGGGGGGACACGGCCCAAACACACATGGCCAGCAGCTGCTCCCGAGCGGCATCGGCCGGCGCTGAGCTGCTGCCTCCTCCAGCTGCTGCAACGTTACCGATATCGTGCCGACGGCGCGGGGAGGGGAGTCGTTCAGTGCGGTGAGGAAACCGGTCAGCCCGCGGACAGCCGGCCCCTGACACAACCCGAGGGCTCCTGCAGCATGAAAGAGCAAGCAGAAAACCAGTGGGGAAAGGGCTATTTTCGTCTTATTAAAGAGCCTTATATTTAAACCCTCCTTCAGGTCCGTAGCACAAGATGAGTGCACAGGCTTTTACGCACTAACTCAGCAGGAATTGCTTCTGCTTTTGGTGCCGTTGCAGGCAGATGCTGGTTAGCGGGGCGGAATCCCATTATTGACGCTGGGTAAATACAGAAAAAATAGGTCCTGGGTGAAGTTACAGCGCGGGTGGTGGGCGGGCAGGGAAGCGCTGTTTGCACAGACCAGCTGCCCGCTGCTCCCTTTACCCAGCACCGTTGTATTCAAAGCGGAAAGCACCTTGTTTGCAGATAATTAAAAAACCCAAACAGATTAATGAAAACTAAACACGCAGAGCAGGCCAGATGTCGGCTAAAGCACTGGGAAAGTCGTGCGACCGTCCGTCACTGTTGCAGCCAAACTGACTGCTCTGTGGTCAGCCCTGGTGCCCCCCCTTCCCTAGCCCCATCCACTGGCCCATGGCTCCCCGCTGTGCTGCAACCTGCACTCGCCCATCCTGGGGCTCACACGGGCGGCCACCACCTCCCCACGCTGCCAACGCCTTGGGAGTCTTGCAAAAAGCCCAGGGATTTCCTAGGGGGGCTCCCGCACCTTTTTGGGCTCCACCTCAGGCAGGGTTATGCCAGCAAAGGGCGGTGGAAGGTCCTGCAGATGCTGGTGGCTGAGGGACACGTGCCATGGGACCGGCCTCCCGTCTTCCAGCAGACATGGGACGAGCCAGCGCAGCCCCAGCACCGCAGCCGGGGGCTCAGCAGGAAGGGAGAGGGGCAAGACGGCTTCAAACCCTGTTTTTAACAGGTCCCACAGGGCGCTGGGGAGGTTCTCGCCCAAAGCACTTCATGCAGCGCTGCTGGGGAAGGAGGGAGGCTACAATTAAAGGGAGGATGGTGAGAAGGCGGCACTGCTAACGAGGCTGACAGCAATTAAACCGCCCTGCTGGCACAGCAGGGGATGAGGGCAGTGTGCTAATGAGGAGGGGGCTGCGGCACCCGGGGAGAGCGGTGCTGCCTGGCGAAGGATCTGGGTCCGGTGTCGCTGAACAGACGCTGCAGCAGTGCGGGGGCCGCGGTTCTGCCGCTGCCGGACCTGCGGGTACCGCGGGGCAAGGGGAGCTGTGGCCCAGAGCAGCCGTGGGCCGTACCCCGTGGCACCCGCCAGCACAGAGGCGTTGAAAGGACCTTTCATCAACCCTGAGCTGCCCTAAGAGCGGCTGATATTAATGCTTCCCCTGGTGCAGGTTTCCTTCACGTGGCCAGGACAGTGGTTTGCAGATCCGCCGGGTCTATTTAGAAGCTCTCCTATGGCAAACCCGTATTCAAGGACTGTCTGGATGAGAGCAGGCAAACCCTCCACGGCCCAGCCTGGTGGTGGCCATCGAACTTGGCCAGGACCCATTAATCTGCTAACGTTTGTAAGTGAGACTGCAGGGAGTAACCTCATTTCTAGGGATAGCTTAATTAATCATGGAATCAAACTGACTCGATGAGATGGTTTGCTACCGAGGAGATAAATTCACATGGTCAGCTGTGGCTGAGGATGGGGACGAGGTTAGCGGGGACCTAAATCATGGCAGTTGATGGCAGCGGACAGAGAAGAGGACAGGGCGAAGAGGGGGACAGGGCACGCCTGTCCTGCAAAACCTTTCTCTGCACTGGGAAGCGAGGGGGGCACAGAGGGGAGATGCTGCTGTGGCACTTTGCCCCTATGAGGGCATTTCCCGTAAGAGCGTTTCCAGTCTGTGCAGACCACGTCCCTGCGGTGATGGCAAGGGAAGAGCGTGGAGGGCAAACTCAGAAGCTGGAGGGGACCCTGGGCAGTCACCCCGTCCTAAAACCCAGGCAGGGAGGGTCAGGGTCCCAGGACGCTCTCAAAGTGGGAGCAGAGTCCAACCCAGCCCTCAGCCCCCGCTGACTGCTGCGAAGGGGCCCGGTTACGTCTGCACTGGGTCGTTTGGCCAAAGAATCATCGTGCAGATGACATCTTTGCCCTTGCTGCTGACCTTGGCAGCATTCAAATGGGCGACCCGCAGGTCAAACTCTTTATATCCTATTACCAGTCTCCTGAGTCATGCCTGTCCCCTGGCAAGTTATATTATTTTGAAATGGCAGCTAAATGGGAAAGAGGTCGTGCTCCCAATACAGCGACAATAGGACATGACAGCACTTTTCTGAGTGATTAAGCCTCAGGTGATGTCGGGGCTACAAGACAAGCGGCTGAAGGCTGAAAGACTTTAATCACCCTGGACACGCCATCGCATCCTCGCGCTCCATCCTGCCGGGGTGGACTTTTGGTGCGAAATGGGAGCGATAGAAAAAATAAGCAAGCCCAACCTGTGCACTCACCAGTTAGTTATCCATGCTGCAGGTACCGCTGTTAATAATCATCTGGAGCAGCCTGTTGGCCCTCAAGAGATCGTTCTGCAATAAATAAGCTCTGATGCCTTAAAATAACTGTCTGGGGCTGCCGGAGCAGACGCTAGATGGCATTGGGAGAACGCACCGTGCGCCGGCCGCCTTCCCTGGAACAGTCTGGCAAAGCAGAGCAGAAAACTCAGGATGACGGAGCAGAAAATGTCTCTGCTGGGGAGAGGCTGCCAGCTCACCTTCAGCCTCGCACCAACCTTGTGGTGGGGTGGCTTCCCGGGGGTGAGGTGGCGGAGCTCACGGCGCTTAGCCTCTTTGCGGAGCTAATAAAATAGCTTCTCCCACTGTATTTATTTTTTTTAATAAGGAGCTGGGGGCTGGACCCCGCACGGCCACTCGCGGGTCCCCAGAGCCCAGCTGTCCCTGCCGGCACCGGCGCGGCTGCGCGGGGCTCCACGGGTGCCTGCTCGGCTGGTTTAGCACGCACCCGGCCACCCCGCACCAGGGATGGCTACGAGGAGCGGGGCTTTAAAGTGAGTTGAAAACTGAACGCTGCTGCTGCCCCATCCCTCTCCTGCTGACACCAGGAACCTGCCAGCTCCCTTCACGTGAAAAAGAAGATTTTTCTCCTGCAGACTGGGCACGCGCTTTCCCGGCCACTGGCAGACAGGGGGGTCCGTGGGGGAGCAGGGAACCGTCCGACGTGGGGACTTGGGGGCTGCATCCCCACAGCCAGGCAGAGGCTCCCGGCACCCCGGGAAGGCAGCTGAGGATTAACCCTGGAGAGGGCAGGGAACGGGCAGGTTTGCTCACGCAGAAGGCAGAGCAGCAGCAGGGGCTAAGATACCCCAATGCCCCCCAACTCAGTGCCTCGGTAACCCCAAAAAGGCAGACCCTGCCTGCCACCCGCCATCCCTCTGGCCCGAAGTCCCCGGCCACGGCATGGTTTGCCTCCAGAGGCCTCTGCCAGGGACAGGCTCTGCGTCCCCGCTCCAGCATTTCGCCCCAGGGCAGCGTTTGCGGCTGTAGCCTCCAGCCAGCTCTGGGCTGCGACAGCAACAGGGCCTCTGCGCCGAGATGGCTGAGCCTTTCAACCCTCTGCGCCGGGGGGATGCCCCGGGCCAGCTCCCCCCAGCACTGCAGATCTCGCCCGTGGGATCGATCCCTGCACGTGCCCCTCACAGCCCGGTGGGACCCACCCGTCCCACTCCCATCCCGGGGGCTGGTACGTCCCTCTGCCTCCCCAGGCACAGCCTGCTGGTGGGCGAGGGCAAACTGGTGTCGCTGGACCCACTCTGGACCCACACCGTCCCCCAGCAGTGCCTGCACGAACCCCTTCGTGTCCAGAGCGAGGGGGAGCACCAGCCCTGCGACAGCCCCCAGACCATGCTCTCCAGCGGGGTGCTTCCCCCCCACTCCCACCAGCTATTTCTCCCCCGTGTCCTGCTCAACCCCTCCCTTCGGATCAACCTACCAAGATCTGTTTATCTGTCTGTCCGTCCACCCCTCTGCATCTCGCTCACCCCCTCGCCTGGGTGCATCAGCATCCCTAGGGCTGGTGCGGACAGGCCCCTCCTGGGAACAACCGGGGGGATATTCTTAGTGGGGTGGCATGCTCCCCCCCCCAGACCTGCAGCACCGGGTTGGAGCCAGAAACTGCTTGCAGCAGCTGGGATCAGTCGGGCTCTTTCCTCTTTCACCCGCTCCCCATCGCCTGCCAGCCTCCTCCTGCCCCACAGCGACAGCGTCTCCTTCCCCAAATCACCTCCCGCATCCCCACCGAGCGGAGCCAACTTTTGCGCTTTGTCTCCTAAACGCTGCGTCGCGCGGGCAGTCCGACAGCCACAACACATCTCCTGATCGCAGCTCGCTCCCTTCCAGCCAGCCCCGGCCCCGCGTCTCCCCTCTGCGCTGTTGGCGGCAGGCGGCACGGCACACAGCCCGGCGCTGCCGCAGCCCGCCCGCTCCTCCCCTCCCAGGGGTACCCCAAAAGCCCCCAGCCCTCTGGAAAACGGCACGGCTGGCCTTCGTGTCACTCTGCTCACCTAGGTGAGAGCTGCTGGGGTGATATTACAGTTTCAGGGGCGCGGGCCGCTCTCCCGCTGGGACTCCCCCTCCCCTGTTCTCCCTGCCCGAGCAGGGTAACGCATAGCAGAGCCAAAACTCGAACACCCTCCCAGGCACCTCTGCCACAGAGCACAGCTTTTTGTGGAGATCTTTACCCAGGCGGTCTGACATTACAGCATTCTTCCAAAGGCTAAAAACTTGCTCACACCCTAAGAAAAATACTACATTAAAAACAACACATCGCCTCCCCCTTAATTTTCTTGTGCTGCTCCCGGGGACTCTGGGCAGAAAATGTGTGAACTGAACTCTGAAAAGGGCCCAGACTTGGCTCAAAGCAAGAGATTTTGCATCATCGTGTCTTAAAATGTCAGCACTTTAATTAGCTGCCATCTGAAGCTGGAGTGGGTCTGTCTGGAAAACAGCTAGCAAACTGTTTTGCCCCTCTCTGTTTTCAGTTCAGGTTGAGAAATTTGTTCAAGCTGACCTTTTCCCTCCCAGACCCAAAAAAAGTTCCCTATCCATATTGGCATTTCCTAAAAATAGGACAAAATAACCCCCCCAAAAATACCAACCAGCTGTAGGGATGATGTTGTGCTCGGCTAAACTGCATCACGCCAACGCGGGGAGGAGCCGCACATCAGAGGACTTCAGCAGCGAGATTCCTGCCCTGGGAGAGACGAGGCGATGCTCCCGGGCTCCCGCGATCACGCGCGGCTGCCGCGTGCCCCGGCACATCCTCCTGGCATCTCTCCAGGGCTCCCACCACGTCTCATCGCCTCTTCGTTAACCCGGAGGGCTCCACGACATTCCTTGGGTGCTGGTCTGGGACGTGCAGCGAACACGATGGGACGCTTAATGAGCTGGGGATTCAGTCACTCCATCAGCCACTCCTGCCCGCGGGCCGGGAGCTGCGGGAGCACGGCTGCTCCCCACGCACGCTGCCACCGTCCCCAGAGAGACAGGGACAGGCTGGCTCGGCAAACCAAGCGAGCAGGGTGAGGTCTGGGGGATGCAGGGTGCTTTTGCGGGGAAGACGGTCCCCGCTATCTCCCACTGGACCTGTTCTCAGGACCCGGGCTCTCCTGGCATCTCCCTTGAGCAGCACCTAGCCCCTCGCTAACCCTCGATGAGCCGGACCTGAGCGCGGAGATGACACGGAGGGGATCAGCACCATCCCCCAGCCCCCCGGGAGCCCCCAGCCTGCTGCCGAAGGGGACGGAGCTGCAGGGCATCACCCCCTGCAAGCGACCTCCCGAGGCAACGCAGGCTTCCCTGCTGTTCTTCTACCTCCAGCCCCATTTGTCATTACCACCAGTGCCAGGGTTTTCCCTTTCATCTCCTTCCGACACTGCTGCCAGGTCCCCTTCATCCAAAAGGAAAACCCCCAGCTAAAGTTATCTCAGATCGAGGTGTCACCTGCTCAAAGTTTTCTAGTGCATCATTTAAACCTCCAGTCTCACTCACCTTTTAATTTTATTTTTTGTACCTGTAAGGCTGCCGGAGTCATAACTTACACGCCAGCATAATTTCTTGCTCTAAAGGATACAGTGAATTTCTTCACAATTTGCTGACCAGCCGAGAATGCTTCTCCAGGTGGGTTACGCTGGGTAATTATTGGATTTCAGCTGCTGGAGAGGGAGGTCCGAGCCCACTTACGCTCTCTGTGCGTGTGTTAAATTAATGAAAGCAAAGCCAGAGGAAGCACCTGAAAAAACACAGGGAAATGGGAGGCCACGATGCCCCACCGCAGCTGCCAGTTTTGGAAATCTCGGTGCCGAGGTGGCACGACACCTCAAAGGGCTCCGGTGCCCCAGGCAAGGCTCTCTCCAGCAGGACACCCAAGAGCAGAAGCCACCAAAAGCCAGGGACCGCTGTCAGGAAGGGCCACGCAAGCGTCCACCGTCGTGGTGGCTGGGCGCCGCGAGGGGCTCGGGGATGGCGGTTTTGGGTCTGAACTTGGCCCGGAGCCCCGCGAGCATCTTCTGCAAGATGGGCTGGTGCTGCGCAGGCCACCGGCACGGCCCAGCACCGCGGGCCGCTCTGCCCTCTCGAAATGGCAGAGCGGCAGTTGGTCCCCTTTGCAGAGCAAGGGAAAGCTCGAGCCAGAGAAATACCTTCCTCGGAGCCTAATAATTCTTCAGCACGTCAGAGGAAGAAGAGTGGGATCAAAAGCATCCTCCCCGCCTCCCCGCTCATTGACGGAGAGCCTGGAGTCCTGGCCATGCGGTGCTCCGGCTTTGGTGGAGTGCGACACTCATCTGTGGCGTGGCACGCAATTACGGCTCGAAAAAAGAAGGGGCAGATCGCCCTGGGCGTGGGAAGAATAAGAGCCAGCCGCCTTTCATCCGCACCCCACCGTCCGCCGCCTGCCGCTCGCTATTCTTATCCCTCCTGATCAAGGCGAAGCATTTCCTCCTCCTGCAATTGAAGCCCGGAGCCCCGGCATCGCGCAGGCGGCGCAGGGAACCGGCCGGCTGCGCCGAGTGGGGGACGGAGCTGCTCCTGGCCCCACACTGCGGGGCATGACCCTGCAAAGGTGGCTTTCAAGCTCAGAGACCGCCTCGTGGAGACAGATATGTCTGTATATATGTACGTACGGCTCCGCCGCTTCTTGTACGCAGAGGAAGGTCAGCCTTGGTTCACGCTTGATGTGGGAAACGCCGTGGCTCAGATGACGGCGAGCAGCGGAGGGACCGTTCATGCGCCTGCGTTGGTGCCAAACAGAGGTTGAGCCCTAGGGAAGAGGAGAAAAGGGGCTCTAGGAGGAAAATTTGGTCGTTGGGATTTAAAAATCCCCTCATGTTCTCATGAGAGAGACTCTGACTCTAGTTTTCTGCTTGGGCAACTTTGCCCCAAACTCCAGTCCTCATGAGAAAATCAAGGTTCTATGAGTTACGACGGCAAGCGATCACTCAGGGCTTGTGCCCTGCTGCCCTGGAAGAAGATGGAAGTTGCTACTAGCACCATCCATGAGTAGAAAGCAGAGCTGCCTTGGTGGCAAGAAAAAAAGACTCCCCAAGAGCCTCTGTCCGTTCAGCCCCCACGGCAAAGGCTGATGCCCAGGCCAGACGGCGTAACGCAAGTTCAGCAAGTGCTTGAGTAAAATAACTGGGTCCCTCGGTACTAGTGTGAAGCCAAATCAGCAGAGCTATCCCAGGGACCAAGAACATTTGAGGAGCAACCAAGGAGACACCAAACTCACCTGGTGATGCTCACCGCTCCCATCTGCTACAAGACGACTTTCCTCGTGCAGCAGATGGGCGTTGCTGAGGCTTCCAGGCTGCCTTTGCTCTGGCTTGGCCGTCTCCAGTTCTTACAAACCGCTCCAGGAATTAACCAAACCCAAGGTTTCTGGAGGCGGTGGAAGAGCGCACCAGGGAGCATCGGGCAGGTCTCTAAGAGGAGGCTCTGAACACATCCAGCTCCCCATGCCCTCAGGAGCAGAGCCAAGCCGGGACCGCAGCCCCCAAACAGCCCCAGGGCTGGGCTGGAGGGACCCTGCCGGAGTCGACCCGCTCCACCACCGTGTCGGGCCCTCACCTCTCCCCAGCCCGGCTGAACCGGGGCTCTGGGCAGCCTGCCCTCCCTCTCCCCCAGCTTTGTCTGAACTCCTGTCACCGCAAAGACCTCATGACTGAAACCACCGGTGCTGGGGAGAAGGACAAACCGCCTGCTCCCACCGCTTCAGGTGGAGCAGGATCCCACCCCGCTCTCCCACACGGCAGGCAGCCCCAGCCCGCTGCGGCCGGGATCATGGGCAGCAGCCGTGTGTTGTTAACTGGCTGGGAGAGGCATCGTTATTCCCAGGCTCCTTCCTAGCAGGTTCTTCGTGTCGATACAGATGCAGGAAATCAGCTTCATTATCTTGAAGGATCCAGGAGCTCTTCCCAGACGTCAAATGCAGAAGCAGCCCCGAGGGCTCTTGCGGAAAAATAAAAGTCCAGTAAAAGTTCACTCCTTACTTTACTCCCAGGAACTTCTTGACACTGACCCCAAACTTGCCGGCGACTCACACGCTGATGGCTGGAGCCTTGTGTTTCAGGAGCCAGGGCTGCTCCCTCCCAAACACCGGGGGTCACACGTGCGCGGTCCTCTCGCTCGCACCTCGCCGTTCCGCATTTATGGCACGTGGCACTGGGGATGCTTCAGCGTCCTGGGGAGACGCTGAAGCAGAACGGCCCCGTGGAGAGGCGAGCAGCTCGCTCCCCCACCTGCACAGCGTGGGGTGGGGAATTGCATAGGGCTCCTTGCTGCAAGTTCATGCCTGACTGCAATCAATATAACCTTTTGAAATTAATCTACTTTCTCCTCTCTTTTGCACACAAACACAGTTGCTGCAATCCCTCCATTTCCATGATATTGGGGGGAAAAAAATCTGCTTCAGTGTAATGCTTTCTATACACTATAGACTTTATTGCTTTATGGTGAAATTAAAATAAAGGGTATTTTTTTCCTATGATATTGGGAAATAAAGGTTCTTTCTCCCACCGAATCACTGCACTGCTGTATGTGCAAGCAACTGCCAAGCAGAAAGAGCAGAGCAGTCAGGACAGCTGGGGTCTGCTCCCAGTGCTCCCAGTCATCCTGCTTTGAAACTGGGGAAAACCACTGCCAAAGGTTCACGGCCAAAGAGCTGCACCCCAGGACGGTCACTGGCGAGCCGGGGCGGCTGCCCAGCACGGCCGCGGGCAGCCCCGGCACGAGCGCAGGGAGCTTCTGCGTTTTGCTCTTGCTCCTGATTTCTAAATATCTGAGCGAAATCGGCAGTGGCGGCCGTCGGGCTCTCAATCACCTGCAGCCTGGACAGGGGAGGGCGGCTGAACCCGAGCTGACGACTTGATAAGGAAAGGACGACAGGCCCAATTTACACATCACTCTGCTTTTTTACTTAAAATAAAAAAGCGGGTTTTATTCCCGGTTTCCCAAAAGCAAAGCCCAGGCCCTTCCTCGCCCCCTCCCGCGCCGGGCTGTGCCCGGGGCCGGGGGCTGCGGGGCGGCAGGAGGGCGAGGAGGGGGAAGCGAGGAGCTGCCGCTGCGCCCTGCGTGTCCGGGGTACGGCTCTGGGCCGTGATGCAAAGGGACGCCTGGTCAGCCAGCTTGTTCCCATGTGCACCTCTGTAAAATAAATAACTGAATCGAGCCAGGGAGAAGGGTCTTCACCCGTGCTCACGTGGTGGGAGATGCCTCCTCTGTGAGTGAGCTTGCAGAGATAAAAATGAACCCTCAGATACAGCGGACCTGCCGTGCTTCAGGACAGCGGCCAGACCTCCGGCTGCCTCGGGGAGAGAAGGAAAAGGGTTTAAACAGCTAATTCAGGCTTTCCAGTCGCTTCTGGCTCTCCGGGCGCAGAAGGGGTGCTGATGCAGCTCACCCTCTGTCCAAATTTTCCCACAGCCGCCGGTCTGGAGCCTGCTGTCCTGCGGGCTTGTGCTCTGCATCCCTGCCCCAGACAGCCCCTGCTCCCACGGAGCCCCTCCTGCCAGACCCACCAGGCACGCCGCGATCCCAGGTGATGAGTTTCCGTGCACAGATATCCCATTTCTGTGCACCTAATGACGCAGGTGTTTGGGCAGAGGACACGGGCCCCGGCGGCAGCACCCCCTGGACCCCCGGCAGCCGCCCCTTGGGTGGCAGAGCTGGAAAGGGCAGGGCAGGAGAGCGGTGCCTGGTGCCCGGCCAGGCAGGGCGAGCGGTTACCGGTGTCGCACGCTTTCCCAGTCCCCCGGCACGTGCGGGACGGTGCTGCTGCCCACGACAGCTCTCCGGCCGGCCCTGGCTCCCGACGTCCCCGGCTGCAGAAGATGGGGCTGGATTGCCTGGAACAATCCCGGCAGCCTGCTCCTTCTCTTTCCCAGGCTATTTTTATCCTCCTCCCAATGACAGATTGAGGGCTTCAAAAACAGCCCCGTGAACTCTCTCCTGCTTCCCCGCCATGGAAATTACTGCACAGCGGTTCAAAATGGGAGAGCAATTTGCAAAACAAATAAGTCTCCGATTAGCTAACAAGCGGCAGGCTGACCTTACAGGGACCCTTTCATTAGGAGACACTTATTTCCTGATACTTCTCTATAGAGCACCGATTAACTGCATTGGGATGGAGGGAGCTACTTCATACTGTTTTAATGAATTAAATATACGCTCCTATTTGGCTCTTAATGTTAAAAAAATATTAAGTACAGTAATTGTCACATTCCCAAAGCCAGTCATCTCTCTACCTAGCAGTTCATCTCTACTTTCCCCTTCCCACCACAAAGTTTAATCCATTAATGTGCTTCTCGTGTCACGGTATTTTCCTCCGCTAACGCCAGCCCATCAAAGCGTCCCGCACCGTCCGGCTGGGTAAGCGAGGACAACAGCAGCGGAGTGAAGGAGAAGAATAAACGATCACAGATTTTACCGGGAGCTCAGGAGCTCTCTCGTCCAGGTCTCCTCCCGCTCTCCGAGGGTACCCCAGCACACAGAGGAGTGCTCCAGGCCCTGTCCCAGCCATTAGCTCCTGCTGGGGCTTTATCTTCTCCCCTTCCTTCTCCCGGCACCTGCAAACACAGAAGGTGGGAGCTGTGCCCCCACCACCGGGGCTCAGCCAGCCCCTGCTCCTGCCGGGGAGACGCTGTCGGAGCGACGCGGCTCCGAGGGATCGAGGGAGGTTTTGGGGACAGGTTAGAGGGGCTCAAGAGGCAACGTCTTCTCCTGGGACGTTCCTCAGCCTGCTCTGCTGAGGTGATACCCACCTTTGACTTTCTAGAAGCACATCCCCTCCTGGGATCTCCATGGGGTTGGGAAAAAATAACGACAAGGAAACAGTGGAGGAAGCAAGCGACCGAATGTCCTGGCCACAGGGCTGGCTGTCCTGAAGCTCTCCCCCGCTGCCCACGGGGCTGCAAACCTCACACGTTATGTTGATGTGCCTCTGACTGGCATGTAATTTAATTACCGCACGCTTAAAAGATTAAATCCACGATTAAAAGAATTTATATGGATTAGCACAGGATGATTTTAAATCACTGCCAGCTCACGGCAAAGCAAACCAGCAATCCGCAACCTACAGCAAAATCTCCGGCGGTGCGAAGGGCTGGGCGGCAGCCCTGGCCCCGCTCCCCGTGCCGGCCGGCCCCGCGGCTCCTCGGGGAGTGGGAGAGCCGGGCACGGGGACCTGCCGAGGCCCCGCGCCCCTTCCCGGCACGGCTGGCTCCCCGCCAGCGGCAGCACAGGCACTGCTGCAGAGACCGGAGGGCTTTCACCTCCCCAGCACGCTTCCCTCCCGATCCATCACTCCGTCGCGCACATCGCTGCTTGACAGCGTTCCTCTCCGAGTCCCCAGTCATGAATTTTAGGCCGTTGTTAAGCCCATCTGTTATTTTTCTTAAGTCACTTATTAGATGTCCCTTTACGGGGGAAAGAAAGAAGCTGGATGGGAGGAAAAGTAAAGCATGCAAACTGGGAAGATTTACAAAATAAATTGGTTTAAATCAAATTCACAGGTCTCCAGCTAAAGCTGTGCTCCAGAAAGCGTTATTGTTTCCCTCTCAGGGGTGAGAAGGAGAACGTGAAATTTGCTTTCCTGTGCTGGGAGGGGAAGGGAGGATCAAGGGCAGCATTTTCACCAAACTGCTTCTTCCAGAACAGCCATTTACGAATCTTCATCCCTTCCCCCGAGCAGCCGCCTCACCCGGCTGCTGTGGGCAGCCCCAGCCCAGGCAGGGATGGAGACCCAGCGGGTCCAGGGCCAGCCCAGGGAAACAGCTCCATCAGCTCAAACAAACATTTTGCAGCCTCTCTGAGCGAGAAAACGTCGCTGTCCTAAACAGCGACCAGAGCGACCACCTTGCCCCTCTCGCCTACCGCCACAAAGCGCGACAGCTAACGCTGGCGCTCAGGTTTGCCCTTGCCCCTTCGGCGGCGCGTGCCTCGCTCATCCCGCGGGCTGGCCGGCAGCCGCGGGCACGCGCCGACCTGTGCGGCCGCAGCGCCGTCTCCTGCAAATCCCCGACGGCTGGATGCGGTTTGAGATGCCAGCCAAGGACACTCATCCCGCCATCTGCTAACAGCGCGGCCGTGCGAGGATGCCGAGAACAGTTCCTGACCTCCAGACCTCTCTGTCGCTGCTGCATTAGGATGTACTCGGTATTTTTGTTTGCAGTGTTGCAGTGCAATACTGGGCCCGGTGCAATCTGTTTGATTTGAAATATTAGTGAAGAGATTAGAAACAGTGCTCATGATTTTGTGATGCATATGGTAATTAAAGTGTTACATTGCAATTATGATGTAATTAAACTGTGGGATGCTCTTCAAGATGCAATTGCCACTCATTTGCATAACTGATGGATTTGCTTATTATCACCCTTTTAATATATGTATTAAAAAGAGCATCAAAAGCATCAGCTATGGAAGCTCGCAGCAGCTCTACCCAGCGCCCAGCCTTCCTCCGGCACACCGCAGGGCGCGGGCTGTCGCTCCCCAGCCCCGACCATTGCTGATTCACCTCCCCGGGCCGGGGCTCCCCCGGCCAGGACTCGAGAGCGGCTCCGCTGGCCAGCAGCCCCCCTAAAGCCCAGCCCTCGGCGAGCACCCCGGCCGGAGCAGACGTACCTTCACGCACGTCCACCCTCCGGCAGCCGGCAGAGGCTCGGTGCAGCATCTCGCTGGGTCCCCCCAGGCAGCCGCTAAGCAGCCTCTGGGTCGCCTCCTTCCGCACAAAACACTGCCAAGCTCTCCCCTGCTCCGTAGCCGCCGGGCTCTTCTTTCAGAGAATGATGTTTTCCCCTATTCCAGCCTCCCTAAGCCAGTTCTCGGTTATTCACCCTTTCAAGGATGCTGTTTGGGGGTCCCTGTGTGGAAAGCCCCAGGAACCCACCAAACCTGACCTTTCCAAGCAATTAATGCAAATCCCTACACCCTGCTCTACCCACCAGCTGTACGCATCCGGCACGGCGCAGCCACCGAAAGGCAAGCCGTGCGTGCAACAATTATTCTCAGCCATGCAAAGACCTTTCTGGATCTGTAGATTTTTGTAGGTACTGAAAAAAATCACCTTATAAGACTGATTTTCTCCTTTTTAAACTCATCAGCCCTTCCTCTGAGGAGCTAAAATAAAAATACCCTCAGAATTGGGCTGTCCATAACCTTGTCCTGATCAGACGGCTGTGAGTGGGTGTAAGACACGGCAGGGACGTGGGGACATGCTGGGGCGGCCCGGGAGTAACGGCTCAGGAAAAGAAATCTTCACCGAAAGCCAAATCCTGTGTCTGGACTTTGCTTTTATCCGGAGAAGGCCATGCCTTAAAACATCCCTGACAGCTGGTAATGCCTCAGTCTGACTCACTGAAGAGCGCACAAGAAAAGGCGAAAGGACTTTTCAAATGGCTCCTTTTATCTGCTGTTTTAACCTGCACTGAGAAACACCAGATTCCTGAAAAACATGGTGTCTGGTATTCTGCAGAAATAGATCTATCAGGAAAATAAGGGTGCTGCTTTGAGAGGAGGAGGGCTGGGGCTTTGCGAGGTGCAGAGCGTTTCATCCCCTGCCCGGTGAGACCCCGGAGAACGTGCCCAGGCTTAACGCCCTGCAGCCCAGCGGGGCACGGAGTTTTGGTGGCACACAGGCAGGACACGGAGCAGCTCGCACCACCAGACCGTAGAGAGACGCATGGCTATAAAGTTCTGAATTGCCAGGCTCGCTGCTCAAAACGTTCTGCATTTTCTTAAAAATACATTTGTCTTTGCATAATTGCCTTCCCAAATGATATCTTTCATTACAGATTCTGTTAGCCTGCCTAGAAAAAAAAATGAATATTGATTTAGGCAAATAAGACTAGCTCTGTTTAGACTCTGAACGCATCCACGTGGTCCAGGATCGGGCCCCTGGCTGCAGCAGGACCAGGTGCCGCTCAGCTGCCCGGCACCGAGCTAACAGGGCAGAGCAACGGGGCTCTTCTGCTGCTGCGGGGAGGCCGTCGGCTTCCTTCTCACCCGAAAACGCTCTTCAGGAAAAACAGAAAGCGTTTTGCTATATGCATTGGAGAAACTCCAGCTGCACTGCCCAGGGGCATTTCAGCAGTCAGCAAGTCTTACAAAACAGGTACAAAATGAGCACGGCTGCTCCGGTTCCGAGGCATTTTAGGCATTGTGCTGCAGAAAAAATTTCGGCTTTGCTTTTCAGCCCCTTCTGAGCAGTGCTGACCTGAAAAATCACAGCCTGACTTGCAGCCTGGCCAGGCTGGCAGGCACGGCTCTGCGGCGGCCGCCCCAGCTCGCTGCGAAGTCGGAAAGCTGGAAAAGCTCTGCTGGAAAGCAGGGGGGCCGTGGGGTGCCTGCGCTCCAGGTGCATGCGGGGCTCTCATTCATCTTCAAGGGAACACAATCACTGCAGGCCTAACTTGCTGAAGATTTAATACAGCTGGAGCTTAATTTAAGTTACATAAGGACTTGTCAAAGTTAGGAATAGAAGTCATCAGTGGAAAGATTTAGATGCATGGCTCCGTGCATCTCTTTTTAAATTTTTTTTCTTCCCCCTCCCTTAAAAAGCCGCTGTCACGAGGCAGCAGCACTGCCCGCGGGGCACTGGTTGGGCTGCGGGGCCGGAATTGGGACGGCCTTTCTCCAGCCCTCGCCCTGCCTCGCATCCTGTGAGGATGCGCGTTGGGTTGTTGGTACCCGGGGACCTTCTGCGTGGGATCCAGGGGGGGTTTCTGGGCTCTGCCAACGGCCACGAGCGCAGCGAGGGATGAGGCTGCTGCTCCCCCTCCAAACCGCGCCGCGTGGTGCAGCGGGCTCGGGAAGTGGCAGGTGATGGAGGTCTCCATCAATCAGGTCAAACACCATCTCATCAAGTGCCAGCCCCCTGTGAGTCGTGATCTCCGAGAAAAAAACATTTATAGTCATTTAGAGGCAGGTAGGGGAAAAGCTTTTCCCCTTCCCTCTAAGCTACAACAGATCTATGATAGGGCTTTTCAAACGTCGGTATCCCTACGGTAGCCAGTGTGTTAGGCCTGGAGGTGTGAATAAATGACTCCTTGCCAGATTAAAAGATAGATGTGACAGCCGAGGAGTGCTGTAGCTGAGCCACCTCCGAGGAAGTGCTGGGCACGAGCCGGGCCACAGACCGCTGGTGCTGGGAGGGCACTCGGGGGGTCCCTTGCACTGGCGGACCCAGCTGGGCCCCCCACGCCCCAGCAAGGGGCTGGGGTGCTGGGCTCCCAAAAGAAGCCCCGAGGCCCAGGTGAGGGGCTGGGCTGCAGCCTGCAGCAGTGCCCCCGCCCCGGGGGCACCCTTCCTCTCCCGGTTTATTTTGGTTTAGTTGGGAAACTGTAGAAGCTTGCTAATTAAAATTGATGTCGTGTTCACCAGAGTCCAATTCCGCATCGAACTCCTGTTGCTTCCTTCTCCGTGAGAGCAGGTCTGCCATATTTAGCCAACTTTTAAACTCATTAGCAAAAGCAGATGCTTAGATCCGCAATCCCTAATGACTGTAAATGGGAGAATTAGTTTATTGATTGATGGCCTAATTGTTGCCACCATGACCACAAGCCATAGCTTTAGTGCTGGAGGACACCCAGCCTGCTGGGGGAGAGGGAGAGAGAGCAGGCACGCGGGCCAGGCCGCCCAGCAGCACCCGTGATGCGACCCACGCGCAGATTTCCAAATTATTCCAGCATTTCAACAGTCAAGTAGAAGTTAATTAAATTACACTTTACCTAACAGAGGTCAAAGCCTTGGAGCGCGTACGGATGCGTAACCTTTTGCAGGGTGCACCGACTCGCCTGCGCTCTTCGCATGGTAATGAAGAGACTGCTGGGGCCTCCAAACAGCAGCGTGTGCTGTCCTTCCTCCCCTCCCTCCCCTTTCCCTCCTTCGGTTGTCCATGAAAATGTAAAGAAAGGGAAGGAGGGGAAGGTCACAGCTCAGTCCCTGTGCAGCCCTGCAAGGGCTGGGAGCTGTGCCGGGGTGACCTTCAGCCCCGCTCCTGTGCCAGCCCCGTGATGGGCAGTCCGCAGAGAGCTCGCCGGCGTGATTAACTGTGGCTCTGCTTTAATAAAAGCATCTGCAACCTGGCCCTGACCCAGACGGGCACAAACGCCCCTGAAATCTAAAGGTCCCGAGCATGTGCCCGAATGGCTCGTGGAGCAGGGACAGACTTAAGCCGCAGGAAGACATTGCTGCCTCGGGATGCTGTTGGGGAGACGAGATGCATTGCTAACAGGAGCTGGCTTTGGCCAGTGTCTTATCGGAAACAAGCCCGAGAGCGGCCACGCAGACCCGCAGAGGCTGTGCGAGGTGCCGGTGCCCTGCCGGGCTGGGCAGGCAGCAGCCGCGGGAGCTGCTGCACCACGTACCCGAACCCCTGAAACGCTGACACGGCATCGCGTCTATCCAGCAGGCTTCGGGGAAGAGAAACAGCCATGAAGAAAGCCGTCTCTGCCTTAAGAGTTTGGTTGATGTTTCTCTAACACCTAAGAATCAACAGAAAAAACAGATTTGCAAGAGGATTTAAGAGGCATCAAGTTGCCTGGATACCAGATCCTGTAAGTACCCAAAAAGTAATTATAAAGCAAGAAATCTGTCTCAGCTAAGCAGGTGGACGGGAAATTGGAAATCCATTTGTGAGAGACTTTCTGCTTTCTAACAAGACAGGTTACAGCTCACCCCTGTTCGCGGCAGCCGCACGCTCCTGCTCCCAACCCTCCCTGCCTGCGCTCGAGGAGAACGATGCAGCGTTGCCCGGGCAGTCCCGCCGCGGCATCACCCGCGCGTCGCGTTCGCAGCTCTCCCCAGCCGCAGCGCCTGCCTGCGCGACCCTCCGCTCGCGCTCCTGCGTGCGAAGCCGCGGCGGCGGCAGCTTATTTCGGACCAGCTCATCCCCCTCCGCAAGGCGAAGGCTCGCACAGCCTGACTTACCCACGCGGTGTTTGCTCCCGAGCTCGGCGCGCCGCTGCTGACCCCTCCAGATGGCTGGCACGCGTGCGTCCCCCGAGTCCCCCATTAGCCGCGCGGGCTCTGCTCTCCCACGGCAGCCGCACGGCTCCTGCTCTTGGGCCAGCGCTGTGTTCAGAGCTAGAGCTGCCCAGCAAACCTCTCCTGCACGGCGGTGAGGCGCAGGGAAGCTGGCAGCGAGGCGCAGGGCTTGCTGGAGCCACTTCCCTCCAGCTCCCCCCGCCACGTTTTGGGGTCTGGCTGACGGAGCCAGCTGGGCCCTGATGCACCAATTAAAATAAAACCCTGATGGCCCTGCCAATGAGAAACCCACTTTGAAACCTGCAGGCCTGCTATTTTCCTCTTGGGGAAAGGTTAACAAAAAATTAAGAAAAATAAAAAAAACCCCTCTGCAATCACAAGATCCAAATTCCTTTGCGAGGACTCGCTTCAAGCTCACGTCAGCCGATAACGAGTGTGCAGTCCAAGAGCAAGGACTCCTCGGGGATGTGTTTGGACCAGAGTGGTCAACCTCATGGAGCATCCAACAGAAGTCCCCCGTGGCCTCCCCAGATGTTTCTGCTCTACATCCCAGCTCCAAAGCAAATATTGCTCCCAGCAATAATTGAGAGTAAGAAAATAATTTCTTTCATACCGATAGGGTTTCAGGTGCTTTTGAGGGATAAGCCCCAAAGATTTACGTATATAAGAGTGAACACGTTTACACGCTAAGATCAGTACCTCATGCACAAGGACACCGAGGTTCAAGGGAGCACCGCTTTTAGAGACCAATTTCCTCACTCTGTCACAAATATTTCCATTTTAATAATCTCCAAAGCAATAATTTTTCAAATCCCATTTTCTTCCTAATGCTCATTCCCACTTTTTGTGTTTCACTCAATAAAACATAACTACTCAATCTCCCTTTGCTTTCCTGCTGCTTCTCATCACTTCCAGCTTTCGGCCCCCATGCACCAGGACATGGCGAGCCCGGCCTGGCCACAGTCTCCGTTCGAGGACAAGTCGCTTTTCCCAGCACAGATCTCTCTCGGTGCACGTCCCTGATACAACCTGCGCAGGCGTAGGCTGTGAGGGACCAGGAGAGGTACCAAATGAGCAGAGAAAGCTCCCTCCTCGCTGGGCTCCCCACCTCAGAGCCTCAGCCTCCCAGTGACCCCACGTTGCTGAAACTTGGCCATGCACCTTTAGGTACTTGGAAGACCGAGGTGCAGGGGAGCTTCAAACGCTTTGCAGGAAGGCGTTCAGTACGAACAGGCTGATCTCAGCCCCGCGCTCTGCCGGCCTGCGCGGGCTGTCTGCTAAACGGTGCAAATTCCCGGGCAACAAGTAATATACTTCAGGCGCTGCGGGAAAGGAGCGGCGTACGACAGAGCCCCCGCCCTGGCAGCAGCTCCCCAGCCGGGACGCGCGGTCCCCGCCGCAGCGGGAGACGTTATTCCGAGCAGCGCTGCAGCTATTACTGCACCCAACGTTGCCTTGGGAAACACGCGGGGCATGATTCAGTGCTTCCCCCGGCTCCGTGCGCCCGAAGCCCGTTGTCCGGGGCGCACGGCGGGCACCCCAACAGCAGCGGGTGCCTGGGCAGCCGAGGTGGCTGCAGCCGCTTCTCCGGGCTGAGCCTCGGCAGGGATTTCTAACCACCACCCAAACCCATCTACCTTTCCAGAGCACAGCCTGCCAGTGCAGTGCGAGGAAGCGTAATTATGACTATAGAAGACTTTTCAGCTGTAATTGTTTCTGTGTGGCCTGGAAGGAGATGGGTTGTGCTGGAAGCAAGAGAGATTTTGCTGAAGCATGAAAAGAAAAGGCATTTAGTTTAGGTAACAGCTCCAGAGGCTCTAGGGGTCAACAAACCGAGAGCTCCAGGAAAATGCTTTTCAGGGCAGGACAGTCTGGAGACAGAAGAGGAAAAAGGAATCGAGACAATACATTTATTACGTGGCCAATTTACCCCCTCCCAGTCTCTGCTCCTTTTCAGCAACAAAATAGGAACCACAGAGAAAAATTAGGGGCAGCACTGCCAGCAGAGTCACCAAGCAGGCAAGGTACAGGGGCATCGTGGTGGGAGGAAACATAAAGACAGGGGAATGCAATAGCGACAGGCAGTCTGACCTGCAAGAAGAAGGGGTAGGAGCAGAAGCCAGGAGGAGAAGCCTGGAGGCAGCGAGGTCCTGGCTTGGGAACGCTGTTCCGCCCCAAGCCGCGCAGACACGCGGGCTCCTTCTCCCTCTCATTCGCTCAGGAAACTTCCGTTCGGGGACCCCTCCTTTTCACGCAATTTTTCTTTCTACAATAAGTCTCATAATTCTGCGTTTCTGAAGTCAATATTTTTGACGAGATAAAGGGCAGGTTGGGAACACTCCCTGCGTACATCAGCTCATTAATGCCGCGATGCGAAGGGCTTCGCTGCCTTACTCGGGCCGGAGAACTGCAGACAAATGTACGGGGAATTGCTGTCGCTGGGGAATGGAAGGCAGCGTCATCCCGTGCCATGGGGCTGGCTCAGATGTCACGGAGGGCGGCAGGGATGCGGCGGGTGCAGGAGTGACCTACAGCAAGAGGTGACCTTGACCCAGAAGATTTCTTCTTTTTCTTTTCACCTCTCGCAGCACGGGCAACCTTTCTCTTTTTCAAAGGCAAATTCCAGCTCCAAAGAAATGAATTGCTAAACGTTTATCACCACTTGCCTGGAGGTATGTAAAATACAAGAGGAAATCTCTCCCCCTCCCCTCCCACTGCACCCTACCCTGAATGCAAGAGGAAAAGTCATTTGAGTGATCTTAGCGGAATCAGAACAAGCATTTAGTGGTCTTTAAGGACCCATAAAACACTTCAGTAGTTTGCTGTTTTATATCTGACTATCTTCTACATTAGCCATTTAAATTAAAACATTTATAATTAATTGAACAAATCATTTCCTCTCGCCCCCTTTGGGGACTGGAGCGCGTAAGTCTTCAGTAAATTTTAGTCCCTTAAGCAACAGAGTATCCATTTCTTTTATAGGCCTTATTTTCCTGCAGGGTGGGAATCAAGGGCAGGCAGAGAGCAGTTTTAACTGGAAAAATCAATTGATAGGAAAGACAAATTAACGCGTATTTTTTCAGAAGGGGAAATGAACGAGAGAGCTCGGCACCAGGAGCCTGCCCTCCCCTCTGCCCGCAGGAGCCGGCTGCGCTGGGCCTCGGCAGCACCGCCGCGCAGGAGCCGCAGCCGCGCGGGAGAACCGCCCCTAGGTTTCGGGAGCGTTGTGGTGGCGGGAAGCCCGGGGCTGCCCGGGCTGGCGCGACCTGCCAGGGGTCCCGGCTTCCCGCTGCGATGCTGGAGCTGCACCAGGGCAGCCCCACGGCAGCGATGGGGAAGAGGGAGAGGAAGGGCTGCGGGTGGGGGCTTTCCAGGAGAAAGGGGGCCTGGAGCTGAGCGTGGATGTGGTGGCACGGTCCTGGCCCAGCCTCGTGCACGGACAGGGGCACGCACAGCACCTGGATGCAGGACAGTGAAGAAGAGACCTTGATGTGCAGGGTTATCCCAGCTGGGAACCCTGCCTGCGGTGCACAGAGAGGCAGGTCGAGGGCCGATTCCGCCTATCGTTTCCAAAGAGCCGCTTTCAGATAAGAAGCTTAAACAGAAGGATTATCTGGGCAGCACGATCTTCCCCGTCCTAGAACTGCTGCCGAAGACAACGTCGGCAAGACCCGGCAATGCCGGGACCTGGGGCGTTCCCTGGACAAAAGATGGTCCAGACGAGCCTACCTGAGAGCGCCCAGCGAGGGGGTCTCGTGGCAAAGCCCCACCTCGGAGGAGGCAGCCTGGGACCATCGCTGCAGACCCCCCCCCAGCGGGCCCCGGGGCAGAGGCAGGTGCAGTCACCAAAAAGCAAAGTCAGAGCCAGCAAAGGGAATCGGAGGAATACACCAGGATAAAAAAAGCAAAGTAAAACCAGACCAAGGCTCAGGAATCCCGTAATGAAGAGGACCAGGAGCTGCCGGGTCGGATGCTCCTGTGCTGGCTGGCAGCTGGGCAAGTGGAGAGCAGAGTCCAGGCAAGCAGGGGATGAGCAGAAGGACCAGGACCCAGGAGGAGAAAACCGACCCAAGATACGCTACGCACAGGACGGCTCCCTGTGGGCGCCAGATGGGATAACCCCCCATGGGGCTCAGGAGCCAGGCCCCAGTCTCCCGGGGACGGCTGGTCTGGGTGGCCACTCTCAGCTGGGCTGCCCGCAGAGGCGAAGGAGCCCTGCAGGAGCCCTGGTCTTCACTGAAAATACAGTTTATTTTGATGCCCTGGAAATGCCTTTGTCAGCAGATCTATTCTTTCATTGTGAAAAAGCCTATTAGCTTTTGCTTTCTACTTCTATGGGAATTTATTCCTCCATCAGATCTTCAATATAAAAGTGCTTCCCTTACGGAGATTGATACCGCGTATATGAAAAGCTCCGTGTGCCTCTGGGCACGGCAGCCCCTTCCCTTAGGAAGGATGAAGGATGGCTTTGAGCGCAGAACACTGAACAGCTCGAGATGATGAAATCTCAATTCCAAGGTCTGCTGTGACATCCCCGTGACCTTGGGCTGTCACCGGAGTCCCCGTGCAGCGCAGGACGTGCTGAGCTTCCAGCAGGAGAGCAGTGCCTGGGCATTGCTGAAACCTCACCGCACGCACGCCCCGCACGCACCCCGCGCAGGGGAACGTCCCCCGGCAAGGGGGAGCGCGCTGGTAAAGCTTTATGACCCCGTTCCCTGCTGCTCAGCAGGCCCAAGAGCGAGGACAAATCTGGGGGTCATATGCTCAGCTATACGGGTCCGCCGCTGCCCTGCGCAGCTGGAGCAGGCTCCCAGCCAGCGTCGGAGGGGAACGTGACGGGCAGCTCTGCTCGGCCGTGGGCTGTGCTCGGCAGCGAAGCAGGGCTCCGAGTAGGGCTCTGCACAGAGGTGACACGATGATCTTTAAATTCAGCCCAAGGCAAGCAAAATTCAAGCCCCTTCTCTCTGTCCTGCTGTTGGTCAGGAGGTAATGCCACTCACAGTGCCACTCACGGCATTCAGCACAGATTTTGGCCCTTTGCTCGCAACACAAATAGCACCAACGTGTGCAACGCCTCTGGAAGCACCCACGAGTCCCTCTGCCCGTACCTCTGGGCACACCGGGCTGCCCGTGACTGCTCCGGTATCAACAAATGAACAACGGGAAGAGAAACGTGCTCGACCAGCCGCGCGCGTCTCCTGAGCCGGCAGAGCGAGCAGCAGGCTGGAAACAGGGCGCTCGTGCTGTGCACGGAGACAAACTTCTTTAACAGCCTGAATGCAGACGGAGGGAGTCACGCCTGCCTTCGAACGGCTCTGGCGTCCCCCGCGCCGGGCAGCGCTGGCACAGCACGCGGGGCGAGGGTCCTCTCCGCTGCCCTACCCCCTTGAGCACCGAGGTCAGCTTGGTCCTGTCCCTGCCTGCCCAGCCCTCTGCCACCACTGGTTCTCTCTGACCAAAAGACAGTGCTGGTGTGGACATCGCACCCCCCCCAAATGGAAATTCCCCCCCGCTCCTCCGGCACCCAGACCCACCCGTCCCTCCGCCCAGCTCCGCTCCGTGCCCAGCAGCAGCCCCCACGCTCCTGGCTCGCAGGGAGCAGTGGCCTCGCAGCATCCCGGCTCCCGCAGCGGGGACCAGGGTGAGATTAAAATAATAAATAACAATAATCATCTGCTCGGGCCGTTACAGAACCACATTGCCATGGCAACCTCCCGCCGGCAGCGATGCTGCCTGGCTGATGGGAAGCATTTGCTTGGGACAGATGCAAATTCCTCCAACGCGACACGGGTGCAGCGTGTCACTGCTCAGGGAAAGGCCAGCACACGGGGAGGGGGTGACGAGGACAGGCGGTGACAGGGACAGGAACGAGCCCTGACTGCCCATACACGCGTACTGCAGAGGGAGGCGATCGCAACCCACCCCACCGGAGCGCTCCGGCACCTCCGCACGGCTCCGGCGAGCACAGCCCTGGCACCGGCGTGTGACACTGCCTGGCAAGGATGGTTCTTTAAAGCCAAGTGACAGGATAAATTCTCACCAGCAAAGAGCCATCACGTTGCTTTTAATTATCAGGAAAGGTCCCGAAGCATCGCAGTCTGTTTAACTTGGGCTGATGGAAACGTATTTGTCACGGCTCCATTATTTTTTTTCCTGCTGTATATTTTTTTCTCAGAGTAAACCAGCTGGAGAGACAAACCCACGCGGGGCTGGGGGGAACAGGGCAGGGCGTGCTAACCCTGGACAACCAACCTGTGCTCAGGCTGCAGCTCTGCCCGCCGTGTCCCACTGCTCAGTCGGGACTCGGGCAGGCTCTCGGCTGGGGAACGCAACAAAACCACTGAAGTGGGAACCTCGCCTGGCCCTGCCTGTGCCTGCATGAAACACAGGATTCACATTAAAAAAAAAAAAAATTATTTAAACTCAAAGATGCCCAGGCTGAGTGCTCCTCTGAAACGCGGTGCCCTGGAGAAGAGGGTCACGTCACTGCTGCCTCCCTTTTTATCCGCCCAGAGTCAAGTTTAATATGCTCCAGCCTTATACCAGGCACTCTCAATTTAATCATCAAAATACCTTGCAGGGGATTAACTGCCAGTTTCCTCTCTTAATCACTATTGATATAATGAGATGACAGTCAGCTTTGCGGTGGGGGGACACAGGGACATATTTGTCAGGAGGGCTTTTGCCGCTGCTGTCGCTTGCTCTCCGTTTGGCAGAGGCTTAGGAGCTCATCTGAGACGGAGGAGATGCACGCGTGACATGCCCGTAAGAAAGCCGGACTCGCGTCCTCACAGTTGAAGCAAGAAAGGTGAGGTAGAGACGCAAAGAAATCTTTGAAAAACGCCTGCCCTGGGAAAAAACCTCCCTCAGCTGCTGGAGCATCTCCTGCCTGCTGGGACCCTGCCTCCGGGCACGTCCAGCTAGAGGCAGGCGGAGCACTGCTGGGGCTTCGGGCTCAGGGCTCCTTCCCTAGCTCCTTCCCCTGGGCGAGGGCCAAGCCCCGTCTGCAGGGAAGGGTTGTACCAAACCCTGCCTGGGAGCTGCTGCTCTTTGTGCCTGAGCCTGCAGAAAGCAAGGGCAGAGCATCCCCCCTCGGCAGGGGACGCGGAGAGCCCAGGCGGCTCTGCCCCCCCCGGCTGCCATCCCCCTGCCCGGGGCATGGAGAGCCCTGCTCCGATGGAAGCGCTGGAGGACCCCAAGAGCCTGCCAGGAGGGCTGCCCTGCCCCCCCTCCCCTCCCGATCCCCCTCAGCTTCCAAAATAAAAAGTAGGAAATTAAAAATGTATTTTGCCAAGCCATAAATCCCTCGATAAAAGAAACACTAAGGCGGCAGGAGAGCACCAGACTTAATCCTCAGAGAGTTTTGCTCCTTTTGTCCTGGCAGGACCATGGCTTTCAGAGAGGACAGCTTCCCAGGGGAAGGCTCCCGCCCCAGCTCACCTCTCTGTCCTGCTAACACCTGAGTCCAGGGACATCACCCCAAACCCCAACCCCAGGATGGCTTCTGCCACCCATAAGGAGCCGGCTACCCCCTTCCCGCTGGTGGAAGCCAGGTGGCTGACACCGAGACAATAGCCCTGCCTATAAATCATATTTTGCCCAGATTTAGAGGAGAAGGGAGCTATTATGAGAAATAGATCAGAAGTGACACAGCTCATTATTACGAGGTGAGTCCGAGTTGGAGACAAGGGCAAAGTTAATAAAAAACGTATCCAATCCACAATGGTAACTTTAATTGTTACCACTAATGAAGCCTATTTAGGATGGATTATGTATCTGGCACTTCGGATGCAGCCCTCAATTCATCTTCTGCGTCAGATGTCTCATTGCATCAGATCCGCAGGCAGAGAGAGGGTTTTTCCCCTTCTCCTGAACAACTGGGGTTGAAAAACAAATTCTGCGTAATCCATCAGCCGAGAGGACCAGCTGCCCAGTCCAGGGCAGGGACTTTGTGGAGATGCTCACGGGGGGCAACTCACCTCCCCAGCACGGCCGGGAGCTGCTGAAGGACCAGTGGCTGCAGCATCGGCACTGCAGACCCTGCTCGAGGGCAGCCACCTCCCCACCTTCCCGTCACCCTCCCTACAGTATTTCCAGCTACAACAGCCACCAAGACGGCTGCTCAGGACCCCAGGAGGTGGCAGGCAGCTGGGGCTCTGCCATGGCCCTGCCCTGGACCTGTCCCCTCCTCCCCAGCCTCCTCCCAGCCAGTTTTCTGGCACACTTTTGGAATTAAGGACAAATTGTAATTACTTTCCTCGGTAACATAAACCTTTGGAGGAAAGGGCTGGTGATAGATTTCAGATTTTATTGGAGCTGACAAGGAGCATTACTTGCGCTGCACGAGAACTGGCACCTCGTCAGCCATGGAGGGCTGTGGCGACCATCCCCTGGGGCACCAGCAGACACCAGGATTTTTTTTCTTAATATGGGAATTAAGCACGTTGTCTTGTTCAGTTCCCTTGGCTCTGCTGAGCAGCAAGCGCAGCCCTGGCACATCGTCCCTGCCGGGCACATCGTCCCTGCCGGGCACGTCGGGCCGTGCGGCACGAGGGGCCACCTCCTCCTGCCCCAGAGCAGGAGCTGCGCGGCGGGGAAACACCCCGCTCCACTCTAGTAGAGGGTGAAGCCACAGCAAGGAGAGACGAGTGACCTTCACAAAGAGCAGACAAAGTTTTCTAACTCTGAGTGTAACAACACACCAGGCTCCAGCACCCAGGGAGGAGAAAGAGCCTGTCACTGCAGCCTGATCCCACGTTGGGGCAAGGGCAACGAATTTCAGGATCCCTTCTCCCCCGTTTCCTATGGCCACATCAACAAGGCTCCCCCCACAAAGCAGCTGAGGCTGCACCCGCCTGCCAGAACCGGTGATGTCCCGTCCCCGCGCAGGGGCCGAGCAGGAGGGCTGCTGCGTTCCTGCTGCATCGCCTGCCCAGGCACGGGATGTTCCCAACCCGCACCCTCCGCTCGGCTGCTGCCACCGGACCGGGGCTGTGCGACTCCTGTTGATTAAAGTTACAATCAATCAATGAACTAATTGAGCTCGTTCAGTTTGATCTCTTAAGCCTAGCTTTAAAGGCCACCTCTTCCCGTGAGTCACCTGCACATGTTAACCTCTGCTTTTCTTGCTCAGACAACATTTGCGGTCCATCTGCTTTTTCCCCATTTAGCTGTTACTTGAAGCTATTTACTGAAACTGTTGATTGCTTACAAGGAGGGGAGGTCTCGGGTGCGTTTCAGCCCTGCGCAGTGCTGGGCTCTCCAAACCGTTGCTTGAAAGGTCACTGCAACCCAAACATCAGAGAGAGGAAACCGCAAAGCGAGGAGAGCAGCGAGCCAGGGCTTTGGTGTTAAACTCCCCACGGAAATGGGGCGCTGCTTGGGCACGCCCAAGCCAAACCCCGCCAAAGGAGCTGCCTGCTCGCCGGGTCAGGGGTTTGCCTCTCTCTGCGAGGAGGCACAGCACCACGCCGGCACATCCCCGGTGACTGCCTGGGAATCGGCAGCGAGATGCTCCGAGATGTGGACAACATCAGCATAACCTGCTCTGAAAGGCGAGAGCAACCCTTCCAGCACCGAGCTCCTGTTTACTCCGGGGTTTGCGTTAGGCCATGCCTCAAGTGTCAGTAATTCACTCCTATTTAGTCTCGATTTAGCTGGATGTAGTCATTCATTATCATGACTTCGTCATGAATTATAATGACTGCTGCAGCCTCCCCCGGAGCAGGCAGCCGTTAGTCACCCAGCCTCAAATGGGATCATTCTCCCTTTTGTCCCCATTTTCCCTTCCCAGCAGCACTGTACAAATAGGCAGCAAATATCTTTTCAGTGCACTCAGGATTTTCTGCAAGGCAAATCAGGGCAGAGGAATTAATTGTGAAGATGATTACTCAGCATTCAGGTGGGTGCGGTGCCCGTGCCCTGAGGAATTACTCCATCGCCCTTTAGCAGGACACAACCGCACCGGCTGGAGCGGTGGCAGCTGGTGCCGGGAAACAGGGGCTGGCAGCCCCAGGGACCCTCACCCCCCCACCCCTTCCCAGCACCAGCGTGGGGAAGGTGCGGGAACCTGAGCATCCCACTGTCCTCCAGCTTTGCTCACCCTGAAAACGGGAGACTGAAATCAAGTGAGTAATGGGAGTCATTGAAAGTCTGAGATGGATGGATCCATCTCATCTTCCACCCGTTGCACCCATCATACCGCTGTATTTTATCTCTGTGTCCCTTTAAATAATGCTGCTCGCTTTCCACTGGGGAGGGAAAAGAAGAAGAAGAAAAAAGATTGATTAAAAAGAAAAGAAGGTGAGGGGGGGAAAAGGATAATTATGTTCCACAAAAATTAAGGAAAAGAAAAATGATGTAAAGAAATTACTTCTCATATCAAAGGGTATTTTATAATGGACCTTTAAAGCATTCCATCAAGTAAAACCAACACATTTATTTGAAGTGTTAAAGAGGAACCTTCAATCAGAGAACTTCATTTTTACACTGTAATGAATTTAATTGACCTTTGTGTTGCAGAGATACAGTGGTTGAGGCGAGGGAGGAGCCCGCCCCGAGACACGGCGTTATCGCTGTGGGTGCCCGTCTGCCGATTCCAGGCTGCAGTGCCCCACGGGCAGCACGGCCGGCCGGAGGAGATGCCCTTCGCACCACAGACGGGGAGCTGCAGCCTTACTCTGGGGCTCTGGATTTAAGGAGTCTTTAAGGAGACTTCAGATGCGGCGCTCGGGGAAGGGGCCGGCCAGCGTGGCGAGAACAGACAGACATCACTGGAAACTCGCTCGGAGAGGGATGCTTCTGTATGAAATCCTGAGATTAAACCTCTGCTCTCAAAGCAATTATTACCAGCTAATGTGAGCTGGGAAATCACCTCTCCCTTCCCACTGATTGAAATCCCATTTTGTCCCCCCCACGTTGCAAATGGAAGGGCATTCACTTAGTAACCCATGAAAATTAGAGATGAAGTCTGTGGCTTGAGCTTCCCCATCCACAAGCATTCTGGATGCATCGTAAGCGCACACGAAGTGCAGCCAGAGGGATTTTGGACATCGCATCGCTTAGGGATGTCAGGACCTCAGATCGGCAAGCTTTTTGGGAGCACGGGTCCATCTCTCCTGCACCGGTACAGCAGAGTGCCAGCGTGAGAGCAGGCAGCTCTGGCAGAGCAGCCCCTGCCCCAGGCCAGGAGGGCAGGCGAGGCACCCGCGCCGGGTCCCTAAACCACCCAGTGACATTAAACGGTCCCACCCCACCGTCAGCCGCTGCCCAGGCCGGTCCCAGTCCCAGGGTGGCTCTCGGAGATGCAGCAGCCCCTGCGCCAGCCGGGCACCTTCCCCAAAACACCCGAACCTCTGCTGCTCACGGGGGGCAAACTGCAGCCCCCCCCAGCCTTTTCCCCAAGTCATCTCCTGGATAAACAGCAGAGCGAGTGCTAATAAAAATGGTGGCTAAAAATATAGAAAAAGCATTTATTACTGAGGGAAGAATCCCTTGAATTGCACCCGGGCTAATTAACATTTATACAAAGTGCACTCATCACAAACATATATTAACCTTTGAAGCATATATAAGAGCAATTGGAAAGTATATAATGAGAGCAGAGAGACGCCAGAGCACTAGACTTCCCTACTGAAAATGCCAGCCTTGCCTCCTCTTGGTTGAATTTTGAAGCAGTTTCCCCACAATTACAAGTTTTTCAGTGCTCCCGAGGTAGGTCCTTGACACCCCCCGGCTCTCCCCTCCCCGGTCAGAGCCGGGGGCAATCGCCCACCCTGCCCGGAGGTCACGGCTGCGCCCGGACGCTGCCCAAGGCTCTTCATCCCTCTTGCTGCTATTCCACTGCGCTACGCCCCCAAGAAACCGCAATCGGTTCTCATGGCGAGCCACGCCAGAGAACTCAGAAGAAAAAGGAAGGATTTTGTCCAAGATTTAAATTAAAATAGCAATCAATGTTGCTCCTGAAAGCAGAGAGAATAGCAGCCATGATGCGGAGATGTCCTTAATGATTCCAGTCAGCAAAGTCATTAGCAAAGTTAGTTCCCTGGCTTTTTTTTTTTTTTTTTAATTGGGGATGGTATGAGAGACCCAGCACCCTCAAGGAAAGACAGAGAAACATGAAAGACATCTGGGCAGCACTCGAGCTGGAAAGATAAGATGTGGTGCCGATCGCTACGTGCCAGTTGGGCTGGGTGGGGGAAAGGGAGGAAGAGGAAAAGAAAGCTTCAGAAAGAAAAATCCTGTATTTCTTCACCCCACTTACCTATGTGGTAAGGCAATGGATAAGCGGTCAATGTCACACCTCATTTAACAAGAAACTAATAATGATCAACACCTGCTCCTTAGCCTCCCCCGTCCCCGCTTTGCCACTGGAAGCGGCACACCATCACCCTGCGTCGGCAGGTCATCCAGGCACGCGCAGCCGAATGGATGAGCGGCCTTTTGCATCCAAAGATGCAACTTCAGACTGCAGAAACAACGCTGTCCTGTGGGAAGGGCATAAAACCAGGTCCCCCAAACAGCCTGCGTTTTTTTATTTTTATGTATAGTATTTTATTTTGATATATAGTACAGTAAATATATGTATTTATACACACACACACAAGCCCTTGGGAGTTTCAGGGCTCTTTGCGAGAGGGCACTGCTCCACCATGGGCTGTACCCCGGGGCAGGACAGCACGGGCCAGGTCTCCCCATCGTACCCCAAGAAGCTTAACCCACTGCCGAATCCAGCGAGGGGTCAGGGAAGGAGGAGAAGGGGAAGGATGCATTTCAAGAGCCATCACCGAAGCCAGGGCTTTTGTTTGCTCAGCAATCAAGAAGCACTTCTGATTTCAGTTGTGTGCAACTCTTCATAAATCCTCCCAGAGTCAACAAAAGCCAAAGTCATTTAACTCTGCACTAATATAAAAGCGAGCAGGAAGGAGCTCACGCATGGCGGCGAGCACAAGACTTTCCAGAGGAACAATGAGGAGCAATTATGCTTATCAGGAGCCGGGGTGGGATCCGGCACGTCTGCAGGCTGGTGCCAGTAATCACAGTTAATTTTACAAAGTCTGGATGACATATAGGGAAGATTTAGATGTTCTAATTACTCTGCTGAATACCAGGGGTGCTGCTGATGAGGGAGGCAGGCACATGCACATCCACACATATGCACTCAAAGCCAATTAAGAAAGAAAAACAGCAACAAGGAGCCTGCAGGCTCAAAAGCTCCTTATAAAAAATAGGTCTAAGCTGACCTACCCCTTGCTGTAAAACACAGCAACCACACACAAGCTAGAAGACATCTGATGACCAGTTCCCAGCAGCGAGGGCCTGATAACTTTGCACAGGGCAGGAGAGGATTCAAGCCATCAGCCAAGCTACAAAGCTTAATTTTTAGCTAATAGCATCACGGCACCCAATAGCATCACGTACATGGTCTTCCACCCAGCAAGGGCCAGGAGCCAGGAGCTGGGACAGCAGTGAGATGCTGCTGATCAGTAAAGTGCTGCCTCTCCAGCCCACAGATTTCTTAGCTCTCACTGGGTTCCTGCAACATGCTCCATCTCTGATGGAAAAAAAAACCAAACCAAAAACAAACCCCAAAGACACCACGGCCCATCCCTTACAAGTCTGCATCATTGCACTGAGCTCCAGCCGTCTGTGACCGGCAGCGTTCCTGGCCAGCTCACAGGGAACCACGCGGGATTGCCACAGCAACCCCAGGAACGGGCCAGCCAGGGCTGCCCGGACAAAGCTCCCACAGAGCCAGCTCCTCTCACCAGCACGCCCGGGCACCGGCTTACCCGGGGCTGGCCCCTGTGCGGGCCGGCAACCCCGCTCCTCCTCTGCGCGGTCCCAAGAGCTCAGCGGGCAGGGCTGGGGAGGGAGCTGCGCCACTCAGAAGTACATCTCCATACACCTAACTTCGGACCATACCAGCTCCATTAAAAGCCCCATTTGGGGTTTTGTGTGCTTCTGGGTCAGTCGGACTTTCCTCTCTCCCCAACAGCATCTCCACGCTCTCCTGGTTCCCCAGCTGCTCCAGGGCAGCTCCTTCACGGCCAACACGCTCCTGCCCACCAACCCTGCGCGCACGGCAGAGAAACCGTGCCCCTGCAGCAGTCTCATTAAGTACCGGGTGGAAGGACTCATTTGCTTGTTACTAGAGCCTTGAACCAGATGGAGTTGCTGATTTAATCACAACCTTTTCTCCTGACTCGTCCGAAACCCACCTATAGGCTCAACCGAAGACCAGAAAGTTGTTAATAGGATACAGGTGCCTCTCTCTGTCCTCTCCTCGAGACTCCGTTGGTAGCAAGTCCCTTGCAGAGGAATATGGAATAAAGAACTCAAGCCTATAAAAATGAAGTGGACCTTTGGTCCTGGCTGGGGGTGTGGGAATTACCCAGAAAATCCAGCAGCAGAAGTTCAGAGGTGCCTCAGTCCTGGGAGCAATGGCACGCTGCACCGAGGACGCTCTGCAAGGGGAGACCCCTCAGCGATGGGGAAGGGGATGCTGGCTGGACAAAAAGTGCAAGAAGCAGAAGTTTTAAACAACCCCTGAGAAGCAATGCTATTATCGATGTTATTTATTGCAGAAGGTGGCATTAATATTACTATACTTATTAATACATAAAGCTGTAGCATTATTACAAAAACAGCTGCAAAACACTGCATTACTATTAATGCTGACATTAATATATTAATAATACATTATTACTGGCTTGTTTTGTGGCTTACACTTCCTCGAAATAATTTTTTTGCTCTAAGTTTTGTTCATGTTTCTTCAATATTTCGGCAAGTATTTAGATCTAATCAGTAATCAGGGCCCAATCTTCTTAGACAGCAGACAGCGTTTGCCTGAAGAAGTTGGAAGCTTTAAACGTGGCCCAGACTCAGTGCTGGGAGCGGAGCTGGCTGACGAGGCCAAATCCTGACGCTCAGAGATGGGCTTTCCAACACAGCCATCAAAAAGGACACATGTAAGAGGGCTACCCCAAAGCAGAGGCCGTGAGCGCTGCCCTGGGGGGCTGCCACCACCTCACCCCCTCTTTTGCGAGCCCCAGCTTGCTGCTCAGTGCAGCGGGGGTCCGCGTCCTGCCCTGGGCACGGTGACCGAGCCACCGAGCCACGGCAGCTTGGCACACAGGCTCTGCGAGAAGAGCATCATAAATCCTGGCACGGGGTAAGTTACGTTCTGCTGGGCTTTCTCCCAAATCGCACTCATTCCTCACACTGAAATCCTACCCTGTTTTGGCAGCAAATCTGCAAAAATGAGCAGGCACGGTTCCGCGCGCTTGTGCAGGAGGAAAGTCAGCGCGACAGAGAGTAAATGAGGCAGCGCCAGGATTTCAAGGCATCTCAAGATTCCTTTGCAAGCAAAGTCGGGCATGATTGAGTTTAAAGTTACCTAAGGAGGAACTGGACCCTTTGAACAGCACGAGCCATTCGTCTTCTCACCCTGGCCCAGGAGCAGAGCCGCTGAAGCCAGCCGCACCGGCAGAGCAGCAGCAAAGCAGCCACGTAAAATTACCCAACCTCCAGCCAGTGCTGTGCCCCTGCCACCACGGTCACCAAACCCCGCTCTGCGCTGGCTGCAGCCCGTGGGGCTGCCGAAAAACTCCCTGTGCAGTTTAGTCTTCACCCACGGAGTCAGAAATCAGCTGCACTCACTGGCTTTAATCAGTCTCTCTGCATTTAATAACTAAAAGCAGGATTGCCACGGCCACGCTTGTAAAACGGCCCGTGCTGCCTGAAGCTTCCTCCTTTGGCACCGGCTCCTGGAGTCAGGTGATGGTGCAGAAATCTCAGCTGGTTTTCCAGTGGCGCTCACGTGTGTGGATGGATGCTAGAAAGCACAATCTGGAAGACTTCACAAGCAGAAGACAAACATAAACATCAGTATTTCCTTTTTCAGTCTTGTCAGTTATATCCCAAGCTGCTGATTTATTTTAGGGCAGGGAGGGCTTGTAATTAGTAAGGGCTGCTGGTCGTGTCATGCCTCACTGGAGGTTACGGTGCAGGAAGGGAGACATCAGCAAAGGCAAAGGACTTTGTCATGCACGATACGGCATGTTTGAAACGCTGATTTAGCTCATGTCTCAGAGTAATACAGGTAACCTCTCACTCCCCTCTCCTTGTCTTCTAGTATTTAGAAAACATCTTTTTAAAACGGATAAATACATAATGGAGAAACTTTTCATTTCCTCTGTGGTCAGGGGCAAATATTTGTATTCACAGAGATAAGAATTTGATGTTCTGGATAAGTGCAGACTTCTGCTGTCCAGAAAGGAGACATTAATGCAAATTCCTGTCCCCTTCTATGTTTAATAAAAGTATCACTGCCTTCATCTTGTTTCCGCAAGTCCTCCCATCAAACATCAATGCAGTGAGCTGGAGCTGACCCTCCGCCTCCTGTGCCGCTGGGACCGACGGGCGGGCGGGATGGTGGGGGGCGGCAGCCTCACCCTGCTGCCCGGCTCAGCCCTCAGCCCAGCTGCTCCCGCTGCGAGGGTGCCCACCCCCGGCCGGGCTGATCCCGGTCCCGGTCCCGGCATTGCTCTAGGTGCACCACAAGTGGAAGCCCACAGCTCCTCAGTCGCTCGAGAACCATTTACGAACGTTGCTTCTTGCAAAATTGGGTGGGTATGAAAAACGCAGGCTTGGCCACTGCTGAGAGGGACAGACAGACTCCACCGAGCCTGAGTGCCAGGGCAGCGTGGCAAAACCGTCCCGGGCTGCACCTCCACCGCCGGCAACGGCTCCGTGGTGCAACGTGCTTCTCCCCGTGCCTGCTCCCCTTTCCCGTACAAAGAAAATAACACCTAGTTAGTAAGTGCTTTAAAGATATATGGCGGCAAACTCCAGTCAATAAGAAAGCTAAATCCTTAGATCTTAAATATAAATGATCAAAAATCTCCTAAAAAAACCCTTGAAAAATTAAAGAAAATTCTAAAAGTACACAGCTGAGTTTTAACCTTGATGCCACACAGTCTATGAAGAAATCTCTGTTGCTCTTGATTTGTGTGGAAAATGCTCTGATACGCTGCGGATGGACAGCGGGATGAAACATGAAGACAGAGGCAGAGATCATGACCCCACGGCCTTCCACGTTTCATGAACGCCCAGCAAAGGCAAGCAGAGTGGGAGTTACTTTGAAATTCATTTTGGTCTCAAACAAGCCAGGACCCGGGGTGCTCCTTCCCATAGCTTCTTTGATTCACAGTTTTTTGCAGCTGGAGCGGGGAACAGGCAGAGGAAAAGCTGTGTGGCTGCTGCAGCCCGCAGAGCCTTCCTCCACCTCCGCCTGCCTGCGCTGCCTGGCTCAGAGGGACCCAGCTCCTCGCAGCTGGCTAAGTGTAGATACTGCAAGTTTCAAATAAAAACTGTACTTATCTTGCTGGGGAGAAAGCACTGGCTTTTAAATGCTACATGTTCAAACAGAAAATACTCGTCTCAGCCTCTGAAGAGCTTTACCCAGAACAGCCTCATTTTTTCTTAGGGTGTTTTTCCTCCCTGGCAATAAAAAGCATCCGCTATCAATATCCTTTCAGGATTTTCTTTCTTTAATGCACACACGTTTTCCTCTTTCTGGCCCTTCTGTAGCTGTGCCATTGCCAAGGCTTTGACCTTCCAGAGCCAGCTGGAGCTGGGGACGCCCTGCGGCAGAGTCGGCCGGGCAGCGATGAGGCAGGGGGCTGGACAGCCGCGTGGCCAGAATCTGTGATCCCTCGCACCCGGGGAGACAAAAGCAAGCGCAGCTTCGTTTGTACAGCTCATTCCAACGTTGCTGGCCACTCACAACTGCTCCACGTAACCACCGCTGGTCCTGGTGCTCCCTGCGAGTACCAAGGATCTGTAGCGACTGGACTAACAGGGCACTGGCGGGTGGTGTGACCTGGGGCTGCTGGTAGGACAAGACCTAGTTTGCCTTCCTGGATCAGCCACTAGCTTACTGAGAAGAAGTAAAACAATTCTGCCACGCCTTTGTTCTCCCATCCGGATGTCAAAACCTTCCGTAGCATTAGGTGTAATTAAGGCTACTGGCTGCACAGGTCCAAAATGCATCTGCTGCAGGCAGCGAGCTCACCTGAGCAGGGCGGCACGCTGGCCAACAGTCTCCACAGAACATCAAACCCCGTAAGATCCATCCTCAGCTCCGCTTCTTCAAGCTGCATCGTGATTTCAAAGCACTTAATGGTGCAAAGCAGTTGGAGCAGCTCTGTATTTCATTGCAAATCAGCAGTGGGGTGTTTTGAAGACACGGCGTGTCTAAAGTAACTCAACTTGGGACTCACACAGGACATGAGTGGCAATTCCAGTGGTCAGTCCATACCCACCGCAAACGGTGGCTTTCTTGAAATACGTGTACCTATGGGGCAGCTTAACCCTTGCTGTGGGAAAGGCGCTGAGGGGCACCACGGCTTTCAGCTCCGGCAGGCCCAGCCCTGAGCGAGCTCTGCCTTGGGCCAGTGGGCTCACCAGCTGTGAACAGAAGGTGCTTGACTTGGCATGTCTCTATTTATGGGCATGTTTTATTTATTTCTGTATTCACTTGGTAATTGTCTAGCGGGTAGGAAGTGAAGGTGGTTAAACTGTTTTTTCCCAGGTATTTTTTAATGCATTTTTGGCATTCCTAAAGGCCCCGAACCAGCAAAGCATGAATTTGACTTTGAACACACTGAGATGACATTTTCTAAGGCATGGGGAGGCTGAGGCCCTGATCCCCCATGGACCAGTGAGACCCCCACCAGCAAAGCCCCCCTCCGCCTCCACGAGCACCTTGCAAACATCCCCGCAGATGCCAGCAGCGCAGCAGCGGCGGACGCACGGACGGGACTGAGGGCGAACTGCCCGTCCCGGAGCGCTGCCGTCCCAGTCCCCGGCTGGCGAACGTGGCTCAGCCCCCAGGCTGGGACCCCCCGGCAGCGCAGGCTGCCCTCGCTGCCTTCGCCCCGGGGTGCGTGGCTGGCACCAGCTGCAGGACACAGCAGGGACACGGGCTGTTCTTCTCCTGGCCCGAGGGGAAGACGTCACCGTGCCGTGAGTGATCTGCGATTTCTCTCCTTCTGAAAAGAACTGAAAAGCCTTGGCGGTATTTTCACAAAGAGTCAGGGGAGAAAGAAATTACACTGCTGTAAAATCATCGGGGTTAAGAAACCAATTTCATTCCCAGCTCTATCACTGAATACGAGGAGAATCCAGTCGTTATCGACTGACAAAAGTTTAGGGTGAGAATGCACTAGAGCTGAGAGGGGAACGAAGCCCGGACCTCCTGCGAGCCGGTCCCCACCTCACAGGCACATCTGCAGCCACTCTCCTCCCTGAAGAACACTCGGCGCTTTCTATTTTTATCCTCTTTTCAGTGCACATGCCTACCTGTGCCAGAAAGGAAGAAAGAGGAAAGAAAGTTCGTCTCACGTTGAGAGTCAAAGGGAAGATAAATAAGAGCCCCGTTTGCTCGGAGGCAGCCCTTCAGGATCTCAAAAGCTGTTTTTCCTCCAGTGCTGCCAGTCCGGAGCGGCACCGGCCACAGCTTTGTCATCCTTCACCTGGCCTGAAGGCAGCAATCCACCCCTGCCTTCACGGGCATCGGCAGCCTCTTTCAAAGGTCAGGAGACGGGATTTTGTCCGGCGTGTACGGGGTGATCTTTGCCTTCTGCTTTCTCTTACTTTCGCTCCCTTCCTTTGTCCCCGGGCACTGGGAACGGGCTGCTCCGCAGGTTAGTGCCACGAATCAGCACCCGACCCGGGGTGCGGAGAGGAGGAAGGAGTGGAGGAAGAAGGAAAGACGTGCACGTAAGCACAGTCCCCATGCAGGAACAAGTGGGCCTGTTTGGAAAGAAGCAGGGCACTGCCGATTCGAATCCTTATACAACCCATTTTATAAAGTCCAGCATCTTCCAGGCTTTAACACCTGTATATGTAGGTCATTCTCTCACTCTGGGAGGAAGATAAGTGTGCAATAAAACATATGACTGGGCGGCTTTGAAACGATGATAGGGAACACAAGCTGAAAAACTACGCTTGGCACAGCGGAGCAGAGGAGGCACCCAGAGCCCCTGCACCCACCGACCCCGGGAGAGCTCCAGGAGCTCTGCCCCCCAGCAGACCGGGGCTGCGGGCAGGGCTGGCCGGCTCTGGCCACAGCCCAGACCTTCACCCTGCCTGCACTCACGCGCTCAGTGAGCTGGGGATAAGGACTGACCCTCCTTTACTTGACCAAATCAAAGATAATATCTGAAAATGCCAAAACTTGCATCGAAATTAATGGGACTTAGATGCCAAAATACCTTTGTGTATGTGGCCCTCTAGGTCTTTATCTTGATTCAATATTCTTTGGAAGTCAGTGTAGAGTGAAGGATAGGTTTTCATCTAAGATTTTGCTGACTAGAAGTCATGGGCTGTAGGTATATCTCACCTGGTAATATCTTACCCGTCAGAGCCCTTTCAAAACTCTGGGTAGCACAAGCATCCATCAGGGCTGACACATTAATTCAAACAGTGTTATTTTCACATCATTTAAGGCCTCTCTTCCCACTTTTGTTTTGCAATTGAAAATATTTTTGAGGCATAACACGACTGCCATCCTCACCCTGCTGTCTGGAACCACTGCCACGGTCCGCAGGGACTATTTGCATTCCAGTCAGAATTAAGCATTTGAAGGGGTTTAGATTTAATCCCATTCAAATATGCATTTTGCTTAGGATAAAAGAAAAAATAGCGCGCTCTCGCTGAAACAAATCAAGCCCAGGTGATGCTGATGGTGGCAGGGGTTGCTTTACACCTCATTGTATATGCAGGGAATAAAGATAAATCACACAAGCTGGGAGCAGAATTAGGCTCTGGTTACAAGTAACGCAGCCTTGGCTGAAGCTGCCGTAGCAGTATTAATGCATCCATTTAAAAGACATCACAGCGTGTGTGTTCAGACGACACCGTACCATCACGTAGGAGCGGGCACTGGGAAGAGGCAGTACCTGCTCTTCACCAGGAGGCACGTTAGACCTAGAAGAAAATCAGCGGCTAACGTGGACCTGATGAGCCCCAAGCATCCTACGTGGCACGCTGGGTCCCAGCAAGGTTTGTGGCCCTGTGCTGGACCCGTGCAGGTGAGAGGGGACTGTCTGCATGTCTTGTCTCTCTAATGGTGGCATAAATGATGCCAAGACTCGGAGCAGGGGGTGAGCAGAGCCGGAGAAGCTGGTGCACAGCCTTTCAGCAGCACGCCCAGGCAGCCGAGCTCCACGCTGCTCCCCTGCAGCCGCCCGCCCCGACTTGGGCCGTTCGGCTGCTGGTTCCTGGGAGAGATCATTCTTGGTCGTCGCTGCAAGGCTGTGCCCAAGGGAGCCCTCCTCACAAAGCCGCTGCCTGCCAGGACACGAAACCGCTCCCCCCAAAATTAGATCTCAAACAAGAGGCGCTGCAAAGACTCAGCTGCAAGCCCCGGCACGGGGAGCGGATGTTGACTTTCAAGTGACTCACTCATCCATTCAAGTGCCCAGCAGCTCGCCCTCTGCAAGAAGCTCAACTCCACTGACTTTTAAAAGCAAACTGGCTGCATCCTCGCCAGCTAAAATCCTGCTTTCCCCATTTATACCAAGCGGAGTGGCAGCCGCCTCCTCTCCAGAGCCCCGCGCGTCGAGGCCGGCCTCGCCGAGGACCGAACGGTGGCTGCAAGACGTGCTGGGAACCCATTAACCTTCAAAGGCCACAGGGAGACCTCGGAGCCAGTGCTGTTAAAAATGCAAATTGGCCGCTGCCTCTGCGCCTTCCCCCGTAATTCCTTTGGAGAGGGTTTCGTGGGATCAGCTGGGCTTCAAGGGGGTCTCTCCCAGCCAGCCGCTGCGCTGTCCCGCTCGCCGCGCCCGGGGTTTGCAGAGCACCCAGCGAAGTCGCCAGCCTCCTGCGCCGCCCGGGCACGACAGCCCGCCCGGGACGGGAGACCCGGCTGAAGGGGCTCCCCTGCCCTCTCCCGCCGTTCTCGGGGTGCCCCTGCCCCCCGGTTATTAAAAGGCTTATTCCAAACCTCCCCTCACTTTCTGTGTTTGTGTCTGAGCCATACCCCTCTTCTCCTGCGAGGTTTAATTCCGTTTTCCTCAGTTTCAGCCAGATTTGGAATAACCTGAAAAACAACGTGTCTTTGAGGATCTCCTTCCCTTTCCCAGCTTCAGGCAGAGAGACACAAAAGGGGTCCCAGATGGAAATTCAGGGGTGGGCCATACAGAAGGCTGCTTCCCTGATGGGGAGAAGACATGAGGCTCCAACAGCCATGGACTGAGGTTTTCTCATTCTCTGTCTCCTGGTGAAGCTTGGAAATCTCCTGCTCTGGAGCCGCTACATCCCTCCCAAGCACAGTGAGAGACAGAGACACCAACATGGGCTTCCCAGCCAGAAAGACAGTCTGATACAGCTTGTTTATGACAGGCAGAAAAGTCAAATTACTGAAAATGTAATCTGGAAGTTAAAAAATGGGGACATGTTAAATGAAAAATTAAGCATTTATTTTTGTAACATTGATTTTTTCATCAGTTTAAAAAATGTTCATTTTGAACACTTTTTTCCAGCAGGGGGAAAAAAAAAGCACAGTATATAATAAACATTTCCCTGTTAAAAAAGTTGATTTTGAAGCAGGTCCATATTTCAGTCGTTCAGCGGTAACTGCTCCACCATGTATTTGGATGAACATTTAAGGAAAAATAGTTTGCTGAGTTTTTTCTATGCCCGTGAAGGACTCGGGTCACATCCACTCAGTATTTAGGGAAGAAGCAGGACCAATTTGCCTCATGCAAATTTACCATTTGGCACGGAGCGCTCTCTTTGGAACGGACACGAACAGCTCGACGTGGGCACTGCTGCATCTGCTCACCGCTCGGTAACCAGACACAATTTACAGCTGCCCTGATCGTACCCAGCTACAAATGACCACCCAGCCAAAACGCCTCTTCCGTCTGCTAATTATAAAATTAACTTAAACAAGCATAAAATAGCGGCTATCAAGCTGAACTGTTGGACAAATAGGAGGAGAGATGAAATTAAGGCATAGCCGATGCTTTGGGGCACGCAGCTCTGGCCTGGAAGATGGGTTACTTTGTACTCACAGGCTTCTGGCGTGGGAAAACTCCCCGACTGTGCCTCAGTTTCCCCTTGGCCACGAAGCCAATGGCTGCCAAGCCGAGCCCTGTCCCAAAGGGTGAAGACGGTGCAGTGAGCTCTGCAGGAGCGGCACCAGCAGCGTTCGGCTCCGGTGCGGGTGACAAGCGTTAAGCCGTGCAGAAATGTTCTCACACGCTGATGAAGGTGGCTCCTCTCCTGCACGACGGCCGTCGCTTTCACAGTTGCCCGTTCTCGGAAGGGCACACGCGTCGCTGCTCAACAAATACATGCCTGCAAATAGACATTTTATTAAGGGTTTTTTGCTTGTACATTGTAATTTAATACAAAGCATTTTTTTGTCCTAAGAAGCAGAAAGGAGCTCTCGGATCCACTCACTTTCTCATCCCTTTGTGTGATAAATCACGGCAGCATTATTCTGGCCTCAAACGTTTCCAATGAGAGGGGATATCAAAGTGGGTTTGGTTTCCTGTGTGAGCTTTTAAACGCCTTGTGGTTTCTCAGCACATTTTCTTCTCTTTGTGTGGTGCATCTACCTCACTCCTCTTCTTTTCTTCTCTCCAGGAAGGCTGAGATTTCTTTTTAAGCAAAGAAAAAAGATTTTTTTCTTCTTCTTCTTTGTTCCGCTGCTACTTCCTAAATGATTCCTCCTTCCTCTCTTGGGCCCCTGCTGCCCTCTCCCCGAGGCAGCACGAAGGGTGAAACTCCCGAGGCCCCGGGGATCACGAGAGTCCTTCCCACAGGCTGCGGCTGCCGGCGGGCCGTAGGCAGGGCTGGCACAGGCAGAGGGAGCAACTCAATCCAGCACAGGGGCATCCAGGGGCAGAAACTGGGGAAATCAGCCGGGATGCAATGGCAGGAGTTCCCTGGCTCTGCACTCACGGCAAAAGAGCTGAAGGTCCCAGCTTAGCCCACCCAAACATGTCTCTCCCGGTCCTGCCCAGATGTTGGTACCCAACAGCATCCTCAGCTGCGCAGGGAGAGGCCGGCCAGCCGGCCGGGAGAGCTGCCCCGTGGGCTTGGCCTCTCTCCTGCTGCCCCAGGGCAGGGGCAGAGCTGTGCCGCAGCGTGGGTGCTGGCTGGGCGCTGGCTGGGTGCCGGGTGCCTCTGGCTGTGCAGTTCCTCCAGCGGCTCTGCCGTGCCGTGTCACCTAACACAGCAAGGCTGTGATCTCCGCCAGCTACTATAAAGCAATTAAGAAATAATTTCCAGGAGCACAGTGTCATTAGCACCTCGTGCTTTGTAACCCCAGCAGCAAATCGAGGTTTAGTGCATTGTCTCAAGTCAGACTGATTTCCTCTGACAGTGATCAAATGATCTTAATGATTTGTCAGGCAGCCATCATATCCAAATCTGTTTATGATGAGGACCAGGAAGCAAAAGCAATTCATTTAGTTTGTTTACCATCAGGATGGGCCTGGACACCCCAGAGTCATTAAAAGAAGAAAAGGCATCTCAGAAAAGCTAGAGCTATTTGATTACATCAAACAGGCACCATGAGCGGGCTTTCTCCAGCACAGCGAAAGACTTTCAAAGTGCATAAATCAAAAACTGCAGCAGCGTGAAATTTGACCAAAGCAAGCCAAATTAGGTGTCCAAAGCCCTGGGCATGAGGGTTTTTCTTTAATAGCTTTGGTGACCTTTAGGGGTGGGTAACCTCTTGGCATGAAATAAGAATTTCTCCAATTTGCATGGCTTATCTGTAGATAAGTTGCATGTGTAAGCGGGCTGGGAGAAAGGGAACGAGGGGGTGCTGGAAATGGGAATCACACTTTGAATCAAAACACCCAGGAGAACTGGAGCGCCATGGACACACGCTGAAAAAGCTGACGGCCTTCAACCCCCCCTGCAGGTTCTCTGGGACCTTGGGAGGTCCAGAGTGAAGACAGAGGCAGTGGTTAAGGAGGAAGAGGATGGCAGCAGAGCAGAGGTCCTTGAAGCCCTGTACCAAAGGTGTCGAGGTCCAGCTCTGCTCCCGGTCACAGGGCCCTGGGAATCGGTGCAACGCCACTTACCAAAGCCTCGGGGCTCCCTTTTCTCCAGACCGGCACCGTCACACAGACACATCAGACATTGCGTCTAACCTCGTGCAAAAGAAGTTTTGGTGTCACGTTCCCGTGAACAACGCCCTTTCTAACACACTGGCACGTCCCGAGGAGGCTCAGCTTTGCTGGAGCGCTCCCAGCCAGCTCTCTACGAGAGCTAAAGCAGTTTGCAAATCCGCACCTCATCTTCTATTCCATTTAAATGATCTACCATCTTTAGCAGGGCTGAGCCTCTCCGGAGCCTGTATCCAAGGCAACAAGAGCTACCAGGGAAAAAATGGATCCAAGAAGTTATTAAAATCACAATATCCTTTCTGAGCAAGGCAGAGATAATGAGCGTGTGTTACGCTGGTTCCCTGCACCACGGGCTGGCTACAAGCCACCTGCTGGGTGAAGCTCCCTGGCTGGTTACCAAACACCAGCTTTCTGGAGGCATTTAAGGTCCTAAAGATACCGAGCAGCGCCTCCGAACCTCAGCCCAAACCCATAAAACCCCAGAATTTATTCACTACCTGTGGAATCGGCCTCCAGCGCAGGACAGCAGCATTCCTAAGGGTTAGGAAGGGGCCTGTATTTCAAATTTACAGACATTTGGGGAATTGCAAGATGGCGAGGAATCAGTAGTTTTGCAAAGAGGAAAATGTGAAACGCTGCCCTGGCTTCCACGCAGCGCTCATAGCACCCCAGGACCCGTGTGCCATGGATGAGGCTGGGACCCCAGGGTTTCTCCTGGGCCTGTCCCTTGGCATGTTCTTCCCTTTTCCATACAGCAGGAGAGGGCACGGAGACGTGATGAGCCCAGACCTGGAGGCACCGATGGCCCTGAAGCTTCTGCGTTGGGCAATACCCTGAGCACCCCCCCGAAATGACCCCAAAAGAGGTGGCTTTGCAGGAGCATCAGCGCTGGGGTGTTAGAGGTGAGGGGCCGCGGCAGGCAGCCACCGATCGCTCTTCCCGCTTTGCATACGAGGCTACACGATGCTGCTGCAGTAATGAATCACTTCTGTGTGTGTCGCTAAGCGCTTTATAAATCCCAGGATTAGGAGAACATGTCAAAACGCTCACACTCTGCGTGCGCTTGGCACGAGACGAAACCTCCTGGAGTCAGACTGAGAAAAAGATCGCGGTGTAATTTGTTTTGATGTCTCAGGACTCCAGATCCTCCGGTTCCGTCACAGGACAAACTCCCACTGATTTTACAATGAAGGACAGCTTTGCCTTGCAAGCTCAAAGTCAAAATCTGGGATTATCTTTCCTCTCCGCCTCTCCAGAGCAATGCACGACATTAAAGATTTGATTTGCAAAGAGATTGTGCAAACATTTCTCTTTATCCGTCCCTCGGTTTGAGCTGCTCGAAGATTTTAAAGCAAAATGCTGATCTCTCCTGGGATTTATACTGAAACCAAAGGAATCGGCTGAGCATCAGTTCCATAAACTGCATCCATATTTGCTCAAAAAGGGAGCGAATCCTCTTCAAAATAAGCCCATGAGCAGCAGGCAGCCAGTGAACCGAGGTGATCATTGGAAAGGCTGCCAGTGACTTCAGCAAACCCACAGCAAGCCTTAGCGAACAAGGTCTGAATTTCTGCTTACGCCAAAACCAAGAATCAAGAGATTTCTGTGGATGTTGAATTTTGTCACAAATATTTATAGAGTCACGGTGAGCAGGTTCCAAACAGATCCAGGTAATTAATGCCTGGCATTAACGTGCAAATGCAGGCTGACATATAAACCACCTCCCCGGTCAACACCGCGACAGCTCCACCAAAACCACCCCCGGCTGCGCGCCTGCCGCGGTGGTGGGTGTTCCGTCCTCCGGTGCAGGCGTGCTCGCGCTGGCACGGCTCTGGGTTGGGAACCAGAGCCATTTGTACCAGCACAGTGCACCCGTGTACCAGAACAACTGCATCTGTACAGCGTCTGTCTTGTATAATTACGACAGCAAAACAACTGAAACATTTTATGATATTCCTCAGCTTGCAAAATTATACCAGTATAGCTTTTAAAACGACGATTAACCAAAATTCACAGCCTCAATCACCGAATCATTAATTCAGTGGTTTTTAGTGTATTTTTCAAATGAAATGTTCAGCAAAGAGTATTTATTCATTCTTCATTGCTTTCTAGCTGTAAAAATAATCAAATTAAATTTCACTTTCAAATTCAAACAAGACTTTAGAGGTAGAGGCAGTGAAAACAAGCACGGGAGAACAGCAAAAATGTTTATGACATTTGCCCACCCTTTCCGGATCAAAACCCAAGGCTTGGATCACTGGCTTAGTTTGGCAAATCCTGGTTCAACAATAGGAGGAAAAAACCCTCACTAGAAACATTTGACCTTTCTTCTTGGTGTTCCCTCTCTCCAAAATCAAAATTTTGATGGAAATACTTGTCAGAAAATGAATAAACTGGGTTTGGGGTTTGGCATTTTGTGTGCGTTTCTGCTATAAATAAGCCCTTTACCCACGGCTACTTCATTGCGGCGTTCACCCAGCTCTGATGGCAGCTACGGCAGGGACGCTCGGGACCCCACGGCGGCAGGACCCCGGCTCTGCCTGCGCCAGCCGCTCCCCTCTCAGGAGCCGTGCCGCAGCCACGTGCCCCCCGCTCCGCAGAGCCGCGTACCAGCGAAATGGCTGTTTCTCTAAAGAGATGATCACAGCAATGCCCCAAAGGCCCAAACCTATATTTGTTTGTTTTCCTTTCATCCTCCCAGAATTAAAATATTTATGAGGTTTCTCTAAACTGCAGGCCTGGAGCACTTCTCTGTGCTGGGTTAAATACCCACACACCCCCTCCGAAGCTTTGGGCTTTGCTTTCACCTCCAGCCTCGCTGTCTGCACTGGATTGCCCCTGTGCTTTCCCCTTCTCCTTCCTGTGGTCCCTTCCCGGTGCCCAGCACCCAGGGTCGGACTCTGCGCTCCTCCAGCACAAGGAGCATCACCCCAGCACCACCCTGGGGTGCCCCCGGCCGCGTCCTGCGCAAGGTCGGTGCCGCGACTGGGGGCAAACCCGGCGAAGCGGGAGGTAAATGCAAACCTGCTGCGTGCGGTGATCAAGGGCACCTTCCAAGAAGCCCCTTGTGCTGAGCTGTTCAGAGACGCGGCCGGCGTGGACACCCGTGGCTGACCCACGGCAGACCCCCGCCCCCCCTCCCCTCTGGAAAGCCTCAGAGATGATTCGGCCATAAAAAGTCGGCCCACTGCATGTCCCTGGGTCTCTGCTGTGATTTCCCTGGGGTGTCTGTGTTTGCAGCTCTGGGCTTGGAAAAGAAAGAAAGGCCGGCGCCAATTCCCACGCGAAGCAAAGGAGAACCCACCGGCACGGTGTCACCTGGCTGCCCCCTGCTCCTGCCTTCGCAGCCGTGCCCTCCGAGCCGGCAGCAGCCTCCGCCTGCAACATCTTGGGGTGCTCAGCCATGTGTCTATGAAGCCATTTCCTCTGCTCTCAGACACCGACAAGGCTTGCAAGGAGATCTCCTCTGCAAGGGGCCAGAGGGAGAATTTCTTCTTCCTTTTCCTTTTTTTAAAGGGATGTAAATAAGGAAAGCAGCAGCAATCAGACTGCCGTCCCTGGGACGGCATCTCTGGAGCTTATTCTCTTCACCACGGGGGTCTGATGAAGGCAAACTTTCCCGACTCACTGCAGCACATGCAGAAAGAATCTGTTTCCAAGGAAACGGGGATCTTTTGCATGTCCAGCATGTGGTCAGAGACGGAGAAAGGTTGTGAAGGCAGAGCCTGCCTTCCTACATGGCTGCTGCCGCCCTCCCTTCCTCGCAGGCAGGCACGGAGCGTCCCCAACACACGCCATCGCACCCCACTCGGGCAGCATCCGTTTGGAGAGGAGGGCTGGTGCAGCCGCAGTTTGTAACTGCCAACAGCAGGCTTCCGTGCAGTATTGGGGTGCTTGTTTTAATTTGGAGAAGTAGGAGATGGGCAGTTTTCATCTCTGCATCGCCTGTGAATTTTAGGGACCACAGCATCCCCCAAAAGAGTAACGCCTTCAACCATAAGGAGGCTAATAATCCAGGCAGGACTTGGTCACTCGTTCGCTGTCTTGCCTAGCCAGAGCAAATTGCCCCAAACCAGGAGCTAACCCCCAAAACGTATCGCCTCTCTAGCCAGGAATAGGAAGCAGGTGCCTTTTACCGGTCCAGGACTGAGATGTAGGAAGATACCGTGCTTACCGCTTTGCCACGCAGAGGCTGAAGCACAAAGGAACATGCCGCCTGGTACGCTACAGCATTGCCTACCGCCAGCCTCCTTTTAACCGGGGAGATGTCAATAAACTGGTGTGAAGAAAGCCCCTTCCCCAGCACCCGGAGGGGCACTCGCCCGAGCCGCAGTCCCGCTGTGCCGGTGACGTGCTCGCAGGCACGCAGGGGACACAGGTCGTCTCTTTAATCACCTTTTGGGGCCACCTCCTTGCAGCTGCCACCCCCAGCAGGTAACGCCAGCCCAAAGCAGCTCTGCCCGCAGAGGGGCTGCAGCAGATGTAATTTGTGCTCGCGCACGCTGTGAGACTCCTGGCTAAAAGCTGCGCGTGGCTCTGAAGCCGTGTGCATCTGCGGCTATACATTTGCAGACACCGTCTGTGTCTATAATTAATTAATGTTTGTACAGTGCTTTTAAGATAAAGTGGCATATAAGTACCAACTATCGTTATTATTAGACCCGTCCTGATTTAAACCCATCAAAAGCCAGGAAATTGGGGGTTTAAGAGCCTGGCAGCCTGGTCACACAGCACTGCTAAAACTCATGTCTTTATGCTCTGCGTTCTACTCAGCAGAGTAAGTTAAGTCACAAACGTCAGCTGGGGATTTGCAGACTTAGCCCACAACTTACTGGCTTCTGTATCTTGAAGGGAGAAATCTCTCACAAAAGGAACCTTCGTCAGGGAGTCAGGAAAAAAAAAATCCCCTTAATGCCTCAATTCAAGGGACCTTCACGGCCCCTCCCCAGCCTTCAGCACCTGCACCCGGGCAGCACTGCCGTCAGGGCCGGGCGCCAGCAGCGCTTGCCCTGCTCCAGCCAGCGCTGCCCCGAGCGCGGGGCGGGAGCGAGGACGGCCGGCTTCTCCGCGGCACCTTCCCTGGCTGCCCTCCGAGTCGAGGGTTTTTCCCCTCTGTGCTCCCGTGTCAGCACTGAAAACCCTGCTTACAAAAATACTCATTTTAGCTGAGTTCATTTTAAATGTCAACCTCTAAGAGCTGGGGAGGGCTAATTAGTAGGGGGAAAGGGGAATGGGGATGTCTGGAGCTTTAATTTCACTCAGTGCGGCCAACCCTGAAGAGAATTCAGAGCTCACTCTTAGCTACACGCCTTTAATTTGACTCCAAACGTTAGTCAATAACACTAACGAATGGGAAGAAGCCACAGCAGAGAAAGCGCTAATGGCAGGCAGGCCGGGGTGTCTCGGTGCCAGGTGCTAACTGGGGGCTTCAGTGGGCGAGGCTGCGGAGGAGCAACCCTGGCCAAACCACCCTGACAGCCGGCTGCACCGGGCTGCAGAGAGGGGCCGGCAGCTGAGCACCCCTGGAGCGGGGCACGATTCGTGGGGCACAATAAAAGGGGTGTTGGAAACGTCATGTAACTGCCCTTGCAATCAATTGATTCGAGTTCCGTGCCAAAGCAGAAAGAAAGAAGGAAAGAGAGAGGGGAAGAGAGAAGGGAGGACGGAGAAAGCAGAGGCTGCTGCATCCTTCCCCCGAGCCAAGGCTGGCAGAGAGGAGCCGTGAGCCCTGCCAGGTCCCCACCTTGTGCCTCACCTGCTGCTTCCCACCTGGTCAGCAGCAAAAAAAGAATAATTTATTCCTTTTGCTTCCAGAACTGCTTTTTTTCCTTTTTCAAATTTTTTAGTTTTTTCATTTTTATTCTGCAGGACACTGAATCAGCACACGCTTTATACCACCTCCCCTCCTTGTCTACAAACTCCAGATCTGGAGCGATGTCTCCTCAAACAGACGCAACAAAGTCCTGCTGATAACCCCTGCAGTCCCCTTCTCCAGCTCTCCCATGTCACAAGCTGTTTCCAACCTCCAGTCTATAAAACCTGTCCTCTCTCTCTCGTACCAGCATGTACGTGGGATTGCACATGCACCAACGGTTTGGACAAGGCGAGGACCTTCCCGTGCAACCCAAGAGAGGCACCGTCTTCTAGGATCCTGGACATCACAGCTGAGCGACTGAGCATTCTCATAGCCCAGTTCACATGGCACTCCTCTGATACTGGACAGACACCAAGCTGTCAGCGGGACTGAGAAGGCAAAGCAAAGTGGTGGGGGTGGTGAGTCCTGGGGCTCCCTTCCTGTCTCAGCCCTAGGTTTTCTTTTCAGCAAACACTTTCTAGAAAGAGATCCAAAAAGCTTTTGGATTTCTTGGATTTCTGGATGTTGTGGGACTCTGTGACACCTAGCTCCTAAGGGGTCCGGAGCCCTTTTTGAGCCCTGCAATCTGAAAGGCAGCCAGAGCCCCTCACCCCAACCCTACACCAGCCACCCCAGCGCTGCTGAAGAGCTTCGCTGGATTCTGCTGGTGGGTTTAGCCACACCGGTCTCTGGCAGGAGACGCCTCGGAGCGGGCAGCCGTGGGACGGGCAGGGGGAGCAGGATGTGGGCAGAGCCGCAAAGGACCCTCTGCCACCTCTGGCTGGGCTCGTGCCTCGTCCCCCTTCAGAATGGAGGTCCACGACGCAGGCGCGCCTGCTCCACGCTCAGCAGCCTAGATGTTCATGCAACATCTTCCCAAAGCCTGGGCTCATCTTCAAAACGTTCCCAGGGATGGAGGGATCAATCGCAGCACTTTCTGAAGTGTCCAATAGTTAATTGCCTTCTCTGTTTAAAAAGTTGGCATTATGACTTGGGTTAGATCATTTGAATTTCCCTATTCATTATTTTAACCCCTCTGTGATACAGTTTCATACCCAGCTGCATTCTCCCAGCGCAGAGCATCTTTGCTGGGCCCTGGGAAAGGCTTCAAACACGCGTGTGATCTGTCGTACGCACAGAGCCCAGCCCGGGACTGGAGGTCTGCAGTGGGCTCCTCTCCTCTCTCCCATGCTGAGGCAGAAGGCTGGATCCTGCTGACACATCTTCCTGTCTAACCTTTTATCTGCCAGGGGGAGGACGTGGTTTCAGATGCTGCCTGTGAAAACTGTTATGAAATATCAATGATATAATTTTATCTACCTGCAGAACTGACAGGCATATTTCAACAGTGGTATATTATCAATTATAAGCCTAACAGAGCATGTTCTCCCATCTGATTGTTGGAAAAAATCACTTGTCAAGGGCTGGTAAAGACCACAGCTGTCTTCTTCGGATAGACAGCCCTGCAAGAGATGCGAAAGCTTCTGTGGTACAATGCTTTTTCTTTTTCTTTCTTTTTCTTTTCTTTTTTTTTATCTTTGGTATAATAGAAGAGAACTGAATAAGGTGATTTCTATAGTGTCTTTACACCGACAATGTTTTACAAAGCAGTGAGTTAGATACTGGCAGCGCGGTGACAATGTTAATCAAACACCGCAGTCGCTGTGGGCGTGGGTACGGCTCAGGCACATCCGATGGGAAGAGCCAAGCCAGCCCCATCGGGCAGGAGCCTCCTCTGCCCCCCTGCGAGGGCTTCATGCCTGGGGAACGGGGGCTTTGCTGTCTCTGCAGCAGTCAAGAAAAACCGTGTTTCCAAGAGCTCCGGAAGAAGCCGTATGCCGTGCCCCTCCAGTTCCCTGCGTCGCGGGGCCGGGAGCTGAGCTGGGGCCTGATCCCCATTTCACCTCCGTCAGCTGCCGCAGCCGCCACCCTCTGCAGTGCCCATGGGCTCGTCTCTTGGACATCATCTCACTCTCCCGCAGCCTTCTCCAAACCTCCGGGTGACCCTCCCGTAACAGGAACCGGGGCTCTCCCTTGGAGAGAACGAGCAATAATGCTTCTCATAACAGGCTCGTGCTCTGCAAGTTTTCTGCTTTGGTGCATAACCACCTATGTGGACACAATGCCAATTAGAACTACTTACAGACAGGACGATGCCAATTATACCTACTTACGAACAGGACGGGGGATTTCTAATTATTAAAAAGCTTTAGCGCTTTAAAAAGCTACAACAAGAGAGTGAAAAAGAAAAGACTTAATCAGTTTTGCTTTGGAGTTGCCTCAAATTTGTAATTCAATCAAACCTCCCATAGCAGTAAGGATGTCTTTCTGATATTCACAGGAGCATTCCAGGGGCTATAATCTCTGAGAGATTTATTCATACTTTCTGCATTAGCTTGAGACTATTTTGGAAGAAACACCTCTCCCTCCCTCCCATCAGCAGAGCTCCAGAGAAGATATTAATATTAAAACAATTCAATTACTATGACTTGGGGAGAACACGGGTCCTGGAGAAAGGGCTGTTCATTATGCCATGCCATGACAGCCCTCTCTTTCTGTTCCCGAGAACCCCAAGTTGTTGTTCTGAAAGAGTTTACTGAAAATGGAACAGAGCTATTGAGGACCACCAGAGGAGGGAGCTCAGCTCGCTCTCCTTACGAATAGCAGCTTGGGGTATTGCACTGCTACTTCACAAGTCCTCGCAGGTCCTGAGGTCCTGGTGAGACCCCAGGTAACACCAGGGCTTCCCAGCACCAGTGCAAGCTGCACAGCATCCTGCCCCGAGCAGCATTGCCTCCCCTGCTCACTGTCCTGCACCTTCCCGCAGCCCCTGCCCCCTCACAGCCCAAACCCTTCCTCCTGCTTCAGTAGCCCCAGGCTCCTAACACTAAATCTAGGCAGCACCCCAGTGTTTCAGGGCTGTCTGAATAGGCACATGGCTTTGAGGGTGCTTAAAAAAGCCAGTACCAAAATCCTGCGTCTCAGGCCCCTCTTGCAGCCCCCCATACGGACGGCTCCGGCACCTCAGCCATCAGCAGCACTTTGCAGAAAGCAGCTGGACCAAGGCTGGGAGGAGGAGGAGGAGGAGGAGGAGTGAGACCACTTCTTCGAGAAGGATGGGGAGTACTTAGCACTTCAAAGGACACATCATCTCCTTGCTTCACGAGATCACAAGGAAGAAGGAATAGCAAGGCTAGAGGATAGATTAACCTTCCTTCTCCCTCCTGCTTCCTTGTTCTATCCAATCCATCCTTCCCACAGCAGCTAATTAAACATGAAACAAGAAGAGGGGGTGCTGAGCCTCATCAGCTCCAGCTGTATGTACAGTGATTCTGCTTCTTCAGCCTTGCAGCAGGAAATACTCCGGTGTTGACGGTGCTGCAGAGAGAACCACGGCACGGTCCAGAGAGGGACCAGAACAGACCTGCCCGCAGGCCCTCGTAGGCAGCAACGCGAGTCCGCCGAACCGCTCTGCCGTGCCTTCCTTTCACAATGCCAAGCCGAGAATCCCTCCTGTTGAGTTTGGTGCTGTTATTTCTGATTGCACCAAGCATAAGAATACAGTCACGGTAATCAAATTAAAACCCATTGCTCCTGATTTACACTAGCGCAAGAGATGGGCGTTGAGCTGCCTTCTGGATAGGAGGATTGCTCACGAGCTGAGCTGGATCCCAGCGGGGGTCTCTCACCGCTGCACGACACGGTGCAATTCCTCACTGCCGAGCGGCGTCAGCACGATAAACCCAACATACGACCCCGCATCGCCAGGGAGAAAAGCCTTTGCAGCGGGAGGGCGGCTCAGTCCCTACGACACACCGTGTGCTGACATCTTCTGTAATCAAGGGATGTTCACCGGTGTTGATTTTCCTAATGAGTTCCCTGCTGCAGGCTGAGACCCAACAAGCTCATCGGAAACGAAGCCTCAAATTCTACACAGCTCCAAGCCCCACTGAAAAAGGAGTCAGAAGGGGCATGAAATCAAACTGATGGCAGAGAAGAGGGATCAGATTTTGAAATGGAAAAGAGTCAGACACCCAGCTGTCACACTCAGCTGTACGTCTCTATCCATATATCCAGATCTGTGACATCTATAGCTCTCGATATCAACAACCATATATGAAAGCGCAAGAGAACTTTGAAAGAAAAATAACATCGCTGTGATGAGAATGTTTTATCTTTCTCTCTGGCTCTCAGGGGCAGCAGGCTGAAAGCTGTGATACGTGCAGAGAAACTGCCAGCAGAGGGAAGGAAGGTACCAACAAGGGAGTATATATTTTCCCTGAGGACACTGTTATTTTTCCAGCTTGCCAGTTCCAGCGAATGCCTGCTGCATGCGTGTGCGTATGCCAGCAGTCTGCATGGGATAAAATGTACCTTTAGAATAAGCTCCTAGCAGAGGGGCAGAACCGTCTCACCAACCTCGAGCCAGGCTCAAGGTGCCCCAAACACAGCTCAGATGGGCACAGCCTGGCAAGAAAACGAGCTGGGAGCCTGCTCCAAGCTGCTGCTCTACCCTGTGCCTGCAGTGGGAGTCGGTGCCTTCTCCCCGTCATGGCACACATCACACACTCCCCGGTGAGACGTGTCATTTTGCTGTGCCAGCAGAGATGCAAAAAGGGGCTGCTACTTCCAGCCTTGCAGGCAGCAACAGAAGCTGCAAGCTTGGGGAAGGGGCCAGGACCCAATTCACAGCCAGGTAACACAGACTTGGTGACTGTGAATAGCTATTTTTAACCTAATGACGTGTCCATTCCGTTCACTTCACTGATGGGACCTCATCGGGGGATTTATTACAGCAAATTCAAACACAAACGCACACCACTGGGTTAAGCTGGCCAGGGACGCTCTCCAGTTTCTCTGCAACACTAGCCCAGATGGCCTGACCTCCCCTCTCACTTTGTGACTCAGAAAAACTAGAATAAAGAGACTTTGCAAAATGGGACAAGATCTTCAGAAGAATAACGGTTTTCTTTTGAACACGTATGAAGCACAAGGTATTGTTACTTATCAGAGAGACTCAAGAATACAAACTTGCGGCTCCCCACACTGACACTTCAATGTGTTTATTGTCAGAGAGGCAGCTCTGCAGAAATGAGCCACCTCTGCCACTCCAGATCCTGCTTGCTTATAAGAAAAGCAGAAAGTTTTTTCTGTTACTGCCATCCAGCCCATTTTCTTCAGTTCCAAGCTTTGCTCTCCCTCCCTCTAACGTCAATGCTTGCACCTCTGTGAAACAGCAGCTCCCGAATGAGGCAGCGGTTCCTCACTGCTTCCGTCCTCCCTTGATCCGCCTTCCCCTCGCCTAAACAGGCAGGAGAGAGGCAAGGGGAGCCAGAGCATCTTGTCCCCAGACCATAGATAACTGCGTTATACAAAGATGCTAAAAGCCCTCCCATCTAGTTCCAGTTCCTAGATAGCCCTACAAGTGCGAGTGCACTGGGAAGGAGCCCAGGAAATCCACCTGCACTTCCAGGAGCGAGCAGGAACTGAAAACTTCACCACTGCAGCCTCTCCCAGTTGTCAGCTACGCTGCAGTGCCCAGGCCTGGTAACCCACCCCTTCCCCGCAGCTCGCCTCGCTGCAGGGCCCTGCGCTCCCCGCTCCCAGAGCACTTTGAGAAGGACCAGCCACCATGTTTATCGAATGCAACTCTTGCTGATTTTCTACGTAGCTTTGCTCAGAAACAAGAAAGCTGAGCGCAGGAAAGAACAGAGCTCCAACAGCTGGAACTCAGTGCCAGCATTTGGAAACCAGTGCCCTCATCTGGGAAGGGCCAGAGGTGCCGAGTGGCTCCCATGATGCAGGTAGGCATCTAGAGCATGCGCCTTAACAGCACTCTGTCACCCAAAAAAAGGACACTTGCGCTGGAACAAACTTAAACAGAAGGTGCAAAGTGATTTGTTTGCCTATTTTGCTCCTTTAGCTACTGGCCCGGTACTATCTGGATTTTAATTCATCCAAAAAAGCATCCCTTGGGGGTTTTCTTGTTGTTGGTTTTTGTTTGTTTCTAATATAACACTTACACACCTCAGTCCTAGCTTTTTATTATAGTTCCTACGTGCTACCACCATTCACGAAGAAATATTTCCATACCTACATCTACCGATGCGGCATAGGGACGGCAGATGGACAATCTGCTCTGCTCATCCAGGCTACAGGAAGGCTGCCGACGGGGTACCAAAGTAAGGGAAAGGATGCCAGTAAGAATTCAGGGGGTACATGCATCCCTCTGTTGCCAGATTTGGAAGAGAGGGGCTAAAGCCCAAACTCAACACCAGAAATGTGAGAGAAGTTCACCTCTTGGCATTGCCTAAGCCTTATGCCGGGCTGAGGTGAGCCCTCCGACCAGGTCACATCCGCTCAGAGTTTTGGCATGTCTGATCATAGCCTAATTAACGTCACACCACACGATGGTGAAAAATGAAAAATTAAGAAAAACATTTCCAACGGATGTGGCATTTGTACTGACAGAGCCTTCCATAACCAGCGTCAGTTTTTCTAGGAAGTACATAAGTAAGAAGAAAATCTCAAAAATGTGCTCACTATTGCTAAGAGTTTCCAGCTTTTGGCTACTTAACAAGAATAATCAGGTTTTCATTTTTTTGTGTGCTAAAAACTTATTTATCTTGCCATAATCCTGAGTAGGGCTTTCTAAGGACTATCTAGATATGAAGAGTACCTAAATAAAGTCAGACTACACATCTGTACGTGTCGGAAGCCAAGCGTGTTTGTGCTCAGAGCAGCAGGACTGGCAGCTAATCAAGTGATGGAAAGGCCCCTTCAGGTCCACGCTCACTTGGCTGTGGCAACTTGGCTCAGCAGCTCCTTAGAGAGAGCTCTTTATTCACAAGCTTTGTGAACACAGAGGTAGGGGGTATTTTAAGGCAGCACAATGACCTCGGAAAAGACAACTGGCATGATTTGACTGGAATAGAAACAAGGGACTGAGCTGCATTAACAGCAGGAAATTGCACAGAGAAAGAGCTTGCAATAAGAGGCAATTCTCATGTCCCACTGCAACTGGGGATTAAGTGTGCATGTAGAGAGGGTATAAATACGCAGATCTGAAACCCAAAAATTTACCTAAAAACAGTTTTACTGTCTTCAATCCTCCTGCTTCTCGCAGCCACCTTGCAGGTATCCGCTCTTATCTCCAAGGTACTCGCTGGTTTCCACCCAGCATACATGAAGAACCCGCTAAGGAAGAAGGGCAGCACTGTCATCATCAGCCTCTCCAGCACTACAGCGTTTTCTGCCTGTCCCAAAGGTGCTGCACATCTGGAAAGGAGCGCTGGCACCCTTTGGGAGCTGCTTGGACAGAGAAAAGAGCTTCTGCAGAAACACAGCATTTTGTGCCTGTGCCTCTCCCTGATCTTCTCTAACACAAAGCAGCGGGGCATTTCTGGAGAACACCCCAAACCAGGTGAAAACATACTCCACTTATTGCGCTCAATTTTCCCCTGGAGAAGAGAAGCACCTGATGAGCCACAGGCCCAGCGGTATCCCTGAACGATGTCCTGACATTACGGCGATGAAAGGGAATCCCCTACACTGAACAGACCTTTCTGTTTTGCAGAAAATAGCTATTGTCAGCCTCGAACATCCAGAGGGCTGATGTCTCCAGTTCACGAAGCCCTCTCAGTGTTTACGCTAAAACTTGGTCTTGAAGACAAAAGCCTGATACTGTTCTGAGGTTGGTTTGATCTTGTCCTTCATGGGCCTTGAAGGTAAATTCACCCTGCTTGATTCTGTCTTTACAACGCAATTATCAGCCCGTTCTAATGAAATTCACCCCAAGCAGAGAGCCAGCGTGAAGCTTCTCGTCCACAGCCAGGTTGTTCAGTTTTGCGCAGAGGCCATGAACGAAATTCAACCTTTTCTTCACTTCACAGGTCAATTCGAGCTCTTTCAGATATGGATGTGAAATCCTTTTGCAAACATCAGTAAACATTTGCCTGCTCAATTAGACAACTCCGGAGTCATCCCCTTGCTCATAGGGGGCAAAGCTTCCTGCAGTGACTAACAAATAGCTCACCTTGTTTTCTCCGGGCCTCCTGGCTGCTGATGGCCCAAAGCCTCCCTAGCCAAGCAACAACCCAGAATTATGGGGAGAGGGCTCTTTTTTCTGAAAGTCCTGGCTCTTGTCAGGACTGTCTGTCCACTTCTTACTGTGATCAATTGCTTTAGTCTCTGGTGAGGTTTCCTCTCCTTTTCAGGGGTACCGAGTAAACAAAGCTGTGATCAGCTAATAGTTTGAAAACGTAGACCCCAAATTTTTAACTTCTCTTGGGATGGGGATTTTCAAAACCTGACTCTGGTCTGTGTTTGGAGATGTACGTGAACTTGCCGCTTGCCGTCCTGCAATGCCTTGAAAATGCCAAGCGTTGGTTCTGAGCTGGAAGGAAATTAATTACCAAATGATTTACACCGCGTGGCCTCCCTGCCGCAGCACTGGCTCTTTGGGAATTGCTCACGGTGGCAACCGGGGTGTGCCTGCAGTGGACTACCCTTCCTGCCCCTGCACCCTTGGCTGATCACAATGCGGTGCCTCACTGGAGGCAGCGAGGTTGGAAGAGACAACAGCAGTGAGACAAAGCCGGCACTGCTGAGAAACAATAGCTCAAAAATATCCCCGCAGCCCTTGTGTTGAGGAACACCGTACATTTCAATCCGAGTGGCAGGCGGCCACATCTCTATTTCGCTCAGTTCATCTCCATACAGCCCATTTCACTTGGACAGCATGGAGAGATAAGCAATTAGAGCCCTAATCAATAACATCCACAGCCCTCCCCTGCTTCAAGCTACTTAATTGGCATCCCAGAGTCAAGGGGAAGGTGAAACTAGGTCTTTGAAAGCAAACAGAGGAAGAATCCCCGGGTGCTGGATTTAACAAAGTACAAACAAATCCCAGAGCAGGATGTTCTGCTTCAACCCTAAGTTTTGTTCAATACCAGCAGACAGGGGAGCAGGAGGGGGGAGATACAGGCACGGTGCTTCTGGTGAGGATAAACACGTCCGATCCAAAGCTGGCCAAGTGTGCGACATCTAAAGTACCCTCCCCTCCGTGGATCCCCACAAATACAATTTTGTAGCATTCTCTGGGGACGCTTCCAGGCTCTATGGCCTAAACAGCATCTCCCGTCAACAGGCTGCAACCTTGGCGCTTGTAAAAGCACAGAGCACGTCTGTCTGCAAGGATGCAGCTGCCTGCCGCAACCGGACGCATCTGCCAGGCTGGTCTGAGCTCCATCATCAGCCTCCCCCAGGTGCTACGCATCCTCTGACATCCGAGCACCTACATAGTCTCATGCCATCGTTACAGAGGATTGCGTCATATCCGCTCTGGTGTTAGCCGGGACAAGCAGCATACAGGCTCCCTTCCCTCACCTACCATCAGCGATAGCTGAAACTGGGGAAGAGTCCAGGCAGGACTGAATCCGCACCCACTTACTCGCCATTCCCAGAGGTTCTTTCCGTTCCCCAGTCACTGTCACCAGAGAAGACAACCAGGGGATTCCCACGCCAAGCCACCTCTCCCCCACCCAAGTGCTCCTCAGGTCCTCCCAGCCCCAGATAGTCATGCTTGACCTAAATTTTCTAAAATAATCTGCATATGAAACCGAAAACAAGTGTGGAAGGTTTGGTCTTTGAGGTAATTTACTAAATCTTAATAGTCCATAAATGACTAATTTAACGGGAACTATCCTGCCTTGAAACCACTACCTGTAGAGGGCATGAGCATATTTTTCTTCTCTTGAGGGAAGGGATAGAAAAAGCAGCTCAGCAACTACAACTACAAACTACAGTTTTGTTTAAATTCTCTCCATAATTGTTGTGGCTTCATATCAAAAGACCCAGACCTTTCACCAGGACTCCATTTTTCCATGAAGATGACCATTTCATTGAACAGGCATTCTCATTACAGAAAAAAGAGCATGGGAAAATCTGAATTGTCACTTGGCTATTCAAGATGTATTTCTGTAAAACATTTACACGCTTAATCCTAAGTGTGTGCTTAAGTCTACTCCTGCTCCACCTGTTAGGTATGCGTTACCAGCCAGCTAACTCAAGTGGAGCATAACAGATGAGCTTGAAGAACTTAAGCACCAACAGGTCAGATCCCCATCCTTCGTAAACTGCCTTATTTCCACCAAAAGTGAGGCCAGCTCGTTCCAGCTGAGGATCCATCCCAAGCTTTCCTACCGAACCATTAAACTGGAGTAGTGTCCTCAGCCAACCCCGAACCAGTGTTCTTTCTAGTAGCAGTAGCGGGATGGAGATGCCACATTCATCAGTGATCTCTTGCTTTGCCATTTCCCTTGACTTTAACTGTCACACCATCGAGCGCCGAGGGCTGACATGGAGCAATACTCGGTTTTCCCTCCCCTTCTCCCTGACGATGCTGCAACCTCAGCTCGAGACAGCACTAAGTGGGAACGTGTCAGGGTGGTGGAGTTGTTAGTGTTTACAGATGCATTGCTCCGCTTAGCTTGTCACTGTAGACTCCACCTGGGAGATAAATAGGCAGAAATTAGAGGCAGATAGGAAAAAAAAAAATCTTAATATATCAAGTTGCTAGCGGGAGGCAGCTTCAGAGGGCCTGTGAGACAGAACAGCAGCAGCAGCCCCTGGGTAAACACTCAACTCCTGCACGGCAAAGAGCCTACGTGGGCTTAGCTCAGCTGGAAGAGGCACCTCGACCGCCGGGTCTGACGTAGCTACACGCGCTCCTCCGGGATGAGGGTGGACCAAAGCCCATTAAGCTGACCGAGGGTAACGGGGGCCACTCACACTAGTGCTTTTGGAGCTGATGGCAGCACGAGGAAGTTTGCTGTTACTGGGCTGGACACAGAGGGTGAGAAACCCCTGGGATACCCAGAAGTACGGCGTGGGAAACAGGAGCCATACTGCGGCGTGCTGCTGGAGGAGGAGTCTCCTCCATCGAGGCTGCAAACAGTGTCTGAAGCAATTAATGGGTTATTTTAACAGAATACGGGAGGCAAGAAGATTAATCCGTGCCCTGTTACGGTCACGCAGCGAGGTATTGGCAGACTGGGAAGAGAACAAAGTTTTCCAAATCCTTACAGCTCTCCTGAGCCATAAGCCACAATCCCAGCTAAACGGGTATCACAAAACCTGCCTGTCTCCACCCTTCTCCCTCCTGCAACACTTAACATTTCAAGAGAAGAAATTATTTATCATTGAGCTTATTGTACAAGCTGGCATGATTTATTTAAACATTTGCCAATAAACACCAGAATGGGAGGCTGTTTTTCCAGCATTCCCACAGCGGAGTACTAGAGGAAACAATAACAGGCCCTGTGATTGTTACTGCGGGACTTCTCCTGCCAATTACGCTGAGTTACAACTTTCAGTTATGGGATATAAAATAATTAATTTCATAAGGTCCAAGAAGAATTGCTTGCTCTGTGGGAAGAATCTTCTTCCTCTGGCCTTTTATGCCAACACAATGTATAATGACTAGAGTTTTAAAAAATGCTATGCAGACTCCACATAACAGAGTATTTCATTGCTTTCCCTGCTTGCCACGATCTGAATAACAAAGACGGGTCGGCAGGGTCATAAAAACCAGGTGAACGTTCCCTTCCTGCCCACATCCCAGCGGCAGGAATAGGACTGCGCTCAGAAGAGCGCTGCATGAAAACAAGGTCCATTTAGCAAAAGCTTTTGGAAACTTGTCATATAAGCTTCAGCTTAATGAAAATAAAAATCAAATTAAAGATCTGCAAGTTCTTCCTTGGGATTTTTCAAGTGATGAGATTTAATTAAAAGCAAGCAAGCAAAAAAAAGCACGTAGCATTGTATGGACTAGAAGAATAACCCAGAAACTGAATTGCATTCAGGTCAGCGTGCAGAGACTGGAAGGAAAAAAACGGAGCGGTGTGCCCGGGGAGGGGGGGATAAGCTTTCTCTCACGGCCCGATGGCATCATCTGCAAGCCTGGTCAGAAAAGTTCGAGGTATCGCTTCAGACTGGAGTAGTCTCCTCCTGCCCCTCTGGTTTAACTGGGCTGGAGAGGGGGTGAGGGCTGGGACTGATGAAGGAAAGGGCTCCCAGCATCACGGTGCCCAGCCGGTGCTCTCCTCTGGGAGGAACAGGGGAGTTTGCCCTCCCTGCTTACACAGTTGCGGTGAGCCACCGCACCAGCCGGAGGATTCGGACGTGGTCTGACGGAGCACAGCCAGCGCCGCCGCTCAGAGGTGAGGAGTTTCAACCCAGCACGTGCTCGTGCAGTTAAAGGCTGTATCACAAAGCACGCGCACAAGTAGGAACAAATAAAGTTGCCTGATTCTTGAAGGACTCCCCGCCACCACCACTGGAAGCATATTCTCTGTGTATATATATATATATATATATATATATATGCTGTAAAAGCAACTTGTACAGAAAGAAATAAAATAACCCCCAAAACCCCAACTGAGTACTTTCAGCCCTCAATAAAGATCTGAAACCTGTAGATGAAGGATCAGATTACATTTTGGATCCAAACTAGGTTGCATTTGCTTCTAAAGCCAAAAATAAGCTCTTATTCCAAAACCACAGGATAAACAGAAGCTTTTCCATCATCGTGGAGCATTCTTCAGTTTGATGTTCCTTTCAGAGCACAGTTCCTCTCATACATAAATGCCATGGTAGGATAAGGATTCAGGAGTGGTGGGTTAATGTAATAATGTTTTGCAAAATGAGAAAAATAATCAAATAAGCCCTCAAATGGAAATGCTGGCATTCATTCCCAACAGTGCAGTGTCAAAAAAGGAGATTATAATTACCTCTAAGCCTCACAACAGCAAATGCACTTTCCCAGGGGAGTTTTACCTCCATAAATTAAAAATATCCTAATTTACAAGTATTGGCTCCATTAAGCCCTATAGAACTACTGCCACAATCCTGCAAATTGTAAAGCCCTATAATCCCACACCCAGACCTCGCAGCACTTGTGTGTGGTCTTTCCAGCTGATTAGAAGTAAGAGCTCTGTATTCAAGTGCAATTCTTCCACTTTAAGCCCAGGCGGGGTATGCTAAGCAGGAATGACAGATGACTGTAGGTACTATGCGAACCTCAATTGGAGGATCTCAAAGTAGATTTCAGCTATTACAGAAAACACGATAATAATCCCCCTTGCAGCAGACACCCACAAACCTGCCTGAACATGAAAGGAGACGCCTGATTTTCCACGGACGGGGTCCTGGGTCTCAGCTCAAATGCTAGTTTTGCTTCTTAGTGAGACACGATGAAGCAGTGACAACATATATCAATGCTATTTTTTGGTTGCTTCATTTATTTTGTGCCACCAAAGCTGAAGGATCCCGCCCTGCCCCTTCTCCCCCAGTGCATTTGCTGACAGCCGGTCACAGGCAGGACTGGCGATGGGCTCAGCAATCTCATGGGATTGCTGATCCTCTGCTTTGACTGTCAGAAAAAGCTGATGGGTCCAGAATCCTTTTGGACAAGTTGCTTACGCTACACGCGTGGATCTAGATACCACTTTTGGTGTTGAGGCTTTGCAGTAACTCTTCGCATTCTGCAGCTGCTCTGTAGCACTCAGCAGCCCCCAAAACTAGCAATTTCCTTTTCAAAAAAACCCCAAACAACTTTATCACTTGCTTTTAAGATCAGGGCTGTGGAATTAAACAAAAAACCCCAGCAAAACAGAACCATCTACCTGTTCTTTGCTTCTTCCCCAGAAAGAAGCTGGTTCTCCCATGCTGTCCCCAAAATAGGGAGCGTGAAAGAGGCAGAACGAGGAGCGCAGCACGGACCCCTGGAGAGGGTCAGGGACCTGTCTCCGATCACAGGCCTACGGTCTGAGAGGAGCCGCTTAGGATTACCTTACGATCCACCTATCAGATCTTGTAACCAGCAGAAAAGATCTCCAGATAGCTTTGCCAGTTAACATGACGGTATTTTCCTAAGAAACCATTTGATGGATAGTCTACTTTGCTGTAACCTGAGGGAAGATGCTGGGGTTTACCTATGGATTCCAGAACTTCAGGAAGAATTTGCAAATAATTGTGTGGCTCCTCCTTCTGCTTTGACTCGGCTCCAACCACAGCAACAGCACCAATATATTTGCATTTACACAGGCTTTTTGCTAACTCCATTTAACGACTGCGCCAGGGTGTGTTTCCAGGCCCTGACTCCCCTTCAGCCTCTGGGGTTTCCGAGAGGGCCTGGCTGCTGGCCACCGTCTCTTTGGTGCACACACTTACTCAACCATTGAATCTTACACTGCTATTTTATTTACAAAACCACAAACGCATGTGAAGAGCTTGAGTCATCTGTTAGTCAGCTTCTTGCCGCACACGCCGGGCGCAGCGCAGCATACAAGCCGGAGGTCGGCAGCTTGCAGAAAAGGAGGTATTCTGTATGAAGGAGACTAAACTGTCACACCAGGAAGGACTCGGACTCAAGGCACGATCAGTCCTTGCAGAGCTTACAGATGCAGGATACACTCTTCCTGTAAATTAAGTAATCAGTAACATGGAGGGAGGCAAGACTATCTGCCTTTGCTTGCAATGGACCTGCACAGCCCCGAGGAAGAGGATGCAACATTCATCAGTGCGTTGTGCCTCCACCTCTGGAAGCCCCAGCAGGAACCACAAGGGTGTCAAGGCAGCTGCTGGCAGCAGCAGGACCTGATGGGATCCCTCCTCTTGTTGCTGAGCCAGAGAACGTCACCTCTACCATGATCCGATGACAGACGTTACGAGGCCAGTGAGCAGGAGAAGAGGAAGGCTAAAAGCGGGGAGGAGCAGGAAAGAACCACAAGTTTTTGGGCTAAAAATCACTCCGAGGCAGCTACAGGAAGATGCTCCAGGTGGAAGGAGCGGCAGAGCAGAAGGGTCTCTCGCAACTGGGAACAAGTGAAAACCAGTGTTAGGGAGACAGCGTGGAAACGAGAGCAGAGCACAGGCTTCATTACTGGCATTGATTTTACATGGCAAGTATTTAGCTATGATTGCAGCAGGTGTCGGAACAAACCCCTTCAATTAGATCAAGGCCTTGAGAGACTCTACAGAGAGGATGAGAAAATCAAGAGAGCCATTTCATGCCAGACCCATTTGAATCTGGCTCTGCTGGGCCTCAAGCTTTGACACATCTCAGCTCACCCGACTTGTGTTTTATTCAAGGACTATGCACTTGTTCTTATTGCTTTTCTCCTTCGCCACGGAATTTCTAACATTTAGAAAATAACCAGCTGTAGCAAAACTTCTATTTCCTCGGCTTTCCTCCTTATTACTGCTTCTTTGGTTTTTAAGTCTTCAGGCATTTGACAAAAATACTGCCTTTTCCACACAGCTCTGTGTCCTACACCCACCAACAAGCAAAAATAACCATTTTCTTATATTAAAACAAAAGTTTAATCAAATAGTGTTTTTCTAGATGCCTGCTCACACTCCACAGTATGAAATTAATTCCAGAGAGAGTCTTGCTGAACTCCAAGGCCTGACAAACTTTTCATTCTGTAATCATTTTTCAGAGGAAGGGAAAACAAAATACATAAAATAGACAAATGGAAATATCACTAATCCCATCATGGCCACAGAGGAAAGGGTAATAAAGAGAAATATGACAGAGTGGAATTTTTCTGCAATGACTCTGCTCAAGTTCTTTATCTTCTGAGCTTTCCAGACCACTGCCTCACCTGGGGGAAGGCAAGGCAGCTCTGCTGATGGCATGGAAGCTCTGCTTCTGACTTTCAGAAGCTTTTACCGCCCATTACGTTTTGCACTTAAGAAAACAACAACGCAAAGTGGGGAGAAATGGTAGGAGCTGTCGACACCATTCTGCATACGTGAAGATTTGTGGGTTTCTTTAATTACAGGAAAGTTTTTGTTAATATAGGAAGATCAGCGTCAACTTTAATGGCAATGAAAAACTTTACTAGCAGTAGGAGCCGCCTCATTGAGTATCAGCATTTGCGTGGCAGCACAGATCTGGTGTTGGACACTTACGTGCCATTTAAACAGTGCATAGTAGTACTGGACGTCAGCATATGCTTAACGGTAAGCAAAACGCTGAAACGCTTTGATGAATTGAGGTTCTGCAGAAAGAATATAATCTATCCTTTCCTAACCCAGACTCATTAAAACATTATCGATTCAACTACAACCATGAACCACCAATAAATCAGTCCTGCAATTATGCTGTGTCCATCTCTACAGTGAAGAGACTGGATTTCCTCACTGAAGTCTGTGGCTAGCAGACAAAGTAAGCTGCAAAGAAATGACATGCCCCACTCCCCTCCCAAACCCCCCCACAAGCTAGTTTTGTGAGTCCCAACCCTGTCAGCAAATTTCCCATATCCACCAATTATAGCTAGGGGGGAAAAAAAAAAAAAAGGAAAAAAGTTCTTCTCTATGCACCCCCCACCCGGCACCCACGCATCGCCTAGAAGATCAACCAGACCTTTATCTGAGTGTTTGGTATCTTTCTTTGAGGAAGAATTCAAGGGATCTCACACAGAAAAGCCATTTTTAATGCTATTTATTTGTTTTAAGTCTTGTTTATTTAAGAATATTTGTCTCAGTGGTTAAAATAATGAATGTTTACCTGTTGCAAAGGAGAAAAAGTAGTAACACTTGCTCTGGAAAGTAGCTAAAAAAACTCCCATGAGTCCAAATGATTTATTCTCTCTGTGGTCCCTCAGACTCCTCTTCTATTAAAAAATGGGTGAAGTTTAGCCCTCTGAAAATTAATTGCTGACAACTTTCTCCTATGATGTATATCTCCAGAGGTTTTGTTGGCAACTGATAGTTGCTGCTCTGCACATCTGTACTAAATACTGTCTGCCGGCCATAAATCCTCCCTGCTCCCTTGAGTCATGTATGCCTCTCGTCCCATATATATTCCGAATGGAAATGAAAGCCAGCTGGAGAGGCAGGGGGGAGAGGGGAATGAACCAGGCAGGCAGCCATTTCACAGCCAGCTACAGAAAGCCAGCACCGCGCTGTACCTTCAGCTAACGAGGAAGGCTAAGCGGAGAGACAGCAAGAGCTTATTGATGATTTGGGATGACCATCAAAGCCCAAACAATAAAATCACTTCAATTACCGCTTCATGCATGCAGGTTAAACCTCCTCCAGCTTTCACCATCATTTCAGTTCTTCCCCTCTTCCCCCCTCCCCTTCATGTCCGTAGGTAAAAGGAAAAGCTATTTTTGATGTAAAGGGTGGGGAAGAAAAAAAAAAATCAGCAACGCCACCAACAACCAAAACCTCTTAAGTTCCAAGCTCAGAAAGCTCAAAACTCCTTTTGTTCTTTTGAATGGGACAGGAAAAGAAGTAATGCATGAAAAATGGAACAAGGAATCAGTATTTATATTCACAAAGCCAAGGCAAAGGAACAGCTACTTGATAATGGCTTTCCTGCCACCAGCCTAGGAGATCTCAAAGGGAAGGATAAAAGCAGGGCACAATCTAACCAGCTCACGCAGAGTAAGAATCTTGCGCCTTTCATCCAAGATGTGTTATTTGGCAAGCATAATCCTTGTTGGCTTGATGGGAATCTCCTGAGCTTGAAAGAAACCTGGGGTCTAAAGATCTCTGACATCTGGGAGCAGGAACAGCATCCATCACATGTATAGATTTTTAGCTAGCCCACAACCATCCTTTCAATTTTCTTTCTTGTTAACAGTCGATACTTCTGCAAGTAAGGAGACACCAGCAATGTGCACATAGAACGCCTGGCTATGCTTCAGATTGTCATTTTTGCCATGGCTAGTCCGAGTGATTAGTTTGGATCCTCTTGTCCCACCTCTGGGAGAGCTGGCAGTTTCATTGCAGTCACCCATTTCAGAAGGGAAGCACTGCTCTCACTTAACAGCTGAAAAGTCAGCACTAACTTACTCCTCCACTGCCTTATAATTCCTTCTCAATGGCTTGGAAACCAAAACTCTATGCAGCTGGGAGCTAAGGCTCGGGAAGCATCACCCATCCTGCAGATGCAAACCAGGACTAAAAAGTTTTCATCGCTGAGTTTATTTTAAGGATAATATTTTGCTCTCAAGTAGAGTCTTTCTTCCAGAAAGCAGACGCAATGAGGACATGAAACAGCAGGGAAGAAGAGTTGTTTAGCGTATAAACAGGAATAATAATATTAAAATGAGTAATGGAAAATTTAAGCAGAATATTAGGGGAAATATCTACCATGGAGCATCACTGAGCTCTGCCAGGCTCTGATCTGGAAAACACTCCTCGACATGGCAAAAGCATCAGTCCTGTCCTGCTCTGAAGAGCGTCAAGGTTGACCAAAAGCCAGCATTTTTGGTCAATCCAACAGGCATCGACACGCAGCCGTGGCTGACTTGCGGCACCTCCACAACCTTCCCAGCCCATGGTTCAGCCTGCAATGTCCCTGTTTGCAGGGCTGAGGGGACAGAGGGAGCCTCATCTCATTCTCCTGTTCCCTCTCCATGGGGAATTAGTATCCCTGTTCTGTAAGGTGAACAGGTCCTTGCCTTCTTACCTGCAAACTCTGCAATGTTTTCCCATAATAGTTGCCCCAGGAATATAAGCCAGACACATTTGTGCAGAAAGAATGACAAGGATTAAGTTTTGTTTTATGTTTCCTTCCTCTCAGGTAATCTTTATGCCAAGAAGAGATGCAGATACATAAGGAGCGGAATACGACTCCACAATAAAAGAACAATAGGTAGAATCAAGCCATTTTAGAAGCAATAGCAATTTTACAAAGAAAAAAACAACTTAAAATATAAATAGTTATAGCAGGAGCACATACCAAGGAAGCATATGGTACAGTCTATTTTACTAATTAGTTTTCAGACCCTGTTGTGGAAATTAGAGGTGATAAACAGCATTTCTCTTTTAGGATCTAAAACTGTTTGAAAAACTATAACAGAGTTGAGTAATTGCAGGAGAATATTCATAAAGAGATCTAAAGTCCCTGACTATTTCAGTACAGTGTACTTTTTATTTCTTTAAGAAGTGAGTAGTAATAGCCTACATTCCTTCACATATGAAGGATTATAATTCATCTCATCCTGATTTTAAACTGGCAATTTTAGTGTTTTGGGTTTTTTTTTTTTCTTTAATATTCATCATCTTCTTTTGTCCCCACACATTGCCCAGTGAGATTCTCCGATGTATGCTCTCACACTGGACAGGCATCAGCTTGAGAGGTCCACAGCCATCCTGTCACCCACAGACAGACATCCAATTTCTAATCGTCCGTATCTGGTTGCACACAGCACATTTCATCAGCTCTCTGATCAGCTCGCAAGCATTAATCAATCTTCAGCTCCCGTTTTGTAGAGCAGATAAAACAAAACGTTGCTATTCCCATTTATATCTAGAATCACAGATGGTATGTGACTTAGCAGTAGAGCTAACAACTGAACCAGATCTCCCAACCATCCATTATTCAAAGAGGGTAAGAGATACGCAGTGTCAAAGCTCTCTCCCCCAAATTCATTGCTGTGCCTGGCATATTCACTTTGCACAGGCAAGCAGCAGCAGAACTGTTCAGAACTATTCTTTTCCAGCCCAAATGCACAGAGAGCTTCGTGGCTTTAGCGCCTACCAACAGAACTTTCTGCAACCTTTCAAAAATTATCAAAACAGCACTTTCAGGGCAAAAATCTGCAGTTTTGCATAGAAAGAATTTGTTTCCTTTTGTATCGCAATAGGCAGCATAAAAAGAACTGTTTTGGCATTAACAAAGGAAGGCGTTTATAGAGTAACTCAGAAACAAAGAATGGGTTTCCTTCCTGGTGGATCATGAAACACTGCAGGGAAAATACGACTGCCATGAAGAGAAAAGCTAAATCTAAAGATTCTTTGTAAAAACGGCACCTCCGTCCTCCCCGCAGCTCCAGCGTCACGCCATCTCCAGCCCCTCCGGGCTGCAAACCGTCCAGCACGGCTCCACAGCGCACGTCACAGCAGCCTCAGCGCTCAGGGCACGGGAGGGGAATGGCCTTGGATCCCTGGGAAACCAGGTGCTTCAGGCAATTTATTGCATTTCAGAGAGAAGAAAGTCTACCCAAAAAAAAAAAAATCAATGAGTCTAACTTGAAAAATGGTCACAAGTCATAAATCCCATCTTGCACCACAGAAGCTGGGCTCCGTCTCCACTCTCTCCCCCTCTCTCCAGTTACAGGGGTGTTGGGCTCCCCTCATTTCGAGCATTTTTTAAAGCCACCTAAGAGTAAAACAGGCTGGCGTCGCATGCAGCACCCTGCTTTCGCTGTGCTTAAGACTAGGAAAAGCAGACGTGCCAGGACTGCCATCTCCTCTCTCGGGAGCCTCGGGCAGAGGGTTCGTACTGGAGCCAGCGGGCAGCAGCACGGCACCGCGCGGGGGATGCTCTTGACCGGCTGAGTCACTACCCCAGAGACGTAAGAAGCGGACTTCCCCTCCGCTACCCGAAGCAGCTGCAGCTCTCAGCCCATATTATCCTGCATTACCCTATTCAGAGACACTCATTCCCTGCAGCAATATCCCCTAGACCAAGAGGAACATCTGCCAAAATATTTCAACAGCCTTTCCAACAAGCATTCATGAGCCATTCTGGCACAAACGCACACCTGGAGCCATTTCTGTGAAACCATTTCTTTTTAAACCCAGCAGGACAGAACAGCTGTATTTTATAGGGTTTAAGCTTTATTGGTAGTAGTGATTTATTTAATTGCACTGTGGCAAGAGCACAGTTATGTTTCTCAACTCACTCTTAAGAAAAGGCCAGAAAACTGTCCAAGTGTCACTGGGCAAATTCCCCAGTCCGTAGGCAGAGCTGGTGACTTTACACACGTGCCCTCCTTTATTAACTACCCACAGAAAGGTAGTGGGAGTTTAGACCCGGCTGCTTCTCTCACTCGCCTCCCCTGAGCGCTCCTGCAGTGCAGATTAAGGAGGAAGGCACGGCTTGCTTATGGCCACCCAGCCAGCGTGCTGTGTTCGCACCAACGTCGAGGGACCCGAAAGGACCACAGCGGGTCACAGGGAGAACGCCACCTCTCAGGTTAAAAAGAAAAGTTAAACATTGCCACTATGGAGCAAGAATAATAAAATACCAGATGGACGCAAGGGATCAAAGGGGCTGGACTGCAGACGGCTGTTCCCAGCAAGCACAACGGCAGGAGAAGTTACTCAGCACCTTTAATCTGGTTAAGGAGGGACTTGTAACTTCATTGAAAGCCCGGTGGCCTTCCTAATACAGTCCTGCTTTGAAGATATCTAGGAAACACAACGGGTTGTCAGAGCAGCTCAGCGTCATTCTTTCGGCTGCCCCTCGGAAGCCCACCTGCCACACTGACACCACAGCACAGCCCTCCACACGGCCCCAGGACCGAACTCCTGGGCTTACAGCTGAGAGATGGCATTTGAAAGCAAAGCATCTTATCACTGCAGAAGTGCTGCAACCCCGAGGACAGCACCAGCCAGGAGACTCCAGCCGGGTGGCAACGGCTGGGGATTTGAGGTGCTGCCAGGCAATCCCCCCCGTGGACTCCAGCCTCGGCACCTGCCGGTGTTCCCGTTGCCTTCAGTCTCGTGGCAAACTCTGGTCCACCACAAGGCAGCTCTTCCAGCCTCACTCACCCCTCCATTACCTGGCGGCAAGAGCCCACACCAGCCTCTTGCCCCATCCGTGGACAGGACAGCAGGTCTATTTATAGTATAACTGATTGCATCTGTCTTTGTACCCCCCCCCTTTCCCATTACATCATGTCTAGGGCTTGATTTCAATCACAGACCTATTTTCACATACAGCCCTAGCTATTTTTAGGGCTAAGTAAGTAAATGGCTCATAAATAGCTTCTTGATTCATAACAGTTTATATTGCTATTACATGCCCTACTTCTCTCCTCTGAAACTTTTGTACCTCCCTGGTGTCAACGTGCCACGTCGCAGCTTGCCCTTAAGTGTTTTATAACAAGGGAAGTCTAGTTCAAGTGAAAGGGATAGAGAAGAACCAGGTTTCTGCAAATTGCCTCAGCAAACAGTCGAACATGCACTTAGACATGCATATTAGGGGTACTGTGTGACAACTTAATTTCACACTGGTCATGATTAGACCTGGTAGGAAAATTGATTTCTCTCAGTCCATTGCGCACATTCCAGTTCAGAACAAACCACCAGAACTTTTCACAAGAGCAAATTTTTAGAGAGAAATTAATTTCAATTGACACAGCTCTTTTCTTTTTTTTTTTTCTTTAGCTAATCAAAAGCACCCTCCTAATTAAAACAGTATGTAAACAGGAGAGTGAAAATACAACTGCTGTCCTCTCTTTATGCTTCCCACCTGGATAGATTTACAACATTGCTCAGCCCAGGAGAGGATGTTCTGCTCAATAAGGGGGTGTGGAATAATCTCCTGCAGGGTTATGAACCGAGAGCAGCACGAAACGGGTGGGGGAAGGAAGGAGCTGTGTAATTACTGCTGGGCAGCCCTCGCAAATATTAATCAAAGTCACAAACGAACCCCTTGTGCAAGAAGACGGTACGAGGACTGGCTGGGAGCCAGCATGCTTGACACAGGCTCATCACGCTGCACAGCTCTCATTCGTAGCTACCCTGGATTTCAGGCATTTACCTTCACCTGTTGGGCTCCAGTTTCCCACTGGAAAGCAGGGACAACCACCCTTCCCTACTGATGCTGTAGCGCAGCCTGCCCTGGCAGACGCACGGCACTCGGGGAAGGCTCTGCCACTCCAGGCTGGACCGTGTTTAGCCAACAGCCCCCTCGAATCAAGCACTGAAGCTGAGCACCTCCCATAGCATCTACCCCAAACGCCCCGCCGCAGCACCAAGTTTTAACCACGGTAGCAAGAGTTCACAGTGATCGCGTTGCTTATTCGTAAGTCAACCTTCCTTAAAGAAATCCAGCCTGACCCCCAAAAGAGGGCGAGAAGAGATCTGCCTCCCCTCATCCCAAGGCCTCAGGGCACTTCAAAAGCTTAAACACTGAAAAATACAACAAGAAGCAGCCAGGCAAAGAAACTTATTAATAATGATGACAGTAAGAAACCCGCAGCATGATTTTGCTGCTCTGCACCACATATTTGTTTTGAGTTAATCTTATTTGCTTTCGGAGGGTTTTTCAGGTATTCAATAAACAGAACATGAAAGCAGTGACAGGTTCATCAGGTGCCTCGTACCAGCAGGGAAATCCTGGTCTGTCAGTGAAATGCTCAAACAGTCCCACCGCCAAGAATATTCTGTGCAAACTCTCCAGCACAGGCTGTTTCCACCTTCGGTGTGCTTTTCATCCCATTGCTTGCAGAGGGGGTCCCTTGGGGGCCACCCTGGCTGGGCAGGCTTTGAGATGGGCTGAGCTTTCCCCACCTGCAACGCCCTGCTGGACCAGGATCCTGCAGCAGAACGAAGGGCAGCACTGGCCCCTGGCGCTCTGACAAGCCTCAGGACCCCTCAGCTGCCCCATGGCTTCACCAAATCAGAGTGACACTATTCCACAAGTCGTGCTTAATGTGCGACAGCACGCAATGGAGGGGGAAGAAAAAAACCTCAGGGCCATAAAGTCTCTAGCAACATTTTTGGGACTGCACGAAGTACACAGACAACTGCTATTATGTCTAATCTAAGCTCCCTGTCCCAGAAAAAGGTTATCAACAACTTCCCAGGTGACAACTTTATTTGTGTATTTATTCTTAAATATAGAGAGATCTCCTAGAGAGGCGGCAAGTGACATTTTATTTGGCATCCTTCTTAAACTGAGAAGGATTGCTCTATAGTTTGCAACTTACTGTAGATGTTCGCATGTCAGTGAAGACTACAAACCTATTTTAATTAAAAGTGGAGCTAGGGACTGACAGCTGAACTGAGCTGCTTTAAAAAGAAGTGCTGAGAAGAGCCTGGAATGGGTTTTAAGTTTCTATAATAGCCCCATGTTTTATATCAAAGGGAAATAGGAACATCCTTCAATTGCATTTTACACAGTTACCAAAGGACAATGAACTAACAGCCAGAAGGTTTAGAATAACTCCACTTTGTATTAACTCGCCTTCAGGGTGTTTGTTTTATCAGCGAGATGCCCAAGGCTCCTTACACTCATGTCATGTCTTCAAGAAGCACAAATCCCCTTCCTCCCCCCAACTTTCAGAACCACAGTGCTGGGAGGGGAAGAAGAAAATTGTTTTGATTCAATATACTTAAACTAAATTTGGCATTTTGAGGAACAGCTGCTCTTTTCAGTGGACGATGAGTTAAAAACGAAGCCCTGGGCATCCCTGCCCAGCATGCTAAGAGGAAAGGGAGGAATGTCACCTGATGCCCTCTTTGCTGCAAGATCCACTGACCACAAGCAGAGCCAGCATCCCGGCAGCAGGACCCGGGCTGCGGACCACAGCTGACTCTGTGCCTGTCTGCAAGAGCAGCATTGCAACAGCTCTCCAAGCACAACCTAATTGAAACATAAAAACACACTTCAGATTTTTTTATAGCATATACAAATATTGTTTCTCCTACTGGAACATTTGAACATTCAGAATGAGAGTGTGGATCAATAATTCTTCTATTAGATAATTGAAACATGCCTCTTGATTTACACTAATGCACTTGTTAAGCAATAAGTAATCAGGCTGTGGGCAGGTCTGCATTGCTGAAGCATGGATTTGATTAACGGTCTGCGAGAAGGTGAGGGGCAGACTGGCCCAGCTCAGCTCCATTCAGGTGGCTTTACCTACCCGAGAGCTGCCTGTGCAGCAGGAGCCTTGCGACTGGGCCTCCTCAGGGCAATAAGCCATTGGGCAAGCACTGGTATGGCTCTTGGTTTAAAGGGTCATTCTCTCTACTTAAATTAAATGCATCTCTTCAGATGTCTGCCAATGACAAAAGCAACCCGAAGGAGGGCCCTTCAGGCAGCCGTTGTGCTGATTCCCCTTTCACAGCATCTGCTGACACGCAGCTCTGCCTGCAGACGAGGGGCAGGTCCCCTGTTCAGCAGTGACACCTTGGCTCCGCCGTCTGATAACCCCTGCCCGACAGCTGGAGGTCCTCACCCAAAGCCTAGAGCAGAAAGGCAAGCCCTGCGCACGGTGGGGAGGCAGGAAGGACAGCCTTGGGAAGACATTTTTACGGACACAAACGGCACGTGCTGCCAAGTCCCAGCACTAAGCCAAACAATTTGGTTCATCAAAGATAAATACTTTGACATTGATTTGAGGTAAATTAGGCTGTGCATGCCAGGTTCACTAAGCCTCCATCCTACTGCATGTGTCTCCAACTTCGCTTCGGAAGGGCACTGCAGCACCAACGCTGTTCCAGGTGTAGCAGCTTAGCCCTAGCTCAGTTCTTGTTCAAGGGAGAGATCTTGGTGCAGTTCCCATTGACCAATACATCATTCCTGGCTCAAACTTTATTGAAAAGTTCAGCTCAATTGTACTTTCTTGAAACTTAAGCCCTAATCAATTCATGAGAAGTCAGCCAGCCTTCAGCCTGGTTCTGTTCCAGCACAAGCACAATTAATTCCCATCGGATGGGGAGCAGCAGGATCTGCTTGCACTCATTAGCGCGTTACTCAGCTCCTCAAGGAGCAAACACCTCTTGTGCCATTTTGGTTAGAACTGCCTGATAAGTCATACGGAGTTCCTCAGGGGAAGTCAAACGTAGGACTTTTGCTCACTAGAAGAGGTGGTTGGAAACCTGATGCTCCGAGGACTGCCTGATTTGCCCACACAGGAAACAAAACCTGCCAGATAGGTTCACCGCAACAGAGCTGGCTGGATGAATCCCTTGCAGCAAGCAGGAGACCTCCAAAGGCTGTGCCCGAGAGGCTCTGGCAAGCACATCTACATAAACAAGGTGGCTAAGATCAGCTCCAAAGAGCCACTTGAGCTGTGTGGTTTCACCCAGGCCTTCCCTCTTCCTTGTTTACCCAGCAGCTCGCCTGTAATCAAATTGGATAATGGAGTAAATCCCTTCAATTACACTTGTTAGAGCAGAGGACTGGTGACCTGCAGAGCACAGCTCACCCCTCCGCCCAAGCGGGCGGCCTCCATCTCCTCCAGAGGAACCAATGCCAATCACACCTAATGCCACCACACACAGTATAATGAGCACAGGTCGGCAGCTGGGGGAGAAGGGGAGGACAATGACATTATTTTACTGCCCTCTGACTAATGATGTGCTAGCATGCTCAAGCATTAAGGTGAAGCTGCCAAGCAGTCATGGGAAGCATAATTAATCCCTTGCTTATTAAAGCATGTGGCATCTTAAAGAAATGCTGACAGTGTTCCATAAACAGCACCGGTGCGTGAGTCACGCCCCTGCCCCTCATCACAGCTTGCCCCATGGAGAACGCATCGAAGAGTCTAACTTGCAAGAAATGGTCTTTTAATGAAAACAACCTGGGTTTGAGACATGTGGCAGAGATGTCAAGTAACACCAGCTGAGGGTCCATCCATTCCACCTGAGAAAAAGAGTTAAAACATGCATCCCTCAGATTATTTGGCCCAAGGTACTTCAAAGGCTTTTCAGTACTTCATGTTCTCCTCCCCTCCTTTTCTTTCTAAAAGAGGAAAGAAGGGGGATTCATCTTTCTGCTTTCTGGTCAGCTTTGCCAGAACCCCAGCACTCCCTTCACACTCCTGCCCTCCCCAAAGCCCAGCAGGGACCCCAGCCACACAAGAGCACCGGGAGGTCACGGAGCCCAGGGGTTATTTTCAGAGCAGCACAGATATCCACTCACTCATCTGCCTGTCCATCAGCCCTTGAAGAAGCATCCTTGTGCTCACAACTCAGTATAAGACGGTGCAAGAAAACACCCCAGGCAAAGCTGGATAAATAGAGCCAGGGAAGAGCCGGAGCAAGCCACACAGCAGGCCCAGCTTGCATCACACAGGCAGCCTCCCTACACCCACAGCATGCAAAGCCCCCCCAGCACCCATCTCACCTCCAGGCATTTCTCTATCTTTTCTGTTCCACAAACTCAAAGTGCCTTCCCCCCCCACCCCCCGTTCAAGCCACATTAAGTCCTCCGTACCATTTCCAGAGCACACAAACAGGAGCCTCACCCCCAGCCTGCCCAGCTCCGTAGCTCTCTGCCGAGGAAGGGGCTGCCCACCCCCCCCGAGGCAGCCCCACGTCAGCCCCTCCGAACACAGAGAGCCCCTGCTGCCCTGGGCTCCCCTTAAGAACCCAGACCTTCCCAGCACAGGAGACACTGAGCAATTGCACCAGCTTAGATAGTTTTCAGCTGATGCCAAAGCCCAGCTGGACACATTTATTTCAGTCTAGTTCAACCGATTTAGAATATTCTTAAGCCTAATTGTGCAAAAAAATTCTAAAAAGAGAAAGTTTGCTTGTGCTTCAGTGACCAACTACTGTGAGTAAACAGGGCCAGGGGATTTCTTTACATTATTTGCTTCACAGCAACTAGAAGTAAATGCATCAACGTTTTCTCAGGAGTAGATCAGAAGTCAGGACAAGTCCCTGCAGCCACAGAAATAGGTGGGAAGATCCCAGCTGACTGTACAGGCTTTATGTCTCAGCAAGGAATGAGGGAGGTTATCACGACAATTAAAAATTGAGAGAGCAGGAAGAGCTACACTTTGCTTCACTAGGGCACAGGTCCTGGAGTTAAACACACATATTTTAATGGAGAAATCTGCATGCATAAGTAAGCTACTCTGGGCAGTAGCCAAGCAACTGGTGACAGGAGCCGTTCCACCAAGAATCACTGGGAGCGTCGCATGGCCAGGCACAGCCTTCCTGGGAGCATCCTTCTGTGTGAGCGAGTGCTCTGCCAGCGGGGAGAGGTGGTTGCGGCAGAGGGTGGAAGACAGCAGAGTCCTTCCCCCTTAATGAAGACGCATCAATATTAATTGTTGCTAATGTCAGTCGGGACCTGCAAGCGGATCAGCTGAGCTGGAACATGCCAACGTGTTGCTTCGAAATGACCCAGCATTGATGCACCCTCTGACAGGGTGGCACCAAACCAGTAATGACACTGTGGTGGCAAACGCACCCTCCGCACGGGCCACCTGGACAGCAGCCACCCACAACCGGGACTGATCCAGCAGGCATAGGGGAATCAAACGAAGCCAATGGGCTGCGCTGTACTGGGCTTGGGAGCAGCCCATGTGCCATGGATTCCTCCCATTAGTGGTTTTTTTTAAACCAGCTGCCCTCAGGCAGGTCCTCGGCTCATTACAACGCCTCTCCACGCAGTGGTTAACACCTTCCTGCTGGCAGCCTCCCCTGGGAGCAGGGGCCCCACCTGCCCCTCTGGGATGGTCAGTGGTTTTCCTTTGGGGCCCTTAAACACGGCCAGTTCTCTTAGTCTTTGGCCCTGGTGATGGCATGGGTGAACTTCCTCTTGCCCATCTTCCAGACACCCTGCACGGCTCCAAAGCCTCTGACTCGCAGGGCCAGTCTCTCCCAGAGCGTGAAGGGAGGCAGGTTGTACTTTAGCTGCTCAAAGCTTGCAGAAGGCTAAATGAACTCCAGTCACATCTTGCCTTAATGGCTCCTGCAGAGCTTTGCAAGGATGCAGAACAGCTGGAAATGGAGAACATGCTGCTGCTGCCCTGCTTCCACCTCTCTGTGCTTTAGAGAGTCACAGAGAGAACGAGAGAAGCTGCAGAAGTGGCTTTGTGCCAGGCACGGGGCTCCTGTGCCTGCTCTATTCCCCCCAAGCACCAGCCTGCCTGGATGAGTTTACAAAAACACCCCCAGGCATCCAGCTTGCAGACAGAATTTGGTCTCAATTTTTTCTGGACATCCAATCCGTGTCCCTTCCCCTTTACTTTGCTGGATAAGCTTCTGAAGTGATACTTACAGGGGTTATTCATAAAATGAACAAGGGGTTTAAGCGTATAACATGAAATTGCTCTTATCTGCTGCACACAATGATAAATCAGGCAGCTGCGCTGCTGACTCTCTGGGAAAATCTACCTCCAGAAAGTCTCCACTAAGTTTCCTAATGCATTCAGGGAAAGCTGCTGGGAGGGAGGGAGACAAGGTGGGGGTCAGGAAGAGCTGCCTGATTTCAAACATGTTCCAGAGCACCTGCTCTCAGCTTGTTTGCTAATCTCTTGTGACCGATCATTGAACCAAATCTTGCTTCCTGGACAGGGAAGCAAGAAATAGAGAAGAAACAAAGAAAAGGGCAACACTTCAACAATAAATAGGACATCAATTAAACAAGAGAGCATTCACCGGCACAAACAGCTCAAGGAAGAGCCATCGATTCCTCCACCTGACAGTCTGGACTCGGTTAGCACATGCCTGGTTTACTGTGATCCCCAGGGAGATAAAGTGTCTAAAATCCTCAGCAAGAAAAGGACAGGTTTCCCGATGTGGTCATGGTGTGTCTCCTTTTAATCAATTTTTTTTTTTTTTTATTTAGATAAAGAGAAAACAACTGTCACTGTGGCTTGAAAATATATTTGATGAGAAAAATCTAAGGGATGACTACAGCAGTTAGCAGACCAAGTCTCTATCGCTGCCTCATCTTGTCTGGCTGAGAGACGCTAGCACAGATCACCCGGAAATTCAGCAGCTCTCCGGGATTTCAAAGCACTCAGTACTTCTGGGAGGAGTTCTGCTCCCCTGGTTTTTACCGAACAGAGAAAATCATGACTTTCTTAAAAGCAAGTAACTTGCTCGAGATCAAACGGAGGATCTGTCCCCACAGCCTTAGGCCTTTCCTCTGCTTTATGGTTCAACTCATCCAGTGCTGGGGCAGGCTGCTGCCGAGCAGCTCTTGCAGCTTCGCCAGTTTGTATTGCCTGGAGATGGGTGCTGGCTGTGCCAAGCGGGAGCGGCTCCTTGCTCCAGAGCTCCCCCTCCTACCTGCTCCAGCTAAGCAGAAATTCATCCATCTTTCAGCATGGGCTTTCAGAGCTTTTGCAGGAGAGACTGACACAGTTTAAATGAAGAGTAAGTGCCTGGCTGCAGACAGAGCCTTGCTGGAACAGGCTGTAGCGACTGATGCCAGGCTCTGATCCGAGCTGTTGTGTGACCTTCATTCCGCACCCATAAAGCACTTTGGGCCAAGACTGTCTCTCTACATATCTACAGCAACAACCACAGCACGTGTCATCCGATTCCCAGCATGCGACTATATGAATAATGAAATGACAGATAGACACATAGTTAGCATGCACAAATTTAAATTGTATTCCTGGGCTAGTTCCAAAACACAGGTGGTGATTTCTGGACACCGGATACATTGTCTGCAGAAAAGCAAAAATTATAGTGATCAAGAAGAAAGGAGCATTATCATCCTTCCATCATTGCCCCTCTGAAAAAACTCAACAGGTCAGCTGCTTCTAAGCCCGCCCTGATCAATCACTGCAAATGCTAAAAGCATTTAGAAGACGGCCTCCTTTCAGCCATTTGTCAAGTAGAATCTGGCAGGTTTTAGTCCTTTTATTAGTTCTGCTTGTGAGAGAAATTCACTTGAAGCCAATGCTTAATGCAGTAAGAAAGCAGTACATATTTCTATGGCAGAGATACCCATTATTCAGCTGTGCGCAGAGATGTGAAGGGGATTTAATAAAGCCCTGGGCTGGAAGAGAGAGGGTGCCTCAGCCTGCTGTCCTGTACGCACGTTCCTTTAAGTTTGCACTTCAGCCTCAGCCTGGAATGTATTGGGGGGGGGGGAGCACGGTTGCGTGGTGAAAGGAAGCACAGAGCGAGCCCAGCACACCCGCCTGCGAGCTGGGCCTGCTGACTGATCCAACGGGCAGGAGCAAACCCGGACGGAGCGAGGATACAGGGGCACTGCCTAATGGTCGGCTCTGTGCAACGGGTAGCGCCGGCAGAGAGACGGCGTCTCAGCGTGCTGAAGGCTGCACCCAAGGATGGAAGAGCCGCGGGCACCTCGCTGGCTTTTTGGCTGGGTGAGCCCACGCAGACCGCCCGCCCCTGTGAGGGGGCTGCTCCGCACAGCGCTGCCTACGGCCCCCTCCCCCTGGGCAGGGCCAGCTGCGCCTAAGCCACCTCTCATACGCTTTAAGCCTGGAGAACTGAGGCATAAAGGAATTATGAGAACTGCCCAGAGATCACACAGAGGAGTGTGTGTTAAATTTGGGAACTGAACTTTTATGTCCTAAAAACCCTTCTGGATCAGTGCTCGTGTCAAGCCTTTGCTGGTTGCACAGCAGCTGCTTTGGGGGCTGGTGCTTCTACTCCCATGCATTTATACAGTGCCTGGCACAGAGGAGTACTAGTGCTGCTGCAAAACTAGCACTTATTATAACCCCCAAAATTAATATCCTTGGACAAAAAGTGGGAGAGGAGGAATACAAATCGGACACAACCCGCCTGGGACCGTTCTCCTCTGCTCCCTTCCTCCCTGCAGCGCTCTCATTATTTTCCAGCAAGGGCAGTCTTCTTTTTCTCTCTCTCACTTGTCAGGATCAGATGACATTTGAGCTGTGCTGATGAGACCTACCAGGGCGAGACACATGTTTGTGGTCGCTTTGGGCAACCAGCTGCCAAGGCCTTTAACTGCTCTCTTTTGATTTTCCTACAAAGTCAACCTCTCTGCCTCCCTGGCAATTCGAGTCATGCTACCCAATGCTCTGCCTCCTGGGGATTCGCGCACGAGCGTGGGCTGCTCTCACCTTAGCCAGCCTCTCGTCCTTGAAGGAAAGGGGCTGATGTCTTTTTCTGGGGGAACTGGCAAGTGCTGCACAGAGATGCTGGGTAAGGGACGGCTGTGGGTGGCATTGCTCTGGGGAGAGCTGCTCTGCCGGGGGACCTGCTGTCCCGCTGCACAGTGAATCTCTTCCTAAGACAGCCATCCTCAGCTGGCTCTGTCCCATCAGTTCCATTTCCAGCTGTGGAGCTCTCCGGGTTTAACGCCAGCTAAGGATCTAGCCCACACTATCTCCTTCTGACCTAATGTACGTGAGAACATTGTCGAGATGAGCTTCGCACACAGAAGCTGTGACTTGCGATGCCACTCTTGCGAAGCACTGCTTACCCAAGTAGCACTTTCTCCGGTGATTAACTGGCCGGGTCCCGCGGGGCTGAGCGAGCACAGTAAGGACACTGCACAGGAACAAGGCTGCAAAAATCAGCTCCTTGGCTCCGGTCCAGCAAAGCACTTGAACAGTGCTTAACATCAAACACCGTCCTGGCTGCCATCAATCACAAAATTCACAGTCCTTCAGTAAGGCCCTTGCTCATGCGTCCCAAAGCAGCGGACGGGGTTGTCGCAGTGGCATTTCTGTAACATGGGGATTCACAGCCACAAACGCTTTGGGCCTGGTTTTATTCTGTTTTGCACATTCCCCAACAATTTATATCAGTGCGTAAATCAGAAATAAACTCTCAAGAAGAAATTCTCATTTAACTTTCACAGAAGTGTTTCATATTCATTTTGCAGAAGTATAAATGACAACACAAGATGTAAGATGGAGGAAGTTTTATGAGTGTCCTTAGGGGAGCGATCCTAGATCATTTAATCAAATGGATCCAGACACATTGTCTTTGCTGGAAGCGTGACTGGTGACGACTGTTTTGAAGAAAAGTCACATACCTTGTGACCCAACAGAGAGACAAACATTCAAATAAAAAAGATAAACCTACAACATTTGGGAGCGGTAAGCAGGCAGATCTAGCAGGCAGGCGCACACACAATGTACGGGGCAGTCAGCATCTTGCAGCGATGACAGAGCTGTCAGCATCTGAAACGTTTTGAAAGGGAAGCCCCTCTACATGGCACGCAGGATGCAGCAGGTTCCCAGCTCAACCCCCTCCCAGGGCCGGCTCCGAAACCCAGCACTGAGCACCTTCTGCCAGCCCTTTCGCAGCTCACCTCTTCCCAGAGCTGAGAACAGAGCACAGTTAACCCCTTTCTATGACCACAGAACATTTTCCTTATGTCCACCCAGCTCTAATATTCCCAGAAAATGCAAAGAGATATAACGATAAAATAAAACCTGCTCTTGGACATTGCGATGTTACCAGCGATGTGCGTCACAGATTGAGGCCAGCTTGGTTTTCCTAATACGAAGTACTGCTTCTAGCCCGTGAACGATTTCTGAACTGTAGTTGTTCTAGTTAGCAAGAAACATTTAGGTCAATTACAACAGTGTGCTGGTTACTACAATTACTATTATTAATTGTATTTGATTACACATTTGCAACTATTAAATACAGTATCTCTAGAGTACCTGTGTAGACTTCTAACTCCACAGAAAACAATGAAAAGTATTTAACACAGAGAAATGGCCAGATAATGCAAGGCTAAAATCCATGCTAGCCCCATGCATCATTTATCTCCTCTCTGCGTGTGCCTGGCAGACCAAGCCACGAGACACACACAGGACTTGCTTTCCTTCATCGTCTTTTCTCTCCGGACCAAAGTCCCCTTTCCTCAGTTGTCCCGTACCTGCCACGGCTGCTTGACTCCCCCTGTTCCCCATTATCACAGGCAGGCGGTCAACATCTCGGGAGGGCGGGACAGGTGATTATCTCTATCAGAGTTGTCCAGAGAAGGGAAATGCTGCTTTGTGGAGGCTTTTGGCATTCTACAATGTGGCTTCATCCCAATTAGGAATGAAAACTCAAACTTTCAAAGTTGTCTGAGAAAAATAAAACCCAGGGAAAACCCGTTTGGCAAAGGCTCTAGTGTTAGCTTTCCCATGGCTGCAAGGGCTCTTACATTCACTCCCATAGAGCCAGGACTTTACACTACCTTAAAAAAAAAAAAATTCACTTTGAAGAAGTGTTTCTGTGTCCTACAATGTTAAATTGCTAATGGGAAAGGAAATGTATTCATGATTCAATGTATAAAAGTAGCCTTGGAGGAATGCAGATTGTATTTTCCCTCTGCAAACATTTGATCATCCCAATAAAACAGCAGCCCCACCTCTTCCACCAGCTCAATAAATCACAGACAATGGAAACAACAGGTTTACCGTTGTCATGATGATCGTTACTGAAGGATTTTATGGTGTACTGGAGAGATGGGGGTGCTTGTTTATAGGCACAAGGTGCCTTCTGAAGGACTGCGGGACTCTGTAAAACTCAACTTGCTCCTTAAGTTTCTGGTTTAAAAAGGAAATTATTCTCCTGATTCAGCCTCTGCCTCAGTCGTGATTGAATTCACTGATGCTCCAGCCCTTCCAGGCAGTCCTGCTCAGCAAGAGGCTGAGCCAACAGCTCTCAGAACGAGCAGAGGGCTTCTGTAGGCCATGACAGCCACCGTTTTGCAGTCCTCATACAAATAATTGCACTAGTATTGCATGGCCTTGTGCTAGTAAAGCACCCGCAAACCTGAGTCACATCACTGTAAGGCTCTGATCTCTGCTTCTGCATTTGTTACTGTTAATTATTACTACTGATTAGGATGTAAGCTTACAGCAAAGATCAAGGCCATGTTATACAAGTCCTGGATCATATTCAGAGCAGGAGGCAGCTTTTGTCCAGAAGCGTTTCCATCTACCATGTGCTGTATATCCCCAGGACCGTCTGAGACACGAATAACCCTTTGGAAGAAGATTACCTCTTACCAGGCAGGTACAGAGGGAGCTGCCAGTGACCACCCCCCTCACTTTTGCATCGCCTTACGTATGCTGCAACATTATGTGCCTATAGTTTACTTTCAGCTTTAAAACCTCCAAGGAGATGCTGTCTGCTGCCCTGTATTATAAATAAGGCCAGGAAGTGTTGGGCCAGAATGCATGGCACTAATTTCAAGTGATGACTTTAAGGTCTAAATGCTCCTTCGAAAGCCTGTTCACTCCCGGACCGATGCTGACACAACCCACCGGAGCCTCTGTTCACGGGACAGCAATGAGCCAGGGCGGAGCTGGGGCAGCATCGAAGGGATGCTTCATGGGTGTATCTCTTGGGCTAACACTATTCCCTCTACCATTTCTTATCTCCATCCTTCTGGGTGTAGGAGCTCTGTATTCCTCTGCCATAACGTCTTTTTTCCCTTCTCCATAGGATTGCCAACAAATTTGCATTTCACCCTCTGGAATGACTCTGTACAGTGAAGTATCCGTATCTTAACACTTAGACACGACTTCCATTTTATTGGAAATCTCCTGTGCTGTTTTACGGCCAGCTCTGCAGACTAACTGACAATAAAGCAAGAGGAGGAGGAGTGTTTCGAGAGGTGCTGAGCAGCTCTGACTTCTGCCAACTCAGCGCTTCACAAGAAAGCACTCAGCATCTGGCAGGATTGAGCTTTTACATATTTTTTGTAAACTCTCCCCCTGCCTTTTTGCAGTATAAATTAAGTTCAATACCAGAGCCAGTGTGCAATGCTGCCCAGGGCAGAGAGAACTCATGAGCTGAGCATTGTACTGCAAGAGCAACTTCCCTGTCCACCTCGCCTCTGTTTCCTTTTTTGCATTTTAATACTTGATCTTTTCTAAAAATAGCCACAATTCTTAGCCCTTTTAATATGGTCTTGCTAAAAGAAAACGTTCTTAAAGATCTTTGAAAGCTTTGCTTTGGATTTAATAAACTGGACAAAATGGTCATCCCAGCAACCAGGCTGAAGAGCACCCTGGGCACAGAAACACCCAGCTCCTGGTGCAGGACCCATCTCCTAGTACTGGATGGAATACAAACATGCCCCGACTGCCTAGAGGACAACAGCAAACATGGCTGCCTCAGTAAAATAATGAAGATAATAAATCAGGTGCCTATTTAGCACCTTTTTCACAGCAGCTGTTCTCCATCTTCCACCAGAAAGGAAAGAAATAGGGGAGGAAAAAAAATGACAGATCTAAGCTGAACTGAGACACAGGAACTGTGAAAAAGCATTTCAAATCAAGACTTATAAGGAGCGCTCTGGCTGGTTTCTCCCAGATTCATTAATAAAACCTTTTGTTAGAAAGGTGTTGCTGCAAATGAAATTTGGTTTCAAACACTACAACTGCTTCTTACAGGTTTTCCCCCCAGTAGCCAGGTGCAGGCAGTTGGGTTCTCTGACTGCTTTTCACTGGTGTGATGTCCCAGGCGCGTTCCTGACCTGCCTGAGCCACCATGGAGAATCAGCGTGGTACCTGAACCAGCACCCTGGCCCGTGGGCTATTTCTGAGCTCAGTTTAATGGTACCACACCTACGTGCAGTATCCGTGTATCGTTGCAAGACACAAATCCGGAGATAGGGCGCTGAGAAGGCATATGAGTGACACGGTCTCGTGGAAACAAATGCCTCTGAATGAAGACTGCGAAAAGATTAATCTCTTTAACTTATCAGGAAGAAATTCAAAAGATAATTTGATTACAGTGCACAAGCACTTTCACCGGAAGAAACTATCAGGGCTCTTTAATCTAGCAGAGATGAGCACAGAGAGAATCTCTTGGTGGAAATTAAAGGCAGCCAAATTTGAATTCAAAATAATGCTTGCATTTTTTTAAATGGGGTAATCAATCATTGGAACAGCCTGGGAGTGGTAGGCTCTCCATCAGCTGGTGCCTCCCAGCCTAAACCTGGCTCTCTTTGAAAGATACTTTTGGTAGGGAAAAAACTATCTTCACAGCTTTGCCTGTGAAAGAAATCAATAAGGGATCTGCAGTCCACTACCAACAGCAACAAGGATTACCTTAACCTATGCATTAGGGTGCTTTGGACCCACCTGGCTGTACCCGGAGCAGGCGAGGAGACGTTCATAAGTTTCTTTCTGTTTGCAGACCTGGGGGAAACTAATCGCGGGTGGGGAGCAAAGATAAGCAGTCTGTAGGCTGGGATGAGGGGGCACCACCCTCAGCCGGTGCTGCTCCCTGCAGAAGAGGAGAGCTAATGGAAAGAAGGACCTCCGGCAGCCACCCCACTCAGCACACAAGTCATTATTTTGATGCATTGTTCAAGCATCAAATTAATGATGCTCATAGTTGGTATGATATTGCTCAGGAAGGGAGGCAGCTTTAGAACACAGCTCTCCACAGCAAATTAGCCACTAGAGTTGGGATGTTCGCTGACAGGAATATCTTCGCATCCTTTATATACTCCTGGGTGGCTTCCCCCTGAATTCAGATATCACATCATTTGTTTAACTTACTTAATAAAGTAATTAATACTAGGGAGTTCTGACTGCTTGGCAGAATATACTGTTACAGCTAACAAATTTTATGTCTTTAGGCTTCACAGCAGAATTTGATTTAATTTGTCCCAAGGTTAAGAAAGACAGGAAGGAAATTTGATGGCTCCAGATCACAAATTCACTGCAATTTATCATCTTCACCATGTGGCATGGACAGACACCACTTCCAAGCTAAGGTGGTAGAAGTTTACCCAATCATCTTTGCTTTAAACCTGCTACAGGCAAGGGGAGCAGCCACTGCATGCAGTTATCCCCAGAACTGGCATGTCCTTTTGCATGAGGGTCCCCAGAATTTTGGCATTAACTAGTTAAGACATACACAGTCCCAAGGAAAGCTAGGGAAGCATCTTAACCAGGCTTTTCCCCCAAAAGTTCTGTTTAAACTGCATTTTAAAAAGTTAAGAAATTCAACAAAAGGGTTTGAATTGTTGGGTTTTTTTCTTTTGCTGAAAGAGAAGAAAGGGAACACATAGCACAGTGGTTGTTTCTTAATCACATCCAGGTTGCCGGATGACACGTTTCTGCGGCCAGACTTCCCTCCTTAAATAACAGAAACAATAGAATAATAATTTCTCTACTTCATTAGAAGCTAATGTTTACAATGGAGAAAATATAGTTATACAGAGGAGCTTCCCACCCCCATTTCCAGCGTCACAGCCTTGCAGAGAGCTACACATTTGGTCTCACCACAGAATTATCTTTAGGACTTCAACAGGGCGCTTCCCTCTGCTCAGCAGTGGATTTGGGAGCAACGAGGCTTTTAGAGCCTCAAAAACTAGCATAGCAGTGGCCTGGCCAAGATCTCACGGAGCAAAGAGAAGGAACCAAGAGTTTTCCACTCTGTGAGCTGTATACCTGACCAACAGGTCACGCTCAATTTCCAGAGCAGGGGCTACAGCATTACAACAGCTTCCAAGAGGACGTGTATGAGGCTATAGCTTGTGAACGGCATTATGCAGCACTTATGTACCAAAAGAGCTCCCAGATGTGCAGTGAATGCGGAAACAAAATGTCCCAGTTTATAGCATTTTCTCCCTCTCTCTTTCTTCTGTCATTGTCCTTTAGGAAGCGAACATGAAGAATAAAGCTCTATTTTTAGAAACAAGTCTAGGTCCTAAAAAGACAGTAAATTAAGTGCAGAGATTTCCTAGGCATGAGGAAATTGCACACTACATGCCAACTCAAGCATCCCCGCTGGGACAGACCCACTCCCCCACTCTCAGTGGAGCTGGGGCTGTCCCCGTTGGAGCAGCACCGCGGTGAAATCCAGGAAAGTCCACAAGATGGAAGGCAGACCTTCCGCAGGTTTACCCTCCCCTCTCCCTGCACTCATATGACTGAGAACTGAATTTGACTCTTCCTTATCTGTGACAAACACTTAAATTAACCTAATCGTATTGTCAGTGATTCACAGAATACCTTGAAGGGCATAAACCACTTACTTATGAGATCTTCCTAAAGATTAATTCTATTTTGAGGGCTGATTTCTGCATCAGGTTTCCACTGCGGTTTCTCCAAATGGCTCCGTACATGAATCTCTGGGTCAGAGGCATTTGTCATTATTCCAGGTCAGCAAGAAGCTGGGTAAGAAAACAAGAGGAAAGCATTACTATAGGTATGACAGAAAGTCACGTGAAGTTGTCTAAGAAGTTGGGAGAACTTGGATTATAGAGATCAGAGATTCTAATGCGAAAATCCAGACTAATGTCACCAGTCTTTAAATCCGTATCTTCTAAGACATGGGGCTTGACTCTCTACTCTCTTTCCTGGACAAGTTGTCTGGGACTCACTTCGATCTTGCCTGGATGCCCTCAGCAAGGTACCAAGCACCATGATTAAGTCACCATTAGTGGTTTCCCAACCAGGCCACTCCAGATTTTGCAGTAAAAGAACAAATGTTTCATCAGGAATAGTAGCTCTGTAATTCATAAGCGGTGCTGGAGCCAGCTAGGGCACGTGTCCAGGATTCTGACTCTAATTACTTATGCTGCCCTGCTCAGGCAGTTCCTAACATGATTTATTTTAAAGATGACAAAAAATTATTATTGCTGATCACTTAAAATAACTGTCTTTGTAAGTACCTGAGAGTTTAAATCTAAGAGCATACGAGGGAAAGCCCAGGTCCTCAGCAGAGATGCAAGCCCTTCGGCTGAGTGGGTAGTTTAGGACACAGTGGGCCATTGACTGTGGTTTTCTCATTAACGCCTGCGGGCGAGGCCCCGCTGCAGGAACCCCTGTGCCCCCTCCTCTCCGCGCGGGAACCTGCCACCGACCCTAGCCGAACGCTTCCCCCTCGCAGTCCGAGGCTGACGCTGGCGGTGGCTGCGCGTGCTGTTCCCCATCGCATATTACACAAACTGGCTCACTGCATCTTTTTATCCTACTTAGTTCTCGTCTCTCATAATATTTAGAGGCTCTTTGGGATACGAATAGATTTGTATGTACAACCGCCTAGAACAAGGAGGGCTTAGGTCCTCAGTCCAAACAACAAATAATAGTTAATATAGTCCAGGCATGACTAGCCAGTTTCTACCTAAAAATGTCAATAAAGCAGGGCCATATTGACGCAGAGAGACATAAAATGTGAACTCCTTCAATACATGCACTTATTTGTCTCAGTTTGTGAGGCTAGGAAGGAAAGAGCTGTTAGCAGTGAATAGTATTTTATTAGCATCATAAACCCCAAGAGCAAAGTTTGTGTCACAGAGAACTGCACATGCATTTGAAGGCTTAATTTATGTTCCTGACTCCTCTTTTTTTTTTTTTTTTCCCCTTCTCTTTGTTCAAGCGGGGACATAATATAATTTAAAATAAAGACTAAAAGACTCTGAAGACACCTTTGGGTGAAAGGGCTGTTCATGCAAAAGGTAAACCTACACCCTACTGAAATCCTGGCAGTTGGAAAGAGTTCAGTAGTATTAGTATGTTAATCTATAAAGCAGAGGTACATGGAAGCTTCAGAAAAAATAGTTTCATGTACACCAGGTTCCGAGCAAACAGCATCCTGAAATGCCAGCAACCTTGAAAGGCAAAGCCCAGAAGGAAGAGACAGATGGGGGTGAAGTGACTTGCTAAGGAACTCCAACAAATTAGCAATGGAAAATTAGTGAGAATAGAAAAGAAAGCCTGGCTATTGTCAGCTTTCCATGAATTATCGCTTCTTCAGCGATAAAGAAGCAGATCTTCAGCTGGTGCAAAGCCGTGCTGACAGGAGACACGCACTGACCCACACCCTCGGAATCCAGTCCTGCACAGCTGGCTTGCAGCACTGCAAAGACCCATCTCCACCAAAAACAATTCAACATTAGGGGTCCAAACTCCTCCAGCTTTTGGTCATTCTCCTGGACCTCTAACAGTGTTTTCCTTTCATTTGGCACTTTTGGAGATGGGTCAGGTTTCTGGTGATGCTAGGAAATAGATATTGCAATACAACTGCAATCAACCATTGTTAATCAGCAAATTACAGCTTTCCATGCATTACAAAGCTTTTAACTACCAGCTGCTTATTCTAGTATATTTATGCGGTAACAATTCCGCAGAGCAAGTTCTATGCCTATTACAGAGCTGTTAAGTCTCTGTAAATACAGCTTTAATGACCAGTGAACATTTATTAAAGATTCTGTAGCCTGCCTGTTACGGTGAAGTGAAATCAGACATGTAGGTGAGTGCTATAGGCACAGCACTAGAAGTTTTATGACAAAAGAAATAGGCTGCACAAGTAGCTGTGAAAAAGCTGTTCTGCAGGGCACAGGATAAAACTGAGCAGCATGGTGCAAGTTTTTCAGCAGACTGTGACTTGCTACCTATTGAGCAGTAAAAGTATTTGTGGCTCTGAACAGTGAGGTGAGGTAAATCTCATATGTCACAGCATAAGCACAAAGGCTCTGGGAGTTCAGGAAGGACTAGCCTTTGTTGGGAAAAATATTCCCATGCCTTTTGCTGGAGCAAGGCTTGTGTACCCATGTACAACTTCAGTTCTGCATCAGTGGCGACTAAGGGAAGGAAGGTGTGGAATAAGATTTGGGGAGCAGACCCAACACAGCGTGACTGTCTTTGTCTTTGGGGTTTTCTACGCACAGCCAAATGACGACTGTCTACAGGGGCAAAACTACCCTGAAGAATAGGCTAAAGCCCCTATTAAGGCTTTATGATATTCTTAATTATTTGCTTTGTGTTGGTGCCTAGGGAATCCCCTGCCCTTTCCATCATGCTCTTGAATCCCACGCTGTGCCGTTTGCTGTACGGGCACAAGACAAAAGATACTTGCTGCCACAGGGATTTTAGTTTTTAGGGCAGCACAGCAAAGAGCAGTTTTAAGATGTGATTTGCAGAACACCCCAGTCGGCTTCACAAAGGTTAATGGTATATATCTTCAAGGCATAGTGAGTCAAATCATTTGCATGGCCACCAAACTGGGCTGAAACAAAACTAGTGGGTTCACCAGTTCCTGTCTCTCCTTCTGAAGGAGAAAATAGCAATTTACTTGTCCTGGAAGGGTTGTAGGAAAAGGAAATGAAAACGGATTATTCTACTTTTCTTCCACCTTGTAACTGTAAACATTGCTCTGTATAAATACCATGCTGTAGAAGTGTATCATCTCTTTCCTTTCCCCCCCTTCGCAATTTCAACTTCTTATTTTTTCCTCTCTTTTATTTCACAGTTTTTAACCTTGCCCAATTGTCCCTCTTAAATAATAATTAACTGTCTTGTTCAGCCAGAGAAGTGTTTTTTAAAGCTCTAGCAATTTTATTTTGACACCACAGGAGACGATGGGAGGGAGAAATTAAATCAGAAGGTTTCTCAAGAGTTGCCCCTCTAGAAAAACCATTAGTTGCCTCTCCCTGGTGAAAGGCGAATGCTGCTGCCAGATCCGTAGAGCAATCCTACAGTAACCAGCAGTGTTTACACAATAATTAACTGAAAGAGAAGAGAAAGAAGAAAATAAACAAGTAGGCAAGGCTGTTAGGCTGCACTCTCCAAGAACGCTTGCTCCCAACAGACCCACGTCTTGAGTCGTGAAGATACGTAGCGCTTCAGCGCAACAAAACGACGACCGCCACTGGCTGACCCAGAAAAAACCAAGTAATGAAGTTGTCTCCCTTGCGCTTCGGGGCTGAATACAATGCAGACTGCTTTGCAGCCTCAAAAGCAGGACACGGGTGGAAAAATCCAAGAGCAACGTACAACGATAAGTGAGAGAGTACTTATTTTAATTATAAACTGGACCAAATAAATTAGAAATTCAATTACAATGCCGTTCACCGACAAGAAATTCAAAACACTCAGGCTATTAGTTGCACAAATTAACTGTAGGAGATAACAGGATTTGTGGGGCGCAATCCTGTACCCTAGTTGTAACGAAAACATTAAGGTCTGAAGTGAGGCAGGGTGCATCGGGGACAGTCTGAGATATTCTCATGCTCATTGAGCTTGTGAGAAACAGCAAGTAGCAAAACATTCTTTCAGAGCATGTTTCTCATTAAAATACCTGGATTTTGGAAAAGGCAGACCTGCTCTACTACAAAAGTATTTCTGTGGTTTACATTTAGTATTGACAGAAAACAAAATAGCCTCACCTTAAATAGCTAAGGGATTGCAGCTTGGTTTAGGCGCTGCTGTCTCCAGGAAAGCTAGATTCTGCCCAGCTACATGGATGTAAATCCCTTGGCTATAAAAGGATGTCTCATATTTGGCATGACTGAAAGTAAGAACAAGATCTAAGCTCCTGAGTTCCCCCTGGTTCGTAGCTCACTGCCTCGAGAAGATAATCCCAAGAGCCACAAATTATTAAACCACATTCCTTCATGCTTCTCCTAAAGGGTCAATATTCTGAGTCTCTCTCATCTTCCTGACCTAACCTAATATGAATAATGCACAAGCTACCAGGGGGTCAGTTGCTTACTGGACTGTGGCCAGCTAAAGGGCTCTCTCAGCAGATCAAATGCCAATCAAGTTCATTTCAATATTTATTTTTAATCTTCCATTCTGAAATTATAAATATTTAATGCTACGCCCTTACCAGGAAAGCAAAGCAAAGCAAAACCAGAGGAGAGACTGGACCAGGCAGACCAACGCTTTCATGCTAATTTGCGCCCAGGCGTACGCTGCTCCTTATGCCCATTAATATTCTTCAATGAACACAGCTTATTTATTTGAGTCCTCCGAGAGCCTGCAAGGACAGAGGTCAGAGCCAAGGAGCACAAAACAGACACAAAGGCAGGTTTCATTCCTGAAGGCTTTTCACCGAGGTTAAATTTTCTGGCCCTATACAAATATTCAGTGGTAACATCACGGCTCTGACAATGCCCAATTACCCTGACGCCTCTCCGGCTCAGACCTGGCCTTCCCCAGGCCCCGTGATGTTGACCCACAACACCACGTACCCCCTTGAGGTACCCGTCAAGTGCTGGAGGCTTCCCAGCAGCTCCCTCCTGTCAGAGCCTTACCAAAGATTTTGGTGCTTTTATATATATTTACCGCAGCAAAGAAAAGCCCCTCAGCCTTCTTTGCTGATAATCCCCAATCACTCGTCCATTTTCCACACGTGTGAAGACGAGATGGGACAAAGCCGAAAGTGGATGCACGTGGATGCAGCACCGTAGGGCTGCACCGGCCCGTAGGTTTTGTTGGCAATCAAATCCTGCCTACCTGGGAAGAAGCAAGGAGAAGAGCAACAGATTAAAGAGATGTAAATGAATTGAAGATGTAGGAGATCGGACTGAAAGGTAACTTAGAGTTCTCCCAAAACCCACCTGCTGGCTTCCCTAATCGTGATTTAAAGACACGCACCCAATTCCTAATAAACAGTAGGAGAAACAAAGGCTTTTTGATGGGGATTCTGTTTTCCAGGGAGAACCATTTAATAAGCTTCACTCAGGAAGTCTCTGTTCCCAATAAAGACTTAACAAAGTTAATTAGACTAAACAGTAATTATTGTGTCTCTTCATTGTTCAATTATCTTGCTGAACTGGTGTTTCCTGATTAATTTTCTGATTAAAATGTATTAAATTGAAAAGCACTTGCAAACATGAGATGACAGGTTCTCTCCCGCGCCGCAGGATTTCCGGAGGTCAGGAAGGCAGGATGGCTGACACCCGCCTCGCAAACCACGCCAGCTCCGCACGCAGTGCGGCGAAGAACCTGGTTCAACGCACTCTTCACAAGCACACTTGCAACACGCTCCTCCAGTTTACGATCCACCAACGCATTATTGGTGCGTGCCTCCTTTACACATCTCCTGCTTATCTCTTCCAGACCTTTCTACTCCTTTCCCACTTCACCTTTCCCTTCGGTTTCTCACGCACAAACAAGGTACGGTGGTTTAACGAGTTACCGTGCGTAAGCCGAGCTCTGGAGCAGTCCAGCTCTGCTGTGGAGCTATGCATGGTTTTGTGGCAGCAGCCGCCAGGCAGTCCCACGCAGCCTGGTCTGTGGCACAGGACGGAGGACTCGTAGCCGTGAAAGCCTGTTTCAAAGTCCAGTTCCTCCCTTCCACCAGAGCCACAGTCTGGGCTCCCTAAGCGCTGCCTCGCATCCAGCCAGCTCAGACTGCTGCCTTCTGTCTGCGAAACGCCACGGAGACACACGCTGCGCTCTCCCACCTCCCGCCCGTGACAGCAGACAGCACAGAGGAGTAATGCCCGTAGCTTAGCTCACACCACGGTATCAAGCGAGCCAAGTGAACATCTTTACGTCAGAGATTGCATCCCCACTCCTTCAACCATCGCTCTGCACTTCTCTGAAGGAGCTCAGCTCACCTCTTACGCACTGCGTTTAGCGTCCCAGTCTGCCTAAACTGTCCTAACCAAGGCCATGCCCTGCACCCCTCGGGCAAATTCTCCTGATGGGACCAACGTACTTCCGTGGATGACCTTAAAGAAAACTCCAACCTACAGTATTTTGCTGTCTAACAGCAGAAGACATCTTCACAACTGGCACTTGAGCCACAATAGCATTGCTTTCCAGAGGGACTGCTTTAGTATTCACTCGTAGCAATCCAGTAATCACTGGCATTTTGATCAGCCCCTAATGCTATTTGCATATCTTTTATAAGACAAATCAGAAAAGGGGATTAATTTTTCACTTTTATATCACCTGTGGCTGGGAGGAAACAAACAAATTCATTGCCTCCTTCCCTGAATCCTTATGATTAGGTTATTAGAGCCCAAGACTTTTTATAAATCATTGAAAGGACACAGCTGAGCCCAAATCCCACAGTGGGCTCTCTTTGTCTTCCATAACGCTGGTAATTCTTGATTAACTCCCATCTAGCATAAGGCAGGAAGGGTGAGAGACATCTTAGAAGCTCCACCATGACTAACACCAGAGTAATTCAGCTCTGAATGAAATATGCATTTTGATGCACGGTTTTGCATGGGAAGGGGTGGGCTCCCAGCAGACAAGCCAGGAGGCACAAGGAAGATTTCTTCCCTTTCTGCTTCTCCTTTTGGAAATTCAGCACAAGGCTCGTAGCTGCTGCTGGGACCGACCCAGCCGTCTGCTGGCCGAACTCAGGGCAGCGCTGCTGACGGAGGACGCGCAGGGCCAGCAGCCGTCTGTGGTCTCCTCATTTTGAGTCTCCGTGCTGAAAGGCAGAGAACTGGCTTTCACTTTTGGATATTCATTCCTAGTCCTAAGAAAGGCATAGATGTGAACATGGAATAACCTGAAACGCTAGTGCCGTTTTCTCCTGCATCATACTTTGTTTTGGTCTATTTTAAGTCACACTTATAAAGACTAAAGCCAAGAATCCGATAAGGAGTTAACTTTGTTTATGATGCACTAAGCTTCCGAAAAGAGCTGCAGCTCAGCTAAGAATGAGTATCTATCTAAGAGCGAACAGCTTACACCTCCAGATAAAACACAGACGGAAAAAGCACTTACAATAGCTTCATCAAACACAGTTATACTGAAACTGTTTTTACAAACAGCTGACATTTGCCACTGGTTTAGATTCATTCCAAAGGCCAAGACAAAAAAATTGAAGTCTAATAGCCCAAGTAGTTTTGGTTTTCTCTTTTTAATAATCATATAATCATAAGTAATGAATCAAAGTGCTCCCTGGCTCCTAAGCTATGATTTGGCAAACAACGACAATTATAAAACCCAAACCTAATGACTGCATTTTAACATAGCCCTGTACTTAGTAGCTCACAGTAACATTTATCCTGCATCAGGCTGAAAGGAGATGTCCGCAGGGAGTTAGCTGTGAAATGTTTGATTTCAAAAGCCTGCGGCAAGTTGATTCATATCTATTTAATTTTTCCAGGCAGTTTCACTGGAATGCCGTATATAAATCAAATACAAGGCTAGCAGCAGAGACATACCAAGCTGTGGAAATACTGTATGATTTTAATTAAACTACATGCACAAATCAGGCAGTAGTGAAGGTGGAAGGGGAGAGAGAGAGACTTGTATCACCCCGGATAAGCCAATATTTTTGTGCAAAAAAAACAAATAACCATTTACTGTGAAAAGTCTGATTTCAAAAGCAGCATTTTGTCATTATGCTGATATTCATAATCAATTTAAATCTGGAAGAAACCATGCTTCAGCCCAGAAAACAATGCCGCCTGGAGCAGAAGTTAATGAGACTGTATCAGCTCAGCCTCGCTCGTCCTTTACTTACTACCCAACTTTATGGGCTCTGGCAGGCAGAGTTCACTCTCTGACAATCGTGCTTTAAGGACAGTACCGGTGACCAGCATTCCGCTGATGGTTACAAGGCTGTCTTCCACGCTGTCCTACACAGCCACCAACCATCACTAGGGGGGAAACTAAAGACCCTGGCTCAGAAAACTGATCCACCCACAGCCACCTTCTGTCCGTGGGGAGTCACACTGAAACCGGTGGCGTTCAACGGCACGGCTGGACGCAGCTGCAAAGCACACGGGCTAGCGAATGGGAAAATAATATGGAAGCCGTACAGCGGCCCTTCTGTTAAAGGGCAAGACTTCTGGAAGAAAGCCCCAGTAACGCTATTTTTGTTCTTTGTGGCCATGGGACTCGCACCTGAAGATTCAGCGGGAGGACTGAAGCTTTAGTGATTTCTGTACAGAAGGAGGATGACCCAGTAACCAGAGGGCTCTAGAAAACACAGGAGCGTTGTTCCACCTTATGTTCCTCAATGAAGAAGCCATTAAGCAGTCTACATTTACTTTCCCCTCTCCCCACACCCTGCAAAGACAAAAACCAACTATGCCTAATAACCAATAGGCAGTGCAAGGATAAACGCATAAAATATCAGGTACTAAGATAACAGGGCCTATAAATACCTTGGATAGATAGGCACCTCCTTCCCTATCTAAAGACCAGGGAAATACGCAAGTTGTCTGCTTTGAAAAACGAAGTAACGTACCAAATTGCATTCAACAATTAAATCATTGCCTTGAATTGAGAAGTTGTGCTTATGCTTACGATATGTCTGTGCTAAAATAGATTACAATAATTCCTTTGTATTTCCACCTAAGTATTGCAGCAACCGCTGACATCAGAGACAAAATTTGTCGGGCACTGCAGGAGACAACGGGTAGGAAAGCCTCTGCCGCACAATCTATAGCCTCAACAGACAAGACAGAACAAGCGTAAAGCGATACTGAGGCCACGAGAGCAGAAGCGGCGCGTCATGGCGTAGGTCGGGGCTGCAGCTCGCTCCCAGGGCTTCCCCGCTGACTCACGCTGCCTCCTCCGGAGCCCTGCACAGGCAGGTCGGATTCTGATCAACCCAACACTCCAGGCAGGGAACCGCAGCATTCAGCACATCCACTCAAAGACATCCCTTATGCAACAGGGAGCCATTAGCTCCGATTAAAGCCACAATATCCCAAATCCCGTGAGGTTCTGTGGTGTTGAAGCTGTAATGAATTTTGCAGGGTTTTTCTCCTCCTTTTCCCCACCTCAATCACTCTCAACTACAGGGCATGAATAATACAATAATGTGTTGCCTGGTGATTGCTGTTGTGTTTTCCTTTACAAATGCAGTCAGGGAAGGAAGCAGACTAGAAACGGCCTGAAGGAATCATTTGTTTAAAGACGACTACCAAAGGGCTGAGGTTCTGCAGATGCAAGATGCTCCAGACACTGATCGCAGCCTGTCCTAGGAACGTGGTTGTGAGGGGCTCTCGGAGCCCGCTGGCCCTGGCCCACGGCAGAGCACTCTTTACAGCCCCAGTCCATGTCTCCCCATGCACTGCAGCACTGAAGGGAACAGAGGGCTTGGCCGAACCTGGTGTGTGTAACTAATACTGCTGTGCAAGGTGCTTCACCATCTTTTACAGCAAAAACAAATAGGGCTGTAAAAAAGGAAGAAGCTCTCAATAAAAACCACGCTATTTGGAGCCGAGAAGTTTTTTTTCTTACTCTAAGTGAAGCAAGCCCATTCCCCAGAATGCTTCTAGTTGGTGATATGGAGTGGAGCCAAGATTATCTTCCAGGGTCGGTTTGCTCCCATCAGAAAGAAAAGCTCTTCCAGCTTTTACTTCTCTGCAGCACTATGGATACACGTAGGCATTTTAAAAGAATGCAAAAGAAGCTCCCACCCTCTCTTTGAAAGCCCCTTCTTGTCTTCTCCCTTGGATGCACACAGGCCCAGAAAGACTGCATGAAAGTATTCAAAGACACACTCCAGTCAGAACCAGAAACCATTCAGCGTGGGTTTCTGGAGTGGCTGATCACCACTCTCAAATTCTCTTCTTGGGCCAATTATATGCTGGTCTGAAAGCAGCAACTCCAGCACAGCTATTCCAGACTTACAGCGAAGGCGATAAGCACGAAATTGGACTTAGGTTCTATTCCTTGTGCTTTCTGAAGTGAGTCATGCTGTGAACTGTCTTGAATGAAAGGGTCTCGGTTTCTGACCTGCGTATGGGCTATACCCTGACACTTGTCTAATTGCCTACTTAGATTGCAAACTGCACTTTGGGAGGCTGTCTCTCCCTTTGCACAATCCAAAGAGCAATCTCAGCTGTAGCCTTTAGATAATGCAGCAATACAGAAAAATAGCAGAACTAAATACTCTCAGAAGGTATTTACTCCTCCAGTCTAGTGATGCTGCCTTATACAAGCATGAGGTACTTAAATATAGATACCGGGACACTGTACTGTTGTGCTTTGGTGAGGAAGGGAAAAACAGGACAAGTTGCAATATTCCAGGTCCAACCTGATCCCAAACAGAGGAGCCATTAAGAACTGGAATACTTCAATAAGAAACAAAACCTCAAGGAATAAATGTTCCTAGTGTATTTAACGATGCACCAGCCTCCGGTGTATGTAAAGAGCAAGGCAATTAATAAGGTATATTTAGCATGCTAAGCTGAGGTGTGCAGCTCCCACAGCAGCTGAGATACAGCAATTTAAATAACATTTATCTTAAAAATCGGCCTGGCTGTGACTACAGCTGGTGAGTGCTCTCTGCTGCTCTGCAAATACGCTGCTTTTCTCCCCGGGGGGTACTTGCTCACTGCTGCATCGGTCCCGCAGAGAGCCGCAGCTCTGGGCTGTGATGGTGGGCGCAGCACGGAGTGGAGGGTCGGGATGCTGTTGAACCAGCCCAGGTGCCTTGGGAGAAACTGCGGAGACTTCATGGGCCGTTCCTTGGTTTGTGCAGCCTGAAAACATGAAGGGAGCAGATGGTGCTTTTCCCCCACTGCTCAGTCCCCATCCAGACTCAAAACCAATAAAAGAAGATGCCTTTTCAAAAACAAACAAACAAACAAAAAGTAGAACTGCAGTTCTCCAAGCTGTAGGATGCTGTGGATGGAAAAGTTTTCGTGGTCTCATAAAAAACTTGTTAAACTTTGTGGAACAGAAAGTGTACCAAGAACACAGACTTGCAAAGCTGTATCATAATTCAGATGTTCAATGCTAGGTATCTGAATAAAGAATAAAAAACCCAAAGCCTTTAAACAGCTATGAAACTCTCTGCTTAAATCCTTGTATTGCCACACTAGTTGTGCCACGGCATCCCAGAAAACATTAGCCACCCTGCGCAGCAGCCTGCTCTGTAACGCAAAGCCCTGCCTTCCAGTACAGAGTACAACCCTTCCAAGCATAAATAGATTTAAATGGTTTTGAGTATTTGTACAGAGAACAAGAATAGCCAGAGTTATAATTAGTAACAATAAAAGTTTGGGAGAGGATAGCAAACTTCATATTTCAGTGTTGAAAACATGTCCTAATCACAAAGGCTTAAAGCAAGACCTCCTTGAGTGAGTTACTCCGCTATCCCTGACTCCCATACCCCCTGCAAGGATCCGAGGCACGCTCAGGAGGAACGCTGAATTAGACGAGCACGCTTCTCTCTGAAAAGTCCCACTTTTTACCTCTGAAGCAACGATACCAGTTGGCCCACAAAGACAAAAAACACCCTGACCACTGCTCTGGGTCAGCGCAGGAAATACCACATCCCTGAAGTTTCCCAGTAGGTACTGCTAGGGGGGAGGCACAGAGGCATTTACCTCCTCAGCAACTTGAACTGAAACCCCTCAAATACTGTTTATAACAGAGTTATTTTTTAAACTTTTATTAATTAAATAGTATTAGGTTTTATGAGAACCACTAAAAAAAAAATCAGTAGTTGGGACTACACCTGTCTTTGAACAGACAAAATGTTTTTACTGCCTTTGAACTCACTCGCTGACTATTCCCAGCCTGTGCCCACCCAGTTTGCCACAAGGTGCCTGGCATTCAAGTCCCAAGGATAAAAGAAGCTGGTTAAAAATGAAATTAATATCCTGCCTAGAAGGCTGTATTGCAAACTGAATCAAAGGAGAAAATAAAGACCTGAGCTAAGCAAAATCGGTATGCAGATGATTAGTTAAGCTTCCAAGACTCGACATTTTGGAAGCAAAACATTTGGGAATCACGTAGAGAGCCTGACTCTTAAACCAGACAAAGGTTTGGAAGACACACCTTGTGTAGGGTTGTTTTATTATAATTTTAAAAGCATCAGTTTACTGCAGGACCTTAGGTGTAACTGAGGGGTGACCTGTCCTTGAGTGAGCCCCAAAAACAAAGGACGGGGACCTACTCTTGATGGAGAAGGTGAAAATCCCTCAATGCACTTTTGTTTCTGTTGGCACTTACACAGCCCAGCGCCTGCGGCAGGCAGGGACTGGATTCGATGAGCCTAGCACCCAGTGACACACACCAAAACACAATCCTCAGTGACCCAAAGGAAGCCATGGTCCCATCGTCCCTGCTCTGCCAAGTGCAAGTAGATCTCTTTCTAAGAAACCTCTGGAAACAAACAGTTGTTGCTCTCGGGCTTCACGGGCAGTTGATAACAGGGAGCTACAGACCCAGCCAAGTCCATGCACGGCTTTCATAGCAAGCCAACACTCACAAATACTTCCCCTCCTCGCAGAAATATTTTTCCCAACTCTCCCCTGCACTAATAAACAGTCATTTTTCTCATGATAAAATCAGTCCTGCAGCACTGGCTACGGCAACTCACTGCTGACCTTAGCCCTCTGTTCCCCAAGATCTAACAAACCTATTAGAGGTCCTTAGAAATTGGAACACAACATCTGTTTCCTTTATAGCAGCTGCCACCTGGAGAATACAGCCAAAGCTCTCCTGACCTGAATGCTACCTGTCTGTGGAAACGGCAGCGTTTCTAATAGCAGCCATAAGGATACTTGGCACTTCCACAGCTTGTGAAGTGCTTTGCCAACACCACAGCGGCCCCAGAGCCCCAGCATGGAAAGATGTTCCTTTTGGAGGAAGGCATGCCATGGCCTGGGGATGGTTTGCCCATGGTCTGCCGGCAAGAGGGGAGAAGGTCTGGGAAGAGCCCGCAAGTGCTCCAGCCGCTGCACTGCAGCTTTCCTCCACCGCTGCGGGGAAGGACAGGCGTGCTGCTGCGGGGGCACGCTGACCCGGGACCGCGGGGGCTAGATGACGGTGGGCAGCCCTCCTGAGCTCTGCCATCCGTGGGGCAGCTCACAAGATGGCTTCATCTAGCTGTGCCCCTTCGTTCTGCTGTCCCTTAAGTCCTCGGAGCCGGGACCATGCACCCCAGCAGGATGCGGCCCTCTCCCTGGAGGGGAGGCACGGAGGCCCAGGTGCCCATTCCTGCCCGTAGGCATCCAGCTGAGGAGTTTAGTCTCCCTGGGCCACGGCTGTAGTCGGCAGAGACAGACAGACAGACAGAGACTCAGGGCCGAATCACACCTCGGAGGTCTGTATTCACTGACTCGGGCGACAGCCGCGTCCAGCTCACTCCCTGCGTTCCCCATCTCAGTTAAGTGCTGACGAAGCCCAGGCCCCAAGCGACTGCACCGACGCGCTTTGCCCCCAGCCCCAGCTGACCGCTGCAGTCCCCAGCTCTGCTGCTGCGGGGCATTTATTGCTGCCCTTCCATCTGAGATAATTTAATTTCTGGTGGATAACTGATCAGCAGCAACGAGAGAAAAGAGACCATTCGGATTATAGGAATTAAAGCTTTAGAAAGGGGCAAGATAAGAAAAAGGAAAAAAAATAGAAAATATATCCACCATTCTGAAGCAAACAAAAGCCACTATAGATTAAACAAACAATGCATCCCAAAACTTTTCTTTACAGCACTCTGACAGATAGACAGCAGACTCAAATAATTAATTGTGTCCCGGTATAGCCGCATGAGCCACCGTATGTGAGCATTGACAAAGCAATCTTTTTTTTTTTTGTGGCAAGTTGCAAACTGTGCAAATCGTCAACTCTGTCTGAAGCTGAAAACTGACACCTTTTACTGCCTTCTCCTGCTCTTGTGATAACGCAGAGAGATCTGCAAGGTATGGGATTATTGTGGGGGAGCAGATCTGATGATAGCTTGGGTCTGGAGCCACTGAAAAATCACTCTTTGCAGAATTTAGGGTTTGATGTAGGTGAGAATTCACAAGATCAAAGAGGCATTTGAGAGGAAGCTGTTGTGGGAAGCCCATGAGACATGGTCACCTCCCTCTTGCTCACTTAGCATGAGGCTGTAGCAATGGCGTTGTCACCCTCACAGCCAAGCAGGAGTTGGCAAAACAGCCACAGATTAATAGGCTTGGAGGACCAGAGCAAAGTATCCTCGGGACTGGACTTTGCAGGGCTCGTGGCTTGGCACAAACCTGGCAGAGCAGGAATTGCAGTAAGGAGAGAGGAATGTCAGCACAGCTGGATAGGGGAATGCAGGCTCAGTCCTTCCTTGTGTTGGCTTTCTGATTTCTCACAAGCATTGAATTTATGCATTTTGTTTTCTATATTGATATCCATTAACAATTGCACTTGAAATGGCTGAAAAATATTATACTGCAAAGCCGAGGAAGCCTCTTGGAGATAGTCCAGGCTGGCAGAGCTGAGTTAAAATGTAAATGCAGAGTGACTCTTCCGGGGTTAGGCCGGACATAAATCCACAACAGCTCTATTAAAGTTGCTCCCAGTTCACACCACAGATGAGGAGACTTGCTTCAGTTCTGGGGCTGATCCTGAATTTACCCCAAATGAAGAGAAAACAGGCCCCTTGAGATTGAAGTCTTTGCACGCTGTCTCTCCACATCGCGTGCACAGCTCTCCCCTCCTTTGCATTTTTGTTTCAAATGAAAGAAAACACCACTGTCAATCTGACAGCCAACAACGCCGTTAAACCCACCTGCCACTCCATCACATGAATCAGCCTGAACACCAGTCAGGACCACACAAGCACCTTTAACTGCAATTAGAGGGGTGGTGGCAGGGGAAATACTGGAGTTGTAAATATTCATCTTGCCTCCAGAGCCTCCTTTGCTAAAGGTCATTTGGGATTAGATAAACAGGCTGTCACTGACACCGAATGATCCCGTCTGCATTTTGAGGACATTGTAAGACACAGGTTTAATGGACCCAGACGATACAGGTGATTCACCAGCGCAGTCAGTCTCTCCATAATGAATTCCTTTCTAACTCCCAGCCTCTTCCCTCCAGGAATCCCCCTAACACCTTTAATTTAGAAGTGCCATAATCCATTCCCCTTCTGCTACCTCTTAAAGTTGATTTCCTCCTTGGCGTTCTGCAGTCATGACATTTTCACTGCGCTAGCTGCTTCTTTTGTTTGGCTGGCTGTCGGATGAGGAGCCGCAGGCCCCATTTCTGCTCTGCTCCTCCCTCCTGTCAAGGTACTTTCATGGATTGCTTTTGAATTTTCTGCCTTTTCCCTAACTCACAAAGACACAAAAACTGCTGCTAGAGACTGGCACACTCCCATCTATCCCAAGCATCGCTGGAGTTCATGGTCTTGCCATACAACAGGAAATTAAGTAATAAGAAAAGATACACACCAAAAATACTCAGCTACAACAAAAATTGATCCTGCCCTATAGGACATTTTAGTGCCTAATTATGGTACCCAGACTTCACAGCATTGGCTTCAATGACGGGCACATAGTCTTTAAACGAACCAGAGGAGACTTACTCTTACATGCACCAGGTCCATGAATTCTGGTCTCACCACCGACTTCCAACCCAGTTTCCACACCATGCGAAGCAGCCCTTCCTTCTGTGCAAAGGTGTTTCCCATTCCACAGGAACTTCCAAGATCAGGAAAATAAAATATTTTCTTTGGTCTTTCTTTTGACAGGGTCAGGGGGAGGATGACAAAAGACAGAGTACAACTGGAAATGTTTAAACATGATTTAGGAAGAGAAATAGATGGTCTTCAGGTCATGGAGGAGGACTCATGCTGAATTTTAGCCCTTACATTGTTAGTGTTTCCATTCAGGTCAGTCGCTGCCGAGTCAAACTGCAGCTCTCTCTTGGCACAGTCCACTTTTCCTTCCTCGCATCTTTAATGACGATGTACGCACACGACTCCTGTAAAACATGAACTTTGGCTCTCCAGCCTTCCTCTCCAACACACAAGCAGCGCACCAGAACTGCAGCTCTCCATCCATGTCCCAGCAGGGGCCCAGGGCTCTTGTTTTGCTCAGATAATGCAAGGTGCCTACTTCAGCTCTATACCTAACGTGGCATGTGTCTTCAGGAGATTATTTGAAGTGGTTATTTTTATGCCTAGAACCTTCAAAGGCGGAGTTATTAAGTGTATTTAAAAGGAAGAACTGGCCCAGATAAAGCTGGGATGTAATTAGTTACAAGCTACTGTACTTTGATGACAAAGCAGCATTTAGCACGTGGACTGTTCAGCAGCAGGCTCTGTAGGGTGTGCTAATTACTGATAGCAGTCACAGCAAGGGGATGCCTGACACTCCTCTGATAAAGCAGAGCCTTCTATAACTCGGCGGCTTGGGTTTAACTCTTGCTGTTTAACTCTCAGCCAAAGCCTGGACTTTGGCACACAGCTCTTTACAATTAACTGTGTATTTGAAAGCACAGAGAGAGGGGAAAAAAACCCAAACTTTTCCAGTCGGCAGAGGGAGGCCAGCTCACACCCTGGGATCCTGGCTGGTAGCAGCAGCATGGTGGGGAAAAGAAATTCATTTTGTTTTCCCAAGGAACCTGCTCTCTTTCTTGATGTAGCTTCCTTCTGGCTCAGGGCATTCCCCTAGCAAAGCAGCGCAAAGGCTGGAGACTCGTCACCAACCTGTGCAGTTACATCAGGTTCGACTCAGCCTCACTGATGTCAGGAGGTGACTTTCAGAGACTTGAAATAGGTTTGGCTCTGGCCCGAAATGAAACTATATTCCTTGGCCCAAGAGAAGATAGATAATGAATTGTAGACAAGTGGGAAAGAGAAAAGAGCTGGATCTGCGAGGCAGAAAGACAGGCCGCTGGCAGGAGGCACCAGCACACAACACAACACATCTCAGACACAGGAGGTTTTGGGGAGGGGGTAGAATTCAAAAGCAAGTAATTGGGGCCAGCTGTAAAAGTGGTTTGATAAAGACTGCAGAAGTGCTGAACAGCTGGGGCACACCGAGATGTCTGGAGAGGGAGACAGCATGGGCCGAGCGCCACAAAACCAAAGGCAGCAACGATGCTGAAGCGTCTCAGCACTGCTCCTCGACCTCTGGGAAACACGGCAAAGGAGCGCAGCAACAGCAGAACAAACGTAAGCGTCCGTCACCACGTCAGCTGCCAGCCTGCCACTGACAGATGGGCAGCTCCTAGCAAATGAGCCCTCGCCATCCTCTGCGCCTTCTCACACAGCATCCGTGTCCCCGCCGCCAGCCACCACCCCTCCCTGCCGCGAGCTCCATCCCGCGCTGGTCCTGCCTCGCTGATCCGCGGGTAAGGCAGCACGAGCCAGAGCCCCCAAAAGATGCGAGGTGACCTGGAGAGGGGAGAGAAGAGCGCAACCTCCTGAAGCCCTTTCACTTACAGAAAGACCCTGCAAACATCCCGTAATCATGTGAAACAGATCCACCACTCACCTTAAAAAGCACAGACTTGTATTTAAATAGGACAACAACTAGGTAGACACAGGAGCGTTTTAATGAACCAAGAAATAAAATTCCCCTGAACTCCACTAAAAGCAAAAAATTAAACCACCCGTCAAGACTGACAGGATTGCAGTGAGTTCCCAGGCAGGGCAAATGGCATCCCAAGCTCAGATCTCTGCTCTCCAGGCTAATGACCGCAGTGTGATAAAATGAAATTATATTTCTATTCTGATGCTGGGGTGATTTTTTTCCATTTATCAAAGTGATGGGCTTTCATTACATTTTTGATAGTTTTGAGTTTGTTTGGTCCCCCTGGGAGGACCCGAGGGTCTAAGGCATATCTTATTACTCAGTTTTATGTCTTCAGAGCGCATCGCCTTCCTGACTTTCTTTAGAAGTTGCTTTCTCTTAAATCTGACTTCCAATACCAGCAGGTAGCGTCTGGACAGACTGCTTTGCAAACACTGACGGGCAAGCCTTTCATCCCAGAGACATTTAAGGCCAAAACCACCAGCTGAAAGAATGCAGGATAGATCCATGGACCCCAATGTCACAGTGCTGGTTTAGACTAAGCAAGGAACTCACTCTCTCCAGGAGGCAGACACACGCTTTACATGCCCATATACAGACAGGAAAATCCAAAAGCATGACGATTCTTTCTTCATCACATCCAACTTTCTCACTAGGCACCAGAATATGAAATTTCACCTGAGGCTCACCCGTGGTACAATTACTTGCGTGGACCAAAGCCTGATGTTTGTGCGTTGCTTACGCCATCATTCGCACATTTCTAGGAAGATAAGTTGTCCATAATATCTTTTTGAGTTCCTTAAATCCAATTACCTTCTTCCAGACTCTGATCCTAAAGAATTTCTATTGTTGCTATCACTGATGAATGTACAATTAACTCACTGACCTAAAGCTGTGACAAGAGATCTCTCGACACCAGGAGCCTGTCAGCCGCAGACGGGGCAGGAGCCCGTAATTTCTCTTGCCACACTAGTGACATGGTACTGGAACAACAAATCTCAGCAGCGCAGGGTAGAAGAGGAAAATGGAAGCCATTTCCATATTTATTGACAAACTTAATTTACAATCCGAGTTTACACTTTGGAGAGAATATATATTTTCTCTCTAAACGTATCAGTCTTTAGCAGTCAGCCCAGCAATAATGATTTCTGTGCCTGCAGACACTTTTACACTGGGTACAGCAAATTTATATGTAACACTTTTGAAAGAAAATGGTATTAAAATTCACCATTTAGGAGCAAGCTGTAAATTAACTGTTACTGAGCAGACAGGGGGTAAAAGCAAATTTTGCGTGCATGTGTATGGCTTTTCTATCAGTGTTTGGTTAAACGCCTGTCCAGCTGAGCCCTGTATTCTCACTTGGAGTCTGACAAGCCTTTGACTCACTCACTCTCCTCATGTTGAAGTGGGTGAAAAAAAAATAAAGAAGAATGTTCTAGCAGGTTTCATCTAGCAATATTAAAGCACTTGACAAATAGCAATTAATTCCAAGACAAAAGCCCCTCGTGAAAGGGGGGAGAATTATGTCTTCCATCTCACAACTGCCCAAGGGTTGGAGCCCGGAGGCAATCATCAACAAGATGGAAGGTCCTGCAGGAACAAAACACTCAGAGAAAGCAGCAGCCTGTGAAAATACAATGCCACCAGCCACGTTAATCCACTCGCTGTTTCCACACGACTCTGCCATGCCATCACATTACATCCTCACAAAGCACCCTGGAAGAACAAAGCAGCGCACTTCTGAGGCACCCTACAGTCATCCCAGCACACCCAGGCACCACAGACAAACTGTCACTGCCAGCGTCGTTTTGAATGACCCACGGGCAGAACTTCTCTTAACATTGCCACTCCAAATACTTGTGAGCGACCTTGCAACCGTACCACTGCCTGGTGTAAGCTATTCTACACTAACAAAACTACAGGAGTGCGAGTTTGCGATCAGGACGTGACAGACTGGGGGGAAAGTGGGAGAAGGGGATGCCAGGAAAGTTCTGTTTCTGCCTTGGTTCCTATGAAAACACTACTCTGAAGCTCACGATGTGATGCTTTTTTCAGAAAGCCTTTCCACCTACTTTTGGACTCCTGCAGGAGAAAGGCCCTCACCTTGGTGTTTACAAAGGAAACGTGGGAACAGAACCTCTGAAACGTGGGAACAGAACCTTTCAAGGCAAAAAAAAAAAAAAAAAAAAAGAAAACAAAGAATCCCTTTTGTTCATTTTAACTGTCTTGATGTATGCTGGCTTCATGATTGCAGGACTGGTCTGTTATGTTTTCATTTTTTTAATAGTTAGATTGTGATGCCAAGAAGGACACAGAATAAATGAGGTTTGTTTTTTCTTAATATCATAGATGGGTCTTCAGCTATGGCACTGTTCCTCTGAAGTCGCCAGAACCAAATTACGCTTACTCAGGGTCTGGCCCTGTGACAAAAATATCTTTTTAATTTCCATTTTACTTCAGGAAGAGCCTTAAAAACGCCCCTTTCTACCCATATGCTTCAGTCCCAGCAGAACATTTACAGCTTCGCTTGCAGCCCTGGCTAATAGCCATCACATTTCTAGGAGATGAGTACAGTACTTCAGGTTGTAACAATAACTGGGAAAGCTGGGGCTACACAGGGCAAAGCCAAGCTGGTCTGTTCTCCAGAAGCACAGCCCAACGCGCCCTTCGTGACACACAGGAGGACTGTGGAGGACCACAACTGTGCTTGTCTCCAAGCTCTGCGCTCTGATGGGGCTGGAGGGACCTACCCACATGCTCAATCTATTATTTCCCTTAACAGAAAGAAAGATGCATCGTATATATTTTAACAAGAAAACAATTATCAGGTAACCCTGGAACCCAGTATTTGTTTTGTATCCGTATTCATTTAGTTGTCTCTTCGATGACTGGCCATGCAGCAAATATAAGAGGAAAAACTTAAACCTACCAGGAGATTAACGACAGACTCCAGTGGAACAGATGTATATGAATAGCAAATTAGGGCACTGAAAGCTTCCTATAAAAGTAACAACGAGAGGCTTTGCTGCAGCAGAATATACCAGCAGAGACGGAAAGGCCACTGGTTACATGGCTGAGGCCATCGTCTCTGGTGGGCGCTGCTCTGCTCTATCTGAGGCAGCAAGATTTAACAGTGATCAGTTCCAAAATCGGGTGAAACAGTCAAAATAAGCCACTCTTTGGGGAAGGGGAGAGGAGGGCGTACAATACGGGAAGCAGGGAGCATCCAGGGACCCATCAGCCAGTTACTCCTCTTATGCTTGTCAACAGCCTTTCCTTTCGAAGCAGAGGCCTTTCCTTTCAAAACGCAACACATCCTAGCTGAGTTCAGCCTTGCTCTTTCCTGAGCCGAGACACAAAAGTTGCCTCTCCACTGACTGATAGCGTCATGCTCATCTGTTTCAGCGAAGACAGTGTTTTTCCCTACAATTGATACACACTGATAAAAATTTGATGGTTTTTGTTATGAAAAAAATCCTGAAAAAAGCATCATACACCCCTTTTTGAATGAGAAGTTTCTTCTTTCCTTTCCCACCTCACCCCCCCTTAAAAAGTAAAGTTATTTTGTAATTTTGTATCTCCACAGAGGCTCTGTCACTGCAAAAGAACTGTGCTCTAGTAAGAGGAAGGAGACCACGCTAAGCCCTTGGTCTGGGGAGGGATGGAGGGAGACACAAATTCCATAAATAAAGAGGGAAGGGAGAAAGCACTTCAGGTGAGCAAAGAGGTGCAAGCAGCTTCCAGCTTGTAGAATATACTCAGCCTGCAATAGCTACAAGATAAGCTATCCGGACTGTCAGAAGGCAACTTTAAATGTATTTCAGTGCACTCATGGGAAATGCACTGTGGGTAATCACACTGTCTAGAGAAGATGAAATTGGTAGGAGCAGGTATTTCCAAATCTGTGCCTCTTCGGCTCATTGCTAAAGGCATTGACTGCATGAAACCAAGTAGATGAATTTTAACAGCCTCCCTAAATCCACACACACTATGTCCATCTCTGAGCACTGCCTATGGAAAGTACAAACCTTCCTGGGAGATGAACTAGCCAATATACTGTACCTTGGTCTAGACAAGTTAATATTTCCCCCCGGAGGATATGGTTTAGAAAGATATGAACCAAAATGGCAGGACTAAACAAAACTGTTGCTGCCTGGTAGACTATCACAGTTAAATGATTTGATCTCCACAAAGGCAGCAAATCAAAGCACAAAATACCACAAATAGCTTCCGATAGCCCTCTCTCAAGTCTTTTTGAGCCGCAATGTCTCAGAAAGGGTAGGACTCTTCCCTTTTCTTCTGGAGCACTGCCTGTAAGGTAAGTGCTCACACAGATTCGTACCATCACCATTTCCTTTGTGTGTAAACATTCACAAGCATGTGCAAAGCCTCAAAGCCCTGGTACACCCACTGAGCACAGCTTGATATTCAAACCCACAGACCTTATATATTTTTTTTAATATAGATACGTATGTATGCACATATGTCTACGGCTCAGAGGTGCGAAACCAGACACACACCTTTCTTTTGCCCTGTACCTCTCTGGCAGCAGCGTGAATTTATCGCACCAGCCAGACGTTACCACACCACGCTGCCACCACCCAGCACCACCACGGGCACCGGGGCAGCCTGCCATACAAGCAGGGGATTTTTTTTTTTTTCCTTTGCTTTCTCAACCAGAGCCTTCAGAAACTGTGAACATTGACAGTCTGGAAAGTGAGTGAACATGGGAAGAAAAGAGAGTGAGTAGCTGCATCCTTAAATATGACATCAGAGGCTTTATTTACAGCCACAGTAATTTCAGCCCCATGTGTCCCAAATGCACACAGAATGCGACAGCATCAATACACCGTCTCGCAGCCTGAGCATCTCCGCAGCAAAGGCAGAGGAACAGGACAGATGTTCGTATGTCTCTCCTTTCCCTCTGTGCTTAATTCACACATTAAGGGAGTGGATGGAGCAGGCTTATGTCTCCTTTCTCGTACTGGAAATGGGGGGGGGAAGAGACTTCTCAGTCTGGCAACACAGCTCAAAGAGATGAGCTGTCAGGATGGGAAATGTCACCAGGTGCTAGGCTGCCTTTACCAAGCCGTGACACAGGGGAGAAGGGGAGTCTACTCTCTGATTTGCCGTCATAAATCCAGAATGACTCTCCCAAAACCACAGCAGTGCGGGGCATGGCCAGCCCCGGCAATTTCGGCACAAATCCCCATTGACTTGGCGAGCGGTTAAGAAAGAGTTTTTGCCCTTAGCCCCCGGGGATTAGGGAGTGAGGAGAGTCTATGAGCACTTCTACTTTTGCTACAAACAAAACCAACCTTCTCAGCCCCAGTGGATGAAAAAAACAAGGGCTACAGACATCTTCCTCCATCGCTTCTTTGTTTCCTCATTTACAACCCAGAAAAGAAAAAAAAAAAAAGTCTAAAGTCTTTACTGAAAATCTAAAAAGCAGCGTTAAACCAGTCTGGTATCCTCTCAGTTCAGCCCCGCAGGTCTCCGCTAACAGCCCGAAGCTACGGCCCGTGCAGTCGCCAGCGGCTGACAACGCTGCAACCGCAGGAGCGGGGCCGGGGCCGGGGCGGGAGAGCGCGCAGGGAAGGGCCGAGCAGCAGCGTCCCAGCCCGGCCGGAGCGGGGCAAGCACCCACGCGTGCTGCAGAGGCCGCGGCAGGCGCGGGGTGCGGTGCCCACCTCCCCTCCTGGTCCCCGCTCCGCGCGTCCTCGCCCCAGGTACGGCGCAGCCGGGGGAGCCCCTCGCTCCAGCCGGGCCAGGGCCGCCTGCGCCCCCAGCCCCGACCCCGCCGGGTGTCTGCCCCCGAGTTCTACCGGCAGTACCGCCAAAAGCCAGGGCGTGTATTCTCGAGCACCATCTGCCGGCTTTTTTTTTATTAACAAGCAAGTGATCCGTAGAAGACACCCTTGCACCAGCCAGCCCGCTCTGAAGAGGGAGGAACACGAGTGCCCATCTGCACCACAATCGTGCAGGTATTTTCCTGTGAAAAACACTGGGTTTTGTTAAATAAGACATTTTGCATGGGCAAATGTCGCTGCGCATCTATATTTTTTAGTGTGGGATACTCCCAAGTGAAAAGAAAATGTTAATTCCGAATTGTATTTTTACTTTGCTGCTGCTTGGGAAGTAGAAAATGAAATATTTTGATTATGTGGAAAAGCAATAAAGGGAGAGATTTGTTTTTTCTTTTTTTGGCAGAAACGGTTTGCTGAATCTGACCCAAATTCACAAACAGCTTTGCCTCCTCCCACTCAGGAACTGCATTTCTCGGTGAGTAAACTCTTTGTTACACAAATTACCAGGTCTGCTGGTGACACGGCAGGAACACGCGTTCCAAGCGAGGGTTCAGCCTGCCGGCTCTTGCTAGGCAAAACAACGGTTTTCATTGGGGATTAATTCTCTTGGAGCTAAAGAGGGGAGGAAGGAAACATTTTTAGTCATTGCTTGCTAGGCATCAGGAGGTCTGTCTGCAGCTAAGCGTGTAGGTTTGCACTTGTTCTCCTTCCCTGAGGATTACTGACTGTGGCTAAGCCAACGCATCATACAAAAACATATTCTTTTCCCTCAGTCCTCCTTAGTGGATGAATCAAAACAAAAATCCAAATACAGATGTTGAATCTGAAGAGAAAGTTCAATTTACATTTCAGTGCATCTCCTGAATGCTGCCACAGGGTGAACCTGTACAATATTGCAATCTCCAATTGGGAGATCTACGGTTAGACTGGAGGTAAGACTTTGCAACTCTCAGGATACTCAAGCACAGAAACAAATCACCGAGGGACAGCCCAGAGACTGAGAATCATTCCGGTAACAAAGTCTACCCGCTTCTCTCTTGGACAATATACTATGAGCCCTTTTCTCTTCAAGCATGCCCATATTCTATTTACCATTTCACCTTTACATAGGGACATTTTCCCTACTTTTTCCACAACAGGAGATTTTTAAGAATAGGTTAGACAAGGAACCATCCAAAATGACCTATGATCTCTGGAGCGTCACTGGTTTACGTTAACTGAGGGTCCAATTCTGAACGTCCATTCTCCACTACTCTGCATTATACCCAGTCAGAGAAACTAGAATAGCAACGTTTTCACACGCTTAAATGTCAGTGACCTAAGGAGATACTACGGAGTAGAAAATCAGGTCAAGAGCCAGGCCAGGACTCTCGATAAATAAAGTCACTCCGTAGGAGGACACTTCAACAGAAAACCTAGTGTGCTGTCACTGCAGGGACCAACTGTTCTACACGTGGTACCCATTCCTTCTTCCCTTTATACATTAGTAGGAAACAATGCTGAAAGAAAAGTCTTGCCTTTAATGTGAGGTGAAACCGAGATCTTCACATATCACAGGAGACTTCACATGCAATAGGGATGAATAAGGTGTAAGAAAAAAGTAGATGGACCTAAACAGATGGATTCTATATTGGTATTAAAGTCACACTTCATTCTTCATCCAGTCTTACCTGTTAAAGTACTTGTGATGAAATTCGTTAAATGCGAGTTGTTCCTATGTTACCCTGTGTTACTAAATTTTCCTTTGCGACAAGACTGTAGATAGCAATCAGTAACCTCTCTGCTCAATTTTTCCTTCACAGACCTTCTTTTTAGAATGAATAAAGAAAAGCTAGTAGGAACAGGAGAAAAATGGGTTGATATATTTTGCCATTAAACTGGAGCTAGGCTTCGGGTTATCATAAAACATGTTACCCGGTGAAAAGCACATCTCACTACTACACATTTATGGCCTGCTGCTGACGTGTATCAAATCCACTAAGTTTAAAAGTCAAAACAAGATTACCCTGTCCTAATAAATATTGATCACCTTACAAGTCCTTGTTTTAAAGTCCTTAATTAAACACAATATCCCACTTTTCCTGTTTCCCAGTAGATCAGAATCGATACTTTATCATTAATGCAGTCCAGCAAAAAGAAAGGAGCCCAGTCCCCCAGCTGCCATAAATTGACCACACTGGGCCGTCACCCCATTATCTGCATTACAGAGGCTCTAACAAGCCCATGTGAGATCAAGACCCTGCTGTGCCGGGCACAGAGCAGAGGCACAGTGCCACAGAGCCGCGCTCACTCCAATGAGAAGTCCATAAGCAGCTGGAGATGGAGGAGAACACCAAAGGCTATTAAAGAAGGCAGTTGCAGAGCCAGACCTTTGAGTACCCGATCAGGGTACTCGCCACTACACAGATTAATCCTTGATAGCTGGCTTGATCAGCTCCCAAGGACAGAGGAAGGCAGGCAGGCAGGGAGGGAGGCTTTGCCAAAACCCCAGTCCCACCGCTTGCTGCTCCTTCATCGCTAGAAACAGGATCGTGCGCTTGCTTCACCCACATTTGTCTCTCTTTAGCCTTTTGGCCGAGTTGAAGGAATCTCAGCGCTTCGACACTATTTGACAGTATGTATTACAGGTGTTGTCATGGCAATGATTTATGCAAGAATTAGTCACTGCAGCACTTCTACAATAGACTGAAGAACAATAGGAAAAACTGCACATTTTGAAGTTCCTGCGATACGGAGGTCGAGGGTTGGGGAAAAGAGATCAGATTCCTTTCACCCCTCTGATTCTGGCAGTGACATTTAAACAGCTCAGGGAAAAGTCAGTGCCTAATCACAAGTGTTATTCATAGCAACCTGACAATAACCCAAACTTAATATTAAACTGTGCTAGCAGTTGCAATTGTATATTCACTACTGGCCTATTTCTGAATTAATTAGGGATTGAGTAACAACTGGAGCAGAGAAGAAATTATTACATTTGCATTGTTATATAATGAGGAAAGAATCGGAGTTTATTGACAACGGGGTGGTTTATCCCATGGGCCCCATTGCTGTCAAAAGTTCTGCTGACTGTTATGAGCCATGCATCCGTGCTAGGTTACTAAAATTTAGCAAAATAAAAAAAAAAAAAAATCACCTAAAACTGTAAGAAAGGAAAAGGTTCAAAAACCGAGCACTCAGAAGTTAGGAAACTCCAGTGCTGAAACTGAACCATCTGAATTCCCACTTTGTTATTACTTATCAGAATATGATTTTTAATCGAAGGATCATGTATTGGTTCATCTAGCTAGGTTTTGGCAAAGGCATGAGGAAGTGCCAACAGGGCTGTCACTCACCTTTCATAACAAAGAGAGCTTCTGCTTCTCCCTGGAATGGAGTCGTTCCTCTCTCTCATGCACTGACAGACCTCCATTCCCACCAAGGCTCTCTGAATTACAGGGCAGTTATCCTCATTGTTCCCATCTCTTCAGAATCAGCTCTGAGATTTACAACTATCAGGGTCAGACCAGAAGTAAGCTTGACTAAAGAGATGAAAAGGTTATTTAGAGCCGAGTTTGAAAATCTGCATCTCCCAGTCTTTCTGCGCTGTTCTCAGGGACTTAAGGTTGTCTTGTCCTCTTAGTACCTGGAGCCTCAAATGCAATTTTCCCATTTTCCTTACAGGTTTTGAATGGAGCCTCATGGCCCTGTGAACAGGGTTACTTTCAAGCTCACTTTACTGTTAACAACCACTTTGGCCAAAAGGGAGAGGAAGCCCAAGAGGTCATTTTTCCAGCCCACAGTCATCAGCATTGCTACGTATCACCGTCACTTCACAAGGCCACACGGTGCAATTACTTCCATGCTCTTCCCTCTCCATTTTGTGTGCTGGCTGGCAGTAAATCTTTACTAAATTCTTAACAGTTTTTAACATATGCATTGTCACATGGATTTACCATCAAACTCAGCAGTTAAGCCCAGTGAAAGCATCAGAGGCACAGAATGTATCTGTCCAAATTATATCAGTTTGCGTGGATGTCTTTAGAGGATAACAGATCCATACTGCCCGCTAGTGCTTCAGTAAAAGGTATTTTTCTCTGGTTGCTTTTAACTCGTTTCCCTTGGATCTTTCTGAAATAAGAGTGCAATTGTTAGCATGAGGAACCAGGCAGGGAATGGCCAGGCTTTGCCGGTTTAAAGCTCTGAGTAGGGGAAAGTGAACATCAGAGTCTGTCCTTATTCTCCTTTATTCTTCAAGCCTTCTGTACCATTTCACATTACAGGAGTGCTTCATGGCCTCCCAATTTAACTCCGGACAGGAGGAAAAAAAAAAAAAAATAGAGACAGCAGAGCAACTGCTGTGACTTTAAGGAACTTGGTGTTCCACGGTAAACATGACAAGCATTGAAGATGGGTGGGAATGTCCTTTCTCTGGAAAGTCCCCAACTCCAGGCATTTCACACTTGCAAGAAGAAAAAACCCAAAAGGATTTTGGAAGAAATATTTTGGTATGTGGCACATGGAGATGTAAGCTTGGAGGAATTCAAGCCAGCATTAAGCATCCCTGCATTCTCACAGGCTTCTCGGATCTGGTCACTTAGTTCAACATTACTATCTAACACATCTCTCGAGCATGTAAATACTTCGGCTGCACTGAACGCTGCTGTGCTGGAGCTGTACAATAACCAGCAGTAAGAACCCTATACATCACAAAGGAATTCACATTAGAGCTGGATGGAGAATGACTATTGCATTTAGCAGAGAAAATGTTTTTAATTCTGCGTGAAATGGAGCAGGCACTGCCATCCTGAGGAGCACCATATGGGACACCAGAGCTGGGAGCCAGAACTCCCGCGCTTCCAGGCTTTTAGCAAGTTGAGTTGCTGGGCAGGCGCTCCAGCTCTAAAGCAGACCTAGGTAGGATAACACTGCCAAGCAGACTGCATTCAATAGCTGCCTTGATTCCTCCAGAATCAAAATCACACTGTTTCTGCAAACAAATTTGACAAATTGGCAAATTCTGAGGGAAAACAGAACAGCATCACTTTGCAGAAAAGTTACTGCTAAGCTGTATTCACAGTCTAGAATCCAGCTCCCATAAGGAACTGAACTTATCAGCACCACTTAAACTCCAAAGTCAAATTAGCAATCAAAACCACTGCAAAAATAGCAGGCCAGATTTTATTCAGTGAAAGGTATAATTCTGCCGATGTCAAAAAATGCTCTACCAATTTGTGCCAGCTGAGATCTAACTCCCTATATTTTGCATTTTTTATGCATTTTATTTTGCCTTTCTATCCCCAGCTTTCCTGCCAGTGCCTGACTGCAAGCAGCGAGGACTGGGTAGGCAGAACTGCCAGCCTGACCCACGGCAAACCTGCCTGGATGTTCTGGCAGCAGATTTGATGGGCCACACTAATTGCAGCTAATTGTTAGACTGGATGTTCCCAGGTTTCCCCCCTGACTAGCTGTTTGACATCTTGCATTTGCTCTGGATGGATTTTAATTTGTAAAGTAGTTACTTATGGAATCCTTTGCTTACCCGCAGCTGTCATGCTTGCAGTCACCCGCCTCAGAATTTGTCCTCTTCCACTCACCAGGAATGGCTTTTTGCAGGAAACTAGTCCCATTTCTGCCAAACAAGTTGAAATTTTAGCCTTCTGGACAACTAATTCCTTTCTCAGCCCTATTCTGCCCCTGCGGTGAGCACAGAAACCTCCAACCCTGCTCCACAGCTTAGCAGTTATCATTTCCCCACCTGCAGCAACAAAGCACCTGCCGGTCAGCCCCTCTCCAGACAACCAGGAAAGGCCTTTTACTCCAACACGGACAAAGCAGCTGCTGCCCAGCAGGCTGGGATACTGATGCCCTGGCACCACCCGAGCGCTTGGCTAGGCAAAGAGTGCTCCGAGCTCCCTCTGTGCAAAGCTTTTCTCTTCCACGGCTGCTATGGAAAAGGCTGGACATGACTCCGAGCTCTCTCATACGCTCACTCAGCCAAACTTAACTGCTATCAGCTAGATTGTGTCCATAGCCGTAGAGGCATTGCTAACCAACGGCTAGTCTCAGGAGGCAATGCTTCAGAGATTTCCCTGCATTCCACCTGCACACCCAGCACGTAACTTTTTGCTTGTCTGTGTCGATGCAAACCCTGACAGCCCGTGGGCTGGCTGATGGTACGCACCAGTACAGCTCTGTACACCAGTACAGTCTTTACGCTGCCCTTCCTGCCCTGCCAACTCTTTTCTGCAGAAAGAAGGAAGCAGATGTTTGCTCTTGCAAACTCAGACCTAAAACCTGGGATAGCCCTGTCTTGCGTGGCTGAATAGTTCCTCTCAAAGTCTGCTCCAAAGTATTTCCTGTTATGCTCAATTAATGGCTTTGCTCTTCCTCCTTTCTGCTGCACAACTACTCATCCGAAACACTGGTATAGTTTAATTTATTGGAGTGGATGCTGCCAGACCTGCAGTTCAAGGACTAGTGTCAAGGTACTCAACTTTTTAAGTGATACGCAGTTTTGCTCATACAAGTATCTTGGCTGGGTGAATGAAGGATGAGCATCCAAGAAGAAGAGAGTTCCCCAAATATTTGCCCAGCTCTAAGGAACATAATTACTCCAAAGTTAAAATGCAGGCCTGGGCTATGGATGTATGACTCCAAATGATACTGCTCTGAATTCTCTCAGCACTCCTTCCCACTTCCCCTTTCCAAGAAAAATAGTCTCCTCCTGCAGCTATACCCCGAGAAACACACCCTTTTCCCCTCCACACGCGCTTACTGAGACAAAACAGCAAATCAGTTGATTAGCTTCAACCACAGCTCTTCATGTTTCTCAGGAGGAAATAAAGAAAGGACTTGATATCACAGCCCAGTCCCTGACCTTCGCAAAGCTAAATCAGGCTGAAGAGCTGGCTCTGCAACCCCGAGCACACCAACTGCTGCAAAGCAGGGACACAAACACCATCTGACAAACACAGCTGTGCTCAGCTGCAGAAAGGAAGGAACTTCAGCCTCAGCCTCTTCTGTAACTGTCTCCTTCCTAGCAATGACCACCGCAACCAGCTGTGTAGACATTTGTTCATCTACTCAAACAAGTAGCCGAGCAGTAGGGAAGCAGCCATCGGAAAGCAGAAGAAAGGCAGGCTTGGCCAAAAAGTCTGCTGGCTGGCAGGGTTTTATCTTGTGCCTGGAAACCTGCAGTCCTGGACATGCCTGAGCACACGAACGCAGCCACAGCTGCAAGCAGCACAGCTGGGTGGGAAGATTTAACATGCACAAATAAGGAGCTGTATTTTTTTTCCTGGGCAGCTTTGAGGGGAGGCTTGTGGCAACATCTCGATGTGATAATTGTGATGAAAGAGGCAAAAGGAACTTAGTATAGAAACAGAATAAACTTGAATCTCTTAATACAGGGACCAGGGAGCTGCTTCCAGGGAGCTTGTCCCCCTCATTCTCTCATTTTGACATTGTCATGTCTGCATTACATGACAAAGTGACAACTTCAAAAGATGGCAGGCAAAAGAGAGCCCTCACATGCAGTAATTTCCCAATGAAAACACTGTGTCTCTGGATCACTGATTAATCAGAGCCAAAGGCTGAAGGCACAGATGTCGAAGGCCAAAAATGGCAAAAGGTTCTCTCCAGCGCTCAGAAGAGCTGCAGCCGTGGGTACCTGCCTTCGGACGCCAGCAGCTCAGACACAGACGACACACAGCAGCGCTGGTGAGGTTGTATACCCTGCTTGCAGAAGAGCTTATTCAATAAAGCCTCACCTTGCACTAACACAACTACATGATGGCTGGTTTAGAGCTGGTGCACAGCATCCAGCTCGCTGCATAGAGGGTTCATGTCAGTGTGACGCAGGGGTCACTCTCCTGTCTCGGAGTGAGAAGGACAGATGTTGGCACAAAAAAAGTAGAAATACTTGCAGGGGAAAAATGTATTTACCTTTCTTTCTCCAAGAAGTAAGTCTAATGTAATCTACATAAGGGGATTCAAAATTACACAAGCAATAAAGAGGTAATTACATTCATACTAATGTCTTCAAGTGGTCTGGCAACACATGGTGGCATAAGACCAGAAAGTTATAGCAGCAAGGTGATTAGGGACAGGTAACAGCTAAAAATATAGAGTGAGATTAATTAATAATTGATGGCGTAGGTAGAACACTGCAGAAAGTATAATTAATACTGAACAAACTTGACATAACTGCCTTGTTAAAGGCTAATAAAGTGTTTTGGTGCTCTCCAGGATCTGTGTTTTAAACACTCATGGGATCAGACCATCCACTACTGTAAATCAGCATAGCTCCGCTGACTTCAGCAGAGAGATGCTGGTTTGTCACCTCAGGAAGTCACGCTGTAGTATTTCCCAACCACGTTTCACATGTCAGCCTGTATGTGTGTGTTTGCACACAGATACACATGCACATTCATACTGTACAGATATGTAGCCCTTTGTTCCCAGAGTACGGTTTCATCCAGATAGTCTTTTGCAAACCTTGTTTGCAAGTTCATATGTTATAAACTATAACATACTGCAGAAATGCATATATTAAAGTTATGAAACTTACTTCTTAACAACTGGAATTGCCGGCAAGTGATTCAAGTTGGCCAAAAAAAGCCATCATAACGAGTTATAGAGTCAGAGTCCTGAATCCCCAGATGAGTAAGTAGCAACTCACTGACTGTAATTGCTGGATACGGAATAGTCAGAACCAGTGTTCACAGCCACCTGTAGTGTGATTTCCAAAGCTCACAAGAACTGACAGGCAGGAAAATACTCCATTTGTCTGTGAACTTTTCAAGTGCCAGGGATCATCTTATCCCCATGACACTTGCAGGGCTGGTAATGCTGGCTAGTATCCCCAGCTGCAACAAACAATACCTGAACAGCAACAAAATCTAAGTCCCAAGAATCAACATCATCCCACGTAGGTCAAAGAAACAGCTGTTTTCCCTAGATCACAGAATGGGAGAGAAAGGACCATTTATGACTAACATTCAATATGAAGCACTTACTAGCATAAAAACATCCAAGAGGATGCTTTTACATCCTACATAGGTGCAATACAGAGGGATTGTCTTTAGAGCCGACGACACTTATAGAAGAATCACAAGCAGAAAGAACCAGGCCACCGCTCTCAACGTCAACACAAGGAGCCCTCCTCTTGGTATCGGCCCTGAGACTGATTGACTGCCTGTGCCGGCCCTGGCTCCTGCCTACGCCATCGCTCAGGCATCAGAACTGCCATGATCATTTCCTGACTCCAAGTCTGGGCTTTTAAGAAGCTTCAAAGAAAGAGCATGACAGGGCTATGAACAGGCTTTAGAAAGTGAATCAAGTTCAAGAAGTCCAGCTTAGTTCTGAACTCTCTCTCCCTTCACTTTAAAGGGAGCCCAGAGACACCAGCTGACTTACTGCTCAGCTACACGGGCTGTCTGAAGCTGGGTGCAACGAATACCCTGATATGTAGTGCGGTAGCTCGACACCTGGCACGCAGGACTCCTTCGTCCTACCAGTGACTTTGCTCTGCCCTTGACGAGGACCAAGACATACCTCACAAGGCCAGTGTGAGGATTAATTAAGTAGTATTTGCAAAGTGCTTTGAACATGAAAAACGTGAGCTCTCTGTGCCTCTGTTTACACATCTGTTAAGTAAGTATCATAATACCTACCCTAGAGGGTTGAGAGTAAGCTTATTTAGTTTTTGTTTGCAAAGCACTCAGAGATCCTAGATGGAAAATGCTGCAGAAATATTGAGTGTTATTGTTATTAGACAGGCACACACTGGAAACTTTTTGGCCAGCTCCAGATTCCAGGAATAAAGTGGGAAAAATTGAGGGCCAGCTCTCGATCCAAGATGAGCTTCTTTGGGTTCTCTGTTTCATCAGGGAATCAGTGAAGGAACAACTGATGAACCAGATTTGTTTTAACCATGCTGGGGGGAGAAGGATTCCAGCCAGCCAGCGCCAGTGTGATGGGTACTTGTACTGCTGTAGCACTGAGGCCGATTAAACTGGCACCCACACGTGTGTTTTGGAGGACTCTAGCAAAACACTGGCCTTCCGTGGAACAGCAAGGAAAGCTTTTTCAAACAGCATTTGCAGTTACTTACTGGGAACAATGCAGCCTATGAACCACAAGGCTTTATTTTAATCACCATAAACTAATGGATGTTCCAAGGTGTTCGCTTTCATCATGGGGCACCGCCATGTGCCTTCAAGCTCCCAAGGCAATCAGTGATAAAGCTAACTGCAGGAGGGCAATGGCTGCCTCTTGTTCTTTCTCAGAAGTGAAATGCATCTTCTTTCTGGAGACAACTCGCCCCACCAAATTCTCCTCTGCTCGGCATAATGAGGGCATCACTCTTTGCAGGTAGTTTTTTGAAGTAGCTAATTATGCTGTGCTGTGGGAAGCTGCTGCACATTCCTCATGTTCTGGGTGATCCAAGAGAGTTTAACTAGGAATAATGGGACAAAACTGTGCGCAGAATATATTAAGCTGAGCATCAGGCAAAGACTCCTAGCAGGGATGCATATGTACTAGGTGGTGCCTGATAAGAAACAGGAAAGGGATCATTTTAAACTGGACAGGACACAGCAGCAGTAAGTGAACAATCCCCCATGGGTGTAATAGCTTTTATTAATCTCTTATGGGACCTAATATGGGGACATATCTTTCACTGAAGAGAGAGAAGAGAAAACTGAAAGAAATAAGGAGACCTCCTTGTTTATACACCGAAAAATGTGCATGCAGTGCACCTAGTTGCTGGAGCAAGAGGCAAACCAATCATGAAATGACAGCCTGGAACGGAAGAGCTTTAACCAGGCTTGGAAATAGAAAGCAATAAACACACCATGTGTTAAGTGAGCTAGGGTAGAGGACCAAGAGTTAGCCTTTGCCTCATCTTGCTCCAAAAGCCCCAGAGGCAGAGAAGGAGCAGGCACATGGAAGAACTTACCTGAACTTTCCAGCTCCTGCTCCAGAGGGAGGAACCTCACTGCAAGGTCAAAGGAGGACTCCTTTTCACAGTATTGGAAGGTCTTGTAACCTAGGGCTTGGAAAAGGCAGTAGGAGCTTTTCACAGTTAAATTAAGAGAAAGTGAGACACACTTTCTTTCAAGTTATAACAAGAGTAGATAGCAAAGTAGACAAAAGCATTCAGGAGTTTGTGCCCAAGTTTCATGTTGCACCCCTCTCCCAGTGCAGACACACTTGCAGAACAAGGCCAGCAAGAAAGGAACATCTATCGAAACATTGCCATCTTTTCCACATTCTCCAGGTTGCGTGTGGAAGGAAGAAATCCTCCCCGAACTTTTTTTTTTTCCTTCTGGTCATATCACTACTTTTTATTCCTGGCTAAATACAAAAAGTGTCAGGAATGCATCAGTGTGTTAACTGCTCATAAACAGAAAGCAGAAAATATATTCTAGCATATATGCTCTTTTTTCTTCCTTCCACTAGAATACTCTCGACAGTCTCTTTTACAACCTCTTAACACTTAACAAAGCAAATCCATGCCTCAGCTGACCTGTGCTTGTTTTTTGCAGGTCATTCTGATCTGTACTTGAATGCAAATGTTTTTCAAGTCAGTCCTTCAAGTCTCAAAATAATGCAGCTCTCCGGGGGAGCCTACCAGATGCACTCAGATGGATTTTAGGATGAGATTCCAGCAGGGCTGGGTCTAATCAGCAAATCAGGACTTTGCTTCCTAAGGCTTTTTGTTTGTCTGTTTGTTTAACATGAAAGACAGAGCAGCCCATATGAATAACTCAGGATTAGCAAGGATAAACCTGACCAGCACATTTTAACAATCTCGGAGCCATAAACCAGTATCAGGAATCTTAGTGAGGCCCAGGCAAGTACTGCACCATCAAAGCCCGCGGATCCCTGCTCACAGGGTTGCAGGATGCGGGATCATCTGAGGATCTGGTTTGTCATCCTCATCTGAGGGTGCAGCAGGAAGAGCGACGGAGATGACCTGCCTTCCTGCATCCCTGGGAGGCCCAAGGAGAAACGGGGAACCTTGGGTTCAATGCTGTGTACACAGCTGAACAAAAAGCTGCGCCCCAAAGAAATGCCACCATTCACGGTCTCCCTCCTCTGACCGAGTTGCCCAACAGCGTGAGGCTGATGTATTCCCCAGGACTTTTAATACCCAATCTCTTTATCATACGTGATGGGTCACAAGTGAACGAGACACACATAATAGAGCAGGATCACATCAGCTTTGCTTCCTTTTGAGGCCAAGCTAAAAACATGAGGGCACGAACAGACTGAACCATGCTTTGTGCAGTAGGCCACTTTCCCAAATCAGGGCCTACAAGATTCCCTAATGAATAACTACAGCAGGAAAAAAAAATACAGCCCCCATATTGAGTCCCTTGCAACGTATGATCACCTCTACCTGCTTGATCTGATCTTCACCTATCGCTCCCCACCCCAGGGAAAGAAGAAGGGTACAAGGCAGTAAGTGAACAGAATAGGTTATTTTCATGTTGTATGCATTTCAGGCTTTGCCTGAGGCACTCAAAGATAGTCTGCAAAGCTGTCCAGAATCCCTTGGTGTTTGTTAGCAGCTGCCGGTCCCAGCAAGTGGCAGTGATAACGAAGAGCATAAATGGAAGAGTGAATTTAAAAAAAAACTGGCAGGAAGGCCCCCAGCAATAGAGCTAGCTCCACACAACTGCAGGCAGCACTGCGTTCTGAATCCTCATCCTCCAGGGTTGTGGGCCCAGCAGAGACAAGAGCTACATCCAGTCCCTTGCCTCTAGCAGCCCCCAGCTTGCAAGAAGGTAGAAGCGTCAGTTTTTGGCAAAGGATGGATGAAGTATGAGCACATGCAGGTGCCTGCCCTCAGCCCTACTGCCTGCAGCCTCTCGCCCCAGCTGGACTCAGCAGGGAGAGGTCCCCTCTCAGAGCGAGAACTGCTGCAAGAGCAACGTGACTTATCTCTGTGAAGAGTCATGTTTAAAAGAGGGCAAAAATCGTCCTAGACAGTGACGTTGTTCTTTCCCTATTGAACCTGACCACTCTACTATCTGTATGGTGGTACTTCTCGCAACACCCTCAAAGGAAGGAGAAGACAATAGGAAACTGATACTCAGAAAATCTTGTATCACTTGGAGTGATATTCAGGCAGCCTAAATACCACCCGCACACTCATGCCATGTTTTCTGTCAGCCGACTCCAGTTTTCACAAGTACTTTCCTCAAAGGAACCTCAACCCAGACCTCCGGCTTTGGCCCTCTGTGACTCGTCCCAGGTCACACAGGCAGTCTGGAGCAGGGCATGGCACGCTAACCACGGGACTGTCCTTCCCCACAGGCCTCTAAGTGCATTTTCAAGATACCACTTCGGATAAACTTCATTGGACAGGATCATAAATTCTGTCTAAATAAGAATTAATGATACTAATAATGAAGAGAACCCACAAATCTTCAGTGAAACCAACGAGTATTTTGGGAGACAAATGACTCTATTACCGAGGCTATCGGAGAAGCCCTGAACCATAGCCACAGCGAGTACAAAGCAACAGTGCTCCCTGAAGCTAAGGGAACGGTGCCAGTTTGTTTCCCCAGAAGACCTAACCCCTTTTGAGTTTTTCAAAAAAGCCTTCAGTGGCTGTACATGGTCTTTGCTTGTCCCCGAGTCATTATAAATGACAATAAGTAATCACCGCTCTGTGACAGACAAGGCAACCAAGGTTATATGATTTGCTTCATGATGTACAATCAACAGGACATTAAATAAAAAATAAAAAAAAAAAAAAAAACAACCCACAAACCAGAATCCATATCTACCTTGCAAGGCAGTGCTAGGGCCAGTTGCCCTAACCTACACCCTCCAGTCTTTGCCGTGCAGGAACCAGAACCATCAGACAGCAACAACTTCTATTCCAGCCACACAACATCTGGCCGCAGCTTCATCTCCATCACGGTATGCACTGCAGCCCCACAAGCTGCCTCTGAGGGGGGGGGAGGCAGAGGAAAGGAGACAGCAGGAGAAATCACCATCCCTTTTTTCTCCTCATTGCCCCTTCTCTGGACAAACTCACTGGAGTGACACATGAGACACAAAACATTACAAATAAAATCTTCCCAATCTGCAGTGTCCCAGTAACTTAATACACCAAAGGCCTCAGCTGCTTGCTTGAAATTTTCCACAGAAATGGGGCTCTGGATCCAGCCTCCCAGCTCTGTTCCCTTGTGCACAGAGTTATGCAAAATGGCCTCTTCAAAATATAGATATCTGCCACTTTGGGCTACTCTGTGAAGTGAATCCCTTGATTGTACAATAATTGACGGGCAGGCTGAGAGACAGGTGAGTGGCAGAGTAATTGAAGCAATGTCCCTTCAGTGATGAAGGGATCATGTAGCATCTGTATTATCCTGAAGGTCTCTGCTATCCAATCTTCTCTCTCTTGCTGTCTGGATACAGCTCTTCAGTGCCCAAACAATCCAAATACGAAGACAAGTGAAGAGCAAAACCCTAAAGCTTCATCACACAGCAGGAGTGCAAGCAGCTCTCCCAGCACGGCAGACCCAGGCAGGGCTGCAGTGTGATATAAACATACCTGTGTTTAGTAGAGCTCTCTCCGAAATAATCTCTTGGACATACGTTTATACATCTAACTAAACCAACAGAGATAAAACACGTACATGTACGTGCATATATATACACACAGCATACATGGTTATGCAGAGCTCAGCATCACAATGAAACAGAGCTGTGCGTTCCCATGACACGTGAATGGACGGATAGCTTTGAATCCAGTGCAGGATCCGACTCTCCCTAGGAGAAGAGACAGCCTTTGTTTCTAACAGTGAGGTCTCTAGTCTGAGAATCCCCAAAAGCTTTCCCAGCCCAGACCATACGCACTTCGCTGGAGTCCCCAGGCTCACGCAGGATGTTGTGGTGGATTCAGAGGTTCTAAGGAGCTTTCGAGTGCAGCCACCTGCCAAGCCAGCAGCAGAAGACAAAGGCCATGTCCCTTCCCCGGCGGAGGTTTCGAAGCCTTCCTCCATCTACCCGTGCCGGAGGGAGTGCTGCAGGACTGAGGGTTTCTGTTACACCATAAAAAACATAAGTGAAAATAGCCCCTGAGCTCATCCATTTTCAGACTAGCTAATTTGTCCCCAGGGACTGGCTGGAGGAGATGGGGGGAGGGAACCAGCACTCTCTCTTCTGTTATAAAAATAACAAAAAGTGATGAATGACCCTCACTGCTCAGGATGGGAAGATGCAGCTTTTTTCAGCCCGAGACAAATTACTCCTGTCACAGCAGGTAGCATAGCGATTTACCCACAATATACCCAGGCCAGCTCCTCGGCGACCTGGCTTTACCAGCCTCGCTTATCTCATCTCCAAAGATTTTGTCTTGTTTAAAATCAAAATGAGACCAATTGGGGAACAAGAGGCGAGGCTGCGTCTGCTCACAGCGGCAGGCAGGCCGGCCAGCCGGGGATACGAGGAGATGCATTTACATCACCCTGTGCTTTCTGTTAAAGAGGATGTAAGGAGCTCGTAAAGGAACCTATTTGCAGCGCACAAAGACAACAGGCTCCATCACTCCTACCAAACCTATACACGCCTCCATATATTCCTAAGCGCCATCTATTGGCGTTTCTTCCTATTAACTTTCTGCTAACCCAGACACAGACAAGAAGCATTCTCTTTACAGGCAGTAACTAGAAAATTGTGACTCAGATGGAAAAGCTAACAGCACACAGGAGACGCACAGGCCCAGCACTCAGTGCTGGGTTAGAAAAGGGCTGGCTGAGGTTCTTTCTGATTGTATGTGGAACACCCATTATCTGCCAGGCATCTAACCCCACATACAAGCTTATAGATTCATTTATTCAGGACAGGGAATTGATAGATTTAGTTTGATTTTCTTTTCATAAGCCTTCCTCCCCGAGCTACGTTTCTCTTTTCATTAATGTGCTGATGGAGGAATAAACTTTTAACTCCGAGGATCAGACCTGTCAAACAGAATCTCCTCTGCTCCCCAGGAAGGGAAGGTAGCTGGGGTGGAGGGGGGCTCCCAGCTAAGGCAGGAGGCTCGGCCGGTAATTTTAGGAAAATTGCTGCAGCTGATCATAAGCATGCCGAGTATCATTTCCGTAGTTCTCCAGCCACTTCTTCCATGGGAGGTTTAGTTATGCTTTTAACTTGTTCGTTTGCAGTGTCTAACACAGAGCATGCTGCAAAATCCCTCTTAGGAACAGAAATGCACCCTGGGGGAGTGAGAGGACAGACACAAATAGAGTGGGGACAAAGGTATGAAAGAAATAGAGATTCGGACAAATATGTATGGGAGAAGGGAAAGCCTGGCCTTACGGGAAGAGAAATGGCAAGAAAATTTAACTAAAGAACTAAAAGCATCTCTTGTGATACAGTTGACGACACCCCAAAAGAGATTAATCTGGACCCCCGAGTCAGCCCTCAATAACTCCTTTGTGCTTGCTGGGCTTGGGTGAGCTTTCCTGCGGGACTTATGTACCTGAACAACAAAAAGCACAGTCTATATTCTTCCATTTTGCATAAAAGCATAGAGTTTTCCCATACTTATGCATGCACACAGCCTCTGCTCATACATACATTCATAGAGCTTTTCTTCCATTCCATACAAAGTTGTTTTCTTTGCATGCACACGTACAGACGCGCGTTATGGTGACGTACAGAAAAAACACACGTACATTACATCTCTAGACCTTCCTTACCTGCAAATACACTTTACAGATGAGGCATACATGTAACAAAGATCTAGTCTCACACATGAAGTAATTCTTATCCCCCCTCTATCCATCTTCCCCCATGACTCATCATGCAGGTGAAAGATCCCTAGCAGAAAAAACACTCAACTCGCCCTTACGAAACCAGCTCTTTCCCCGCGTTCCACTTCTTTGTTCCAGTTTAACAACTTCAAGGCCAGGTGATGAACATGGTGCAAGCGGAGGCCAGCCAAGCTCTGATCAATAGTATTTGACAATAAAGTAACCAGCCCTTTTTCACTCTTCAATTTGACTTTGGGCCTTCCCATCACTGTGCCGTAAAGAGAAAGGGCTCAAAACAATCTCCTGAAGGGTACAGGCTGGATAGCGGCTGGCATTGTAGTCTTGCAAATGAGAGCAGCACTGGGTTTATCCACACAAATAAGAAAAATCCATAGAGAGTTTGGAGTTCAGTTCTGAGTCATAGCCATAAGTCTAGGCAATTAATGCAAGCCTGACCCAAATTAAGAAAATAATAATTTTGGGGCTGGAGACTATTCCTGCACAGGAGCTGCGAGACAACAGAACCCCACAGACACATCAAGGAGCTAGTAGAAAGATGAGCATGTGATTTTAAATCAATTTTCTCATCAAGACAAATCCTTCTCACCAGAGTGAAATGCAATGTCCCAAGCATGAAAGTGAAGGTGTTAATTCCTGTGTAAATAGGGTGTGAAATGCCACGACATCAGATAGGGTTTCTACCCACTTTGCTAATTACGTTCTCTGCCAGTTTGCTCTTTGTGTCATATTTCACATTGGTACAAGCTGCATCAGTAGGACAGAGCTCTGCTTCAGAAAGCAACGCAGAATTTTTAGACTTGAGTGGAAAATTTGCCAGAGGCTGTATTGTCAGAAGGGGGGAAAAAATAACATATGATATACCACCATTACTATAATTAGTTATTTTTCATAGTCATAAGTCATAAATCCTACTTGGGGCTTATACAGATGGACAAACAGCAGAAAGCAAAAAACCAAGTTTATTGTATCAACCAGCCATTAACTAACCCTCAATGGATGGAGTACACTGACATTTTACTGACAAAACCTTTCAGTATTTTCCCCCATGCTAATTTTTTTTGTGCAAATTTGACTTGTTAGCTGGCCCTACTTTATAAGCACACCAGTGCAGCTGCTTCATTCATCTTGGAGTTAGCTCACATGCAAGGGTGTGAGCAAAACATAGTCACTACAGATTGTGTAGGTGTCCAAGCTTGCTTACCAAACACTGGTAGCACTGATGGCCCCAACAGCCCCAGCTAATAACCCAAATGCCCACTTATTTTCCCTGTGTAGGCTTTGCAACCCTCACCAAGCTGTGTTGGTTTGATGCCAGTGTTAGCAGAACCTGGAAAGGGCAATTTTGAAAGTAGCTCAGATCTGACTACAACACGCTGAAGCTACTTGCAGGAAGTGTTATCTGCAGGAGTGGTAGGCGTGAATTCATTCCTTAATTTGCCACACTAACTTTCCCCTTTAAGCAAGACTATGGCTACAGCAATCACAGGAACCAAAAGAGAGTTGTGGTAATCCCATCTCAGCCTTTCATGGCCAGTTTACTATATCCATCTCAGCCACCACAACGAGCCTTGTCTGGAACTTTCAAAATAGAGAAGTGCTTCTGACCTTCCCAGTGTCTTCCAGGGTTAACATACCAAGAAGCACAAGGAGTAAATATGCTCATTTAGCACGATACTCTGCCTGTCACAGACCAGAGACCTTCCTCCATCCTAATGCCTGCTTGAGCAAGAGCAGTCTCTTAGAAAATTATCTGAACTTGATAGAAAAAGTCCGCATTCACACAGAATCCATTACAGTCCTTGGTCAGTTGTTCTAGTAGTTCATTATCCTCAGAAGCAAAATTATGTACCTTCTTGGTTTGAATTTCTCTCAGCTGAGCTCCTTACCCCTGGACTTGCTCTTGTTTTATCCCAGGGAAGTAGAAAGAAAATTAGCTTTATTGACTTACAGCAAGTTACTCTTCATTTATTCCGGGTATACATGAAGAGAATCAGCCCCACCGGAGTTACTGCTGATTTACAATAGGTAAGTAGGTACACAATTACTTCTGGTGATTTACAACCGAGTTACCTGTTATTTATTCTAGGTATTTAAGGGTATATCCACATGGGGGCCCTAAGGAAAATTAAACCAAATTAATTTTAAAGTAGATTAGTTAAACTGTGTTACACCATGACACAAACCCTCCTCTTCAAAATTAGAAAGGCCTTAATTCATTTTAGTTCATCTTAACTCCTTCCCCAGTGAGAAGAAACTCAGCCCAAGTGGTGGTACTAGGGAATTACAATGACCGAGAAGGAGAAAAATTAGCCCTGCTCATTTGGAAAGTGATCATTGCTGCTTTACACTGGAAGAAGAGAGTAAGTCCCACTGACCTCAGTGGTGCAAAACCTCTGACTTGCACTAGAGAGTCCTTATGCTTAGGGCACGTTAGAAGAGCACAGAAAGTAATCACAATCTTTATTAAATTCCTATCAGCTCATTCCCAACACCCCTTGACAGCCCTTTTGCTCCCCCAGCCTGCTCCAAAGTGGCTATTCCGGAAGGGGGTAGGACGGGGCTATTACACTTTATTTAACGTTTCTGTTTAAACTTCTCTGGTTTAGCTGCTTGATCTCTCCTCCCAGAGCTTCAGTTTTTAATCGGGGGGAGTACAAGGCTGAGGGGAAGTGCCAGGGTCCTGCAGAGCGACCCTGCGATAACCATTTCAGTATAGTCCAGACTGCAGAGACAGGGGATGCTGACTGGAGGCTTTGGGAGAGGAGGCTACGAGCCTGCTGTGCCCACGCTGGCTTCTAGCCACAGAATAGTCCACAAATCTAGTGGTCCTCGGAAAGGATGCGATGTCTCAGGAAGGCCCCTTGCAGAAGGGACTAGGTGAGCTACAAGGGCTCTCCAGCAACACCTGATCTGAGAATAAGCCTGTCTGATGTACGCGGATTTCCTCATGGAGATTCATCCGTATTAAAGGCCAATCTCCCATCCCCTTGCAGGAAAGGCAGTGCCACCCTAGGGATGAACTGAAGTGAGAGATGAGACAGCTAGGAGGGAGAGCCTTCGCTTCCAGCTGAGAGTCAGAACCAGCACAGAACGGACCATGAAAAACCTCCATTCTCTTCCATCTTTCACTCTCTCACATACCCTCTCACTCCCTTAATATTTCTTGGTCCATGCCTTCCTCTCTCCTTCCTTTTCACTCTCATACAATGCTTTTCTGTTTCAAGCTCTCTCCTTTACCACCTCAGCTCACAGATGTTCTTCTTTGTGCAAGAGAGCAAAATCTCTTCCTTTCTCCTTCACTTACTCTGCTTTTCTCTTACATCCCATCTTTTCTCTGTGACCTTTTTCCTCTCGCTGGTGCTCTCCCAAGCATGCCCAGGAAGACAGCTAGCAGCGTGAGAAGTTGGAGGAGGTACTAACAAACAGTTTCAAGCAAAAATACCTAGGCCAGTTCCCAGCCATAAGATCAGCCTGCCTAGATGAAAGATGAGGGAAGACAGAAGTGCACACAAACACATCCCCAATAAAACTACAGCTACTGCCAAACAGGGAAGTAACCTTTTCCAGAAGAAAAAGAACAAAGCATTCAGCTGTTATTAGCTATATGCATTTAAAGCATTTATGAACTTCTCTATCAATCACCAGGCCGGAACATGAATTTTGGAAGGAACTGGCTATTTACAGATGACAATAAGCTTTCTCATGGCCTTTTCTTCCCTTTCTTTAATGAACAGCCACCTCACAGATGAAGGGGCTAGGTTTCCTAAGCCAATTATGTTTGCAAGCACGTAAGCAGCGTGCCCACCAACGATGACCCTCGTGTGTGCTACAAGAACAGACATCAGAGCTCCTAATCAGAGCTGATCGGCTATGGCTTTATGGCAGCCTCATTACTGGCTCGTGGGTTTCACAGACTCACTATAATTGTTCAATCATTTCAAAGTTATGAATTCCAAATGATCAGATATTAATTAAAATTTCCCTTTTGATTTCGGGGCAAGAATCCATCCGGGAGCTTGGCAGGTCTGATGAGGGAACTGACATGCCACAGCAAGGGCAGACTACCTGCGGCTATGCAAGAGGCCAGCATCCAGGGATGCTTAACACAGCTGTTTGCATCAGACTTGGGTTTGGTACATCCTCATACTGCCCACCTGGGACAGTACTCATTAAAAAAAGAGGTTTAAAGACTGCAAGAGTTTTTTTTTTTCTTTGCCTTTTACAATAACCTGCAAGCGTACATTACTTACACAAAGTCAAGTAAGGCAAAACTCTCAGATATGCATGTGATTCTAAGGACACGGCAGTATGATCACCGCTATAGATAAAAATCAAATAAGATATTTCCCAAATCTAACAGATTATGCCAAGTTTGATGATACACGTTAGTTTTTTGCTTCCAGTTCCTGGCGTTACTTTATTTTATGAGAAACTCAGCCTTCAAAAGAGCAGAACAAAAATTCAGCTTCCCACCCTTGTGCCTTTGAAGAAAGTCTTGTAAATGTGACTCTAGTGTAAATGTTCAAAATTCAGTAGTTAAGAGAGGAGAGGTCACTGTTGGAGGCAAGATGACCTGCATTTTAAAGGGTGCTGTCTGGCTGGGACAAACTTTAAATCTAGGGACTAGTCCAGTCACACTGCATATAAGACCTGAATTTGAATTCAACTCGAGCACCTGGGGTTCAAGGAACTTGCCAACTTCATATCAAATCTAGATTGCAGTTCAGGACATTCAGATACTAAGGGTAACCATGCAGTACAGGCATACCCTCTATCTGTGCAGCAACTACACAAGGCATCCAGCTCTTCCAGATGCTTCCAGCAGTATAAGTAACACCACAGAACTCCATTGCCTTCAAACACAAGAGGTCTGGCTGAAATGCAACCTCTGAAGTAGAATCCTGGTGTTTCTGAGGTGCTTGCCTTGAGATAACTAGAGGTCAAATGGACTAAAGGAGAGTGCTAGTGTTGCAAAGACCAAGAAAAAAATAGGAAAAAAATTAACAATACACAGGTCTTGGTCTACACTGCTGAACGGGGTGAATTTCACCTTCAGTAAATTACAGCACAGCTGAACTGTGCTTTTTTTTTTTTTTAATATACAACCTAATTGCAATCTAAATGCAGTAGAGCCCAGCAGAAACAGAGCAGCCCGGCAGTATCTCTTTGCATTAGCTGCTGGGTTATGAGCAAAGGAGACATTTATTGCCCCATACATTCCCGGGATAATCACTTAACTGACTCAGCCCATGCACCATACTTCCTAGATAATAGGCTAAAGCATCACTTATTAGCCCAGCTGTACCTTGTGAGCAGCTCTGAAACTGCGGTGGCAAGTAGTACATGGAGTCCTGGGTGCTGCAGCCTGCTCGGCACAGGCCGTCCAGAGGAGGAGTAGAAGTAAAAACTCCTTAAACAGAAAGAATAAAAGGTTTGTTTTTTTCAAAGACACAAATGAGATTGGCAAGGCCCAATTCCTGCTAGATTTTAATGAGACTTAAGTACTTAAGCTGCTCAGGAAATCCCTGCTGACAATAAATGCACCATGGGTTTCATATGTACCCAGTGGCATGGACGTTTGGAAACCAGAAAAAGCAGCAGGCTGCTCTGGTTGAATAAATACTCTTTTCTCTCCCACCCCACCACAGTCTGCGTGCATCCAAAGATCCTATTGACTTGTTGAGTGCTACAGAAAGTTCCTGAGTCCCACCGAAACTCTTGGATTTACCTTCTGCTCTGTTGCCAGCTCACCAGGGATCTGGGTGAACTATTTTCACCACTCTAACCCAGCTTTCCCATGAGGATAACGGTCTCAGCTCTGGAAGCACAGTTCTACAGCACAGTACTGTCTATTATTGGTGGCTGCCGATCATTGTCGATCTCTAAGTAGCTGATAATCTAAATACTGTTAGTTTCCAAGGGAAGAAAACACAGGCCTAATCCTTAGCTGAATTAGTACAGCTTGGATAAAATTATGTCTTAGCGAGGTCCCAGAGAGCACCATGGACAGTCATCAGCAAGTAGAAACAAGACAGACAATGGCGAACGCAACTACGGTGGCCAAACAGGCGTGAACATGAGCATACTGCATCTGGAAACATTCACCACAGATATTACGTTAGGCACTACCTAAGTGCAGAGCAAAAACTAGCCCTTGCTTGGAGGATCTTAGTCTGTGTAGAAATGAAAGGCAAAAGGAGAAAAGACAAAACAATTCACCTAACATCACACAAGAGTCAGACAGAAATACAAGAGACCAGATATCTTCCCTGCTAGTCCAGGCTCCTTTGATCACAGTAAAAACACCACATTCAAAACATGACACACAGCAACATACACAGTATTTACATCGTGCGGAAACTGCTGGTATAGAGGATTATATTCTTCCCCTCAGCCTAAAGGCATTTGGCATCCTCCTCCAATCTCCAGAAAGCCTGTTCCCTATTCACCAGTTCTGGAAGCCAATCGTCCCACTGTCCCATGCTCCACTCGTCACACCCTGGGTGAAGGTCGTCTTTGTCTCAGTTCGGTGTCTTTCCCTGGGGTGAAGAGGATGCTCTTTGTCTGGCATTAGGAGGAATCCATTCAGCCACACTCAGACATAATTAATCCAGGCGAGTATCAAGAGAAAAGGCAGATATAATTATACAGCCATGCTTGAGAATTAACCCTGTGTTAATTGATTACACAAAGCTTCCTCTGTGAAGAGTATGGCTGCAGCGTTTGCTACCACCTCCACCTTTTATAGAGCTGCTGTTGCAATTCCTTTCACCTTGAGAGGGGATTATGACAAGGCTTGTCTTTGGAACAAGTCTTGTTAAGAAATAGAAAATAAATGGGGGGAGGTTAATCTGAAAAGTCTAATGAATATTATCAGCATGATTCCCCAGTGAGGCTCAACAGAAGAGCTGGACACACTTTTACTGTTATCACTATTAGAAAGGCAATAGTGCTTGGAGACCCCAGATTGTGCAGTGCTGGAGGCTACGCAGCCTGGGACCAAAGGACAGTCCCTGCCCTCAGTTGCCTTTTGTGAAGCGCTTGTACAATGCCCGAAGTCACGATCCCAGCTTACCGCTGGCTGCAGGTAGCGCTGAGCACCAGCACTGAATCAGCCTCCTAAACCATCCGGGCGTGTAGGTGGAGCTGGCGGAGCACAGAAGGCCACAGGTTGCTGGATCAATAGCTCAGAGCACAAGACTGGACTCAAGTTGTATCGGAGATGGAACAAATCACAGTGCCACCTGCTTAACAGAAAGGCTGAGTATTTCCAAGGGATTCAAAATGTCTTATGGGGCAGATACATGATGGGCCGATGTCATTTGGACTCATGCCCCCAGTTGTCCCAAGCAAAGTCACATGAAGTCACAGGCACGTGATGCAGGGGCTCGTGTAAGATGGGTCTGGTCCAGCCTGCACCTGCGAAAGGTCTGGGCAAGCAGAAAACCGTGCACTGAGGGGTCAGTACCAAGGCCTGGGCAACCCTCACATGCTATGTAAGCCTTCCAAATGAGGCTTATATTCAGAGCAGCTGGTCTTTATTTTCTTTTGATTTCTAGGAGAGGGAAGGCAGCCATAAACAGAGGAAAACAAGCATATCGGTTTTCTCCCGCGTTTGCTGCAGTAACGAGCTCTCCATGAGAGGCAGTGTTTGCTGCTCTTTCACCGGGCAGCTCTCGGTCCTGGCTCTACCACCCCCCTAGGGCTATCTCCCAGGCCCATTACTGTCCTGGCAAATCTGATGGCTCTTCAGTGAGAAAAGCTCTGTTCTGCCACCAGAATTGTTTATTTTCTCCAGAAGCTGTGTGATAAATCAACCTGACACATCCTAGCCGCCATGAAGCCTCCTCAGCTGTAAGAAGTGTTGTGCAAGGTTTTGTCTGCACTGCTTGGTACATTCTCAACATTTAACTTCTATTTGCAATAGTGACTTGAGCAAGGTGAGATTGATGAGGGTGACAACACTAACATCCCCTGCTTTCTCCCCATTCACTTAAAGCTGGGAAATCCACCCTGCCTGTGCTATTCCAGCCCTTCACAGTACTTCCAAGATCACACCAGAAGCATACCCAATGCGAGATGTATGTTTTAACTCTGAAATCCTAATTACAATTCTCAGAGCAGAGCCACCCCAGTGCCCCCAAGGAACTCTGGGCGACGTTCCCAGCTGATGCCGGTCAATGCAGGACTGCAGGGAAATGGCTCTGACTGGCGCCAGAGAGAAATCCAGACCACTAAACCACGGCTTCTTTGTTCCTACTTTGGACAAGAGCTACAAGGTGACCACTCGTGTCCCATGTGATGCTAAACAGCAGAATTTCTGAAGAGGATCACACCAGAACATAAAGGCTGTCCAAGTTTTGCATGCTGCAAACACCATGAGTTACAGCTAGAAATGCTTGTATACTTTATTTCTTGTTGGATTTTCTTCCTTTGGAACATAGGAGAGCAAGATAAGTTAAACCAGCAACCTGAATTTAAGCTACCCTAAATAAGCTACCCAAGAACACAAATCCATCTTTCAGGGCCCCAAATACTATTCTGATGCAAATACTCACAATAACCAAAAAGTTCTTGTATCATCATCCCTTGCTCAGAGATGCCAAGCTCTCAGCAGACTTATTCTAACAGACACTTGTGCAAATTTTAAGATCTGGGATAAGCACAAGATGGAAGTGTGTCCTAGTATAGGTGTTGTACCTATATGGTTCCACCTGTACTTTTTAAAAGTACATATTTTCTCAGTAAATCAGCAGCTCTGAGTTCACACAATCCCTTAATCCCTGGGTGGAAGATCCCCATTATCTGTCCAGTACAAGACACATTATTAACGGATTACGTTTGCAGCAGGTAAAGGTCATTTTTAATGCTTTTAATGATTTAAAAATGGATTTTGCTTTCAGATTTACTATTTTCAAGAAGCTTGGCTGTGAAAACCCTACCCAATAAGTAATATGCATTAAAAGGTAGAGATTCAACTTGTTCAGTTCTCCAAAACAGAGCTCAGAAGGAATGAATTGTAATTTGTGGTTGCCCAGTGGAGATTTAGAAGCCAGTCTGGACAAAGTACAGGCCAGATTTTCAAACAACCTCCAAAATTAAAAACTTACCTTTAAAGAGCAAGTTTATACACATTTGCTGTCCTCTGAGTACGTAACAACTGGCTTTGGATGGACAAATACCATCTTCGGCTGCACAAATATCACAGGGCATCGTTTATTTGGTCTCTTCTGCATAAATTTGGCTGGAAAGTACAAACATCTTCCTGCCCAGCCTTATGATTCGATTACATGATGTTTGTTCATGCTGTGGGCAGGAAAATACTTCTTAAACCTCCCTGCAAGTAGATATCATCAAAGTCTGGCCCACACACGAAGTTTACTGATAGGGTCTCTTTGGAAGCGTGGTTCATTCTGCCAACACAAGAATTTACACTGACCAAAGCAATGCGGGAATTCTTCCCCAGCTCCTTCCTATTTTCACCTTCTCCGTTCTCCTCTGTTTCAGGACTGCTGCATGGCACAGCCTTATCCCAGCAACCCAGAATGGCAGCAGGACAGGAGAAATGACAGGAACCCATTAGGGTTGAAAAGCGCTACTGTCACTGCTCTTTCTGAACTTGTCACCTTGAGAGGTGACATCGAGCAGGTCCAGTGCAATCAGTGAAAGAAGCCTGGAAGACAAGAGCTCCACGAGGCAGTGCCGGAGTGCCTTATGATAGGTCTGGTCAGACAATTCCTGGGGACCAAACAGGGCTGGCTGGCCACAGGTCCCTTTAACCTTCAGGACACGTATCACGGCAGCACGCTGTGGAACATCAGATGCCCCAGGTCTGTTCTGAAGTCCCTGGGAGTCAACAGGTAGCTCTTGTGCTGACCTCGGAGGAATCCGGCCCTTCCTTCCCAGCAGCTGCCCCAGCTGGTGACTGCTCTGTCTTTGAAGATTCCCTCAAGAGCAGAAGTGACTAACAGCAGCTCTTCATCAACAGTCACTGAGATGAAATGACTCATTATCAAGTATGATTCTTTTCAGGTTCTCACGCGAGCCGTTAAATTGGAAGCGCTGAAGCACTTTTCTTTGTATGATATTTGATTTCTGTTTTCTTTCTTTAATATTATTTAAACTTTAAGCCCAGCTACAAGGTATTTCTAAATAAAGGGAGAAGGGAGACAATCGCAGCTTTATTATCAAGCTCCACACAGCTCCCCGAAATTGCATTTGTTCTTTCAAGTGTCCCCAGTCTTTTTTTCCCCGTATTGTGTAGCATCCCTGCCTCTCTAATGTGATAACAGGAACTGCATCGTTGATGAGGAACCCTTCTGCTACTCATTAATGCTGAGAAGTCAGGAGGCATTAGATGTGCAGCCAGAGTGACCCAGCTCTCGATGAGAGGGAACAACCATGTACTTGGTTTAGACTTACAACATTGCCCTCACTTGGTCTCCTGTCACACCCACACAGCAAAAAGATCTCAGCAGGGACTTTATGCCTTCTAAGATGTAGCATTTCCCTCTTCCCAAAGAAGCTAAGCTTGATAGGCCAGAACAGAGCCAATCATGGCGTGCACACCTCAAAAATCTTGCAAGAAAAACACATTCTGTCCAGAGACCTCAGCTGAGGTCAGAACAAGCTCAGCTTCCTCTGCACGGGCTAGAAAAACATTGCTTATTCTTATGGTTGCATGCACAGACCTTTATGCAAATACAAATACTTGTCATTTTAGGAATTCACACTAATGCAACATACTGCCTGAGAAAAAACCTCAGGGAAGTAACAGGTGTCTCCATTAAACCGAAAAATAAAGTGTCAGTTCCTCAGTGCGACAGTGCTCTCATCCTCCCCATAGATTTACCTTCTGGTTAGATCGCAGTAGCCACAGCACCATAGTGCCTTCCCACTCAGAGAAGAAAACAGCAGGTTGCAGCAGTCCCTAGCTATTCTGCAAGGTCTTGTCTGTCCTAGAGAATCAACTTGTCTTATCTGACCAAAGGCAAAACTCTTTGGCCAGAAGCCAGTCTCCAATGCAAAGCCAGAACAATCCATTGGAAGGAGTGGAAATACGCCGGAGGAGCTGACATCAGCATCTGGCCTGGGCCACTCAGCAGTTATTCGGCACACCGTGATTTTATGAATATGGCATTTTATCTCAGCAATCACATTAGCCTTGTGCTCAGGCGTTTCAGTTGCAAGCCTTAGTTTCCAGAAGCACGGCATCTTGGGATATGTTACAGGGTTGATACAAGAGCAGTTGGAGGATTTTCACTGCAAAACAAATGCAAGCTGTTTAGGGCTCCTCAGCAGATGACGCTCAAAATTGTCTGTGTTGCCTAGCATCTTTCTTTGCAAATCACCTATTGCAAGGACGCGCGTGTGCAAACATGCACGTACACATCACATACAAACATTTGCCCACAGAGCACAGAGCGGATGTTCTAAGAGCTTGTCAAGATCTGAGGATTTGGGTAACCACGTAGGTGTAGTGGTGTAAGCAGCTAGCACATGACAGCTGTCATTGTGATCAACACCAAGAACAGGAGACAGACCTTCGCAGCCAGAGGCATGAGTCGGTACTGATCGTGCACAGCCACGTGCGTAAAATCAGATTCAGAGGAGATCAGGCCAGAAAGCTGCCGAGGCAAGCTACGCTGGTGTTAAAACGTGCACTGCATAGGCATGGGATTTTCTACAGCTTCTACACTGGAGGTTTGCACTAGCACAGTGCGTGGAAGAGGTGAAATTCAGGGTCTGGCCTGAAGCCCACAGTGGGCCAAAGTGAAACATCCCCTGACAGCAGAGAGCTGTTGCACAAGCTATCCTGCGAGTCCATCACAAAACGAGCTCCAGGTTTTTTGACCTCACACCCAGCTCTTTGCAAGACTCCAATACCGATCTTAACAGCATAAAGTTTACCATCAAGAGAGGAATGCAGTTCCATTGATTTCTATCCAGTCTCTCACGGCTTCAACAGGTATTCTGAGCGTGGTGTATGCTTTCTGTGGTTCTATATCCATAAATGAGTTGGACAAAAGGCTGAAGGCTGGCTCTGCTATGATCAGTCCAAGGAAGATCCGGTAACACTGCAGGTAACAAAGGCCTAAGATCCTCATCTGGCATGAGCTAATGTGCCTTAAACTAGTGACTGACTCTAATATTAATTCTTGGGAAGCTGGCCAAGCACAGTACTAGAGATCCAAGTTTTGCAGAACTCTATCTTGAGTTCAGTTAAGGCTGCATTTTGCCCAAGTTCACACTCAGACATACTCAAATCACAGGAGAAACAATGCCATTGCCAAGTTGTAAGGTTTTCTTATCCCCCAGAAAAGAAGCTTCCTGATTTAGTGGTCTTTAAAGGAAAGAGAAGGTAACCTTGGAGTGGCAGGGGATGAATTGGAGTACCAGCATCCACAGCCTGAGCACAGGCTCATTAGTCATTGTTTTTCCCTCTGATTTTCCCCAAGCTATTTTGTTTGTATATATCAAAACATGACTGATTACACTCTGGAAAAGCAAAGATTCTGGTCAACTTTCCCAACGTAAATTACAATTAATAGCCAGAGTTTTACTTTAAGGCAGTTGTTTCTAAAGATTCTTTCAAATATTATTTGAATGGCCTGCAATAAAGGAGTGTCTGACCCTGCAGGGATATTGTCTGCCCTTGGCTCCTGTGGATGGCAGGCAGGAATCCAAGGTATTCAGCACCTTGCAGAATAAGCCCAGAAAAACATCATTTGACTTGGTCCTGCAGTGTGGTAAATTCCCTTCTGCTGCTGGACTGATTTGCTTTGTCCCAGGCATGCAACACCATACGCTGCTGCACTCCACAAGTGCCTTCTCAGGGTTTCGCCAGCGTATTTTATAGCGGCGCTGGGGTACTGCCTAACGCACCTGCATTTCAGCTGATCCCTCTCTTGACTTCAACAGAGCAACATGGACAAATCAGCCCAGGATCAGGCCCATAACAGCTGAGTGTGTGCTTAACACAATCACTGCATTACCAGCAAGTTCAGTCATTAATTCAAAATACTTCGTAATAGCTTTGATAAGTGCTTTGGGATAGGGGAACTTTAAAACATCATGGAGAAGTCACATCACACTATTCACTTATCGTTTTCTATTATTCATAACAAAATCATCTGGTATCGGATGTAGCTGTATGCCTTTTAAATGGAAACTGTTTTAAAGCAAGTAAACCCTTCCATTTGTAATTTTTCAAACAGTACATAAAAATACCATAATGCATCAAGTCTGCACAACTGTTCTATGGACTATTACGCACTTTAAACTACCCCTGAGATGAGGCATAATTTAAACAAAAATAGCTTTTAAAAATAAAATCATTTTGCATCTAGATAGCATCTTCTTGCTCTCCCTGTGCTTCACAAACTCAGATATCTTCCTATAACGTTCCTTTTGATAGCAAAGTAAATTAAGAACAGTCTTTAATGACCACCAGACACTGAAGCACTGGGACTGCCTGACAAGCGCAGCACAACCAGTCAGGAAAAGAATCTGTGAAGTTCTCCATTCCCACCTAGTGACACCTGCTTGCCACCGGGCAGTTGCACACCAAGACCTGGACATCTGAAAACCTGGACGATGCTCTCTGGTAAAGCTGGTCCCAGCATGGGCTGAACAGAAGCTCTATGTCCATGGTGTCTGTAACGAGAAATTCACCCACAGGATGCAGAAGAAAGAAGAAAGGCCACTAATAATGCTGCTCAGAACCGTTATCTGTTGCTAATAAATGTGTCAGGGTGGTAGGTTTCTCAGACAGGTCCTAAAGGACATTTGTGAATAATGCATGGTAGCTTCTGTCTGTCCTAGCCAGATAGCTCAGGGCATTACGCATAGCAATTATTAAGCGGTTTGCTGTAACAATTTAAGTTATAATGGTAAATAAACATTAGCAATGTTACAGGCCAGATCAGGGAGTCACAGTTATTTACCCCTAACTGCAGATTTTGGCCTTGTAAGTTTATTTACGATGTCAGCTGTGTCCTGAAATAAATGAAAGCCACTCATTTCTGTAGGCACCTTCTCTATCCTGAATGCATTACTCAATTCACACAGCAGGAGTCAAAAAGCATCACATTTCCTGGCAATTGAAAAGTTACATAACAAATTTGTTTATCCCCAACTCCTATATTTGGCAAACAACCATCGCTTTGTAGATGCCAGGCAATAAGGTTACAGGATAGAGAGAGAGCAGCACCCTTGTGCAGCGAGTGACAGACACTACCACAACACTGAGACTAGGACTGAATCATATCGCCTCTGATAATGAGGCTTTCTCCTGCTTTTGGATATGTCACTGTACATACTTCATTGCTTTGCTTTGAAGCTGTAAGATAGGGCTTCTCTGGGTGGACAAGGGTCTGACTCCTTCGGCAAGGCTGCCGAGAACACCACACTGGACGCTGCCATCAGACCCACAAGTCAGCTTTCTCGTGTTTCATTTTCAGAATCTGCGGATTTTCAGCTGGCTGGGCACAGCTGTAGACTTGCTGCCTGTTTTCACCTGACCTGATTACTCTTTTTTTTCCAGATTGGTGTTGCTGCAGAGCATAAGAGGAAGAAATCAAGCCATTTGGGTTCTGGTTTCTCAGCAGCCCCCTCCTGACCCTAGCATAGGAACAGGCATCTCCAACTGGGCTTACTAAATATAAGAATCTTCTCTGTAAAAAAGGAGATCTCCCATCTCCAGCTGTGGCTTCCTGAAACATTTTGATAGCCCTTTTCACCAAGAATCACAGCTACCTCTCAAGTTAGAACCTCAGATCTGGCTATAGAAGACTTCCTGGTGAGACAAAGGACATTAAAGACAGGTAAACATCCTCATGCTTCTCTGAACAGCACAGCCCGAGAGTGGCAGGAGTCAGACAGGTGATCACTGCTGGTCAGCAAAAGACTTTGTGATGCACAGAAATAAAGGGGAAAACAGGAGGAGTCTCGACAATACCGCACTTGGAGATGCAAAGTGCTCCCAGCAGCCCGTCCCTCATCCCATCCGTGCCATATGAAGAGAAATAAAGCTGGATGCGTCTCATTCATCCAAGGCAGGCAGGCACAGGCACAGTGCAAAGAGAGGTTTCTCAAAATGATCCCTTCTGTTTGGAGAGTAGCCTTAAAAAGATTTTTCTAACACAGGAATAGTGAACAAATCTGTATTTGTATGTTGCAGAGCCAAAGAACCAACCCTAGACGCTATCTATAACAAGCGCTGCCAAACAACATTCAAAGCCTAGCAGTTCCTGCAGCCAAGATGTGCTGGCTGGGTCCACCATGTCATAACCAGGCCCATCTGAATTGGCTTGAATAACCCTCTTGACAGACAAGAGCAGGATAAGAAAAAGGAGAAACTGCCCCATAGTTTGGCCCGAAACAGCAATGGATCTACAGCCTTATTATGCAAAATGCAAGCAGAGAAAAATTAAGTCAAAAGGGGAAGAAAATTGTTTTTGCTTGTGCCAGCATCGTTCGATAAAAGCAGCTTTTTCCTTCCCTGCAGCAGTCATTTTGTTGTTGAGCTGTGTTTTGTCTCTTCCCCTGACCCTGCCCTCTGCGTTTTGCTTTGGATAAACACTTGGAAAAGAAAGTTCAGCCAGCAACCCTCAGCACAGTCCATCACCTCGCAGCGTCCCATTCACACATCTTATCGCTCCCTGGGGCAGCTCATGGACCACCTAATGAGAACGAAGCCTTGCTTTGCTGCGCACTGGACAAAAGTCGTCTTTCCCAGGCTTTTTTCCCTCCCGGTTTTCAGGGGAGGACACTCTGTGAGACTGAAGAGTTTGTTGTGCTGTTGATGTTTAAAGGACAATGAACACAGGAAACGGAAGGGGAATACCCTTTGCTGCTGAGTTACATTTAACCGCTCCACCAACAGTCCATGTGGTCTTTTCAGAGCTGAATCCGAGCTACTCAGGATATTCTTTCAGGGGTTCAGAAAGAAGGAAGAAAACCCCTGTTTTCCTCACAGCAGCAACTTTCCTTAACTGCTTAAACACTCACCTGAATCACTTACTCTTCTTTTGCATCTCCAAAACACCCACATAATCTGGATACTTAGCAAGAGATTTTATCACCACCATACCACATTCCAGCTCCCCGAACAGAACATCAGGCTGCACCGGAAATCCTTCAGAGTATTTTAGATTAGCAAAGACCAGAATTAACTAAATTGTAGAGATCTGTATTTAGATTAGATGCAGATATGTATGGACTAGGTCCATGACCAGTGCAGGTCTACTGAACACATCCCACCTGTGACATTAGCTTGGTACTCCCAGTAGGAGACTTTTTAGATCCTATGCTACATTTTGGCTAGCCTTTTCCTGCTTAGTATTTCCCTGCCTGCCCGGCAAAGCTGTTAAGGACTGGGCACTAAAAGGACCGTCAACAAGGACTACCATCAGTATCAAGTAGGTGAGAATTGAAATATCTTTTCCCTACACCTCAGATTTGTTGACATCTTTTTTGCAAGGCTCTTTTGCAAGTTTGTCTTCCCGTTTATCATTTGAACTTTACAGACCCTTCAGCCCTGCTTCCACTACAATGTACTTTGCAACAAACAATATTGAGCAATAACGCAACACCTGAAACTCAATGTTTCATGACCAACCATCACATGGCGCGTGCGTATTCAGGGGCAGTATGAAATACTCATACAATGCCATCGCTCTGCTGACAGTTAGGCATTTTAAATTGGTTTTATGCTTGGGCAGATGTAAGTTAGGCAGAAATCAGTTCTCCATCTTATGCTGGTGAAACTGGAAGAGATGCTTCACATAAAAACACAAGAAGACTTACTACGAATTTTTCTTTTCTATAAAAAGATATGCTAGCTATTTGTCTGTGTAGTCTTCCTTTATTTTTCTCACTTGGTAACAGATGGACAGACTGCAGAGAGCTACTCTATTGTTCCTTTGCTTGACAAACTGACTCAAACCAGAGCTATTTTTAGAGGATGTTCTAATAAGTACTGGTTTCTGCAGCATCAGCTCACTTGCTGTTTCACTAATCATATCAGTTTAGTCCTCTGGTTCAGAAAACCCCATCCAGTCTAAGTAGCGTGAATACTTTTCCTCATGACCCAACACTAGCAGTCCCCACAGTTTCAGGAATTTATCAACAACCCAGTATTGTCTTTTTGCTCCTCTGCTGCTTGCTACTCTCTCTTTATGGCCACTTTCATCCCGTTTCTCTGCCAGCTGTGATCCTCTCCCCAGATGAAAAACAGAATGAACTTGCTGTCCATGAGACTGTTGTGATTCCTCATTAGATACCTTTGAACGTGACTTCCATCTTCACACACTTAACGCCCACCATAACTAAAGCTTAATGACTTGCTGCAGTTGCATTAATATACTTCCCGGGTTGGTGTGTGTCAAGTTTTCAGAATAATGCATGGGATTGGCATAGGAGGTATAATCCTAGCACAGCATGTGATTAACAACTGTTATCACTGCTATGAAAACAGGAACTTTGGTGAGTAATTATCGAGCTAATAGAGACACCGGGTGTCTCAGCAGGAGAAGATAAAGCGCTACACTGGCACTTTGAAAGTAGAAGCTGATCTAAAAGCAGCACGTGGCTGGAGCCCCGCACCCAGAGGGGAGCCCGCGGAGGCAGGGCTGACACATGGGCCTGCCCAGACCCCCAGCAGAGACCCACTGCTTTGCGACAGCTGAGCCTCTGACTAACGCCTGTTCATACAGCTAAGGCTTGGCTAACTCGTGACGGTTAGCGGGGTACCCACTGATAGCTCAGTAACATCAGGGGAGTCTCATTCTCAGCCTAAAGCTCATCTACGGTCTTAATTCTGCTTAGCATTTCCTGGCTGATCCTCCATCCCCCAGAGTCATTCTAGCCTTTCGCGTCCTGCTTGGAGCTGTTATTCCAAACCTTTCCGTTCCAGCTGATTTCGATGACGATTTAGTGATTTATATCAGTTAAAGTCTAGCCCCAAGACTCACGCCAGAGTTAATCGCAAATCTCTTCCTGGGATTAGCCATGTCTACACAAACGTGCCGACACTTTTACTGACGAGCCCCTGAGCCGCGTTCCCTGAGCGCTGCAGGCAAGGCTGCGGTTTAGGAAGGGGCATCCCTGGGCACTAGGGGCTCTCATTTACAGGGCTGCACTGTGAAACCTCCCACACACCTTTGGTCATTCTATGATTATATGGCTTAATCACCTAAAAATGGCGATAGGTTGAAGCACAAGGAAAACTGGAATAAGAAATGTACAAACACAGAGGAAAAGAGAGCCTCTGGGTTAGGGAAAAAATAAAAAAAAAACCAAACCAACCAATAATTGCCATGTCACAGTATGACCCCTTCTCTCAGAATGAATGTTCAGTGACCTTAGTGTCACTTAAAAATGTATGTGTACTGTCTCTGTCACTGATTCCATGTTCAAAATCTTGTTTTCCTTTTGTGTTTAAGTCCTAAGAGAGGAAGGACAGATTGAGCTACTCCTTACCCTGCCCACGGTACATAATTTATCAAAAATAATGACTCCTTTTTACTTACAAGTGCTTTGAAGATTCTCTGTATCATGTCACAATGAACACAAAGAGAGACCTTTTTTAAAAACATTGATGAGATTCACACCAAGATGCAAAAATCATAAAGCCTAAATGAAACTGAAATTACCTCATTATGTAACTTCTCGTTGGCAGTGGTGGTAGGGATGCAATGTTTTGGGGTGTAGGTTTTTCTTTTTTGAGGGCTGGGGGCTATTTTGCATGTGATTTGGATTAGTTACTGCCTCGGTCAGGTTCATTTATTATTTTTTGTTGTTGTATTTCACAAGAGCCACTTTGATTATTGTTTGTTTTGGAGGGGAGGGGTAAAGCTAGATGATTGCATTTGCATTTCTTGCACTGCAAGGAAGTGTCTCATTGCAAAGACAAAAAACTCGATCTGCATCCTCTGGATTCATACCAGCATAACAAAGATCACATCCTACCCAGATTTTTCAAAGATAATAAGGACGCCTGCCAAACATCTTGAGATCAGACCGTGCTATTCCCTGCAACACCGACAGCTAAAAATATTCCAGCAGCAAAATTCTAGTTTCTACAGTAAAGCTGAAGAAAAAATACTCAATTTCCTCTTGTGCTTTTTTTGAAAATAAAAGTGTCAAAAGAGAGATCTCCCAGAATCTAGGTGCTTATTCCATTTTAAATCTTGACATAAAACTTTCCTGTCCCCTACCTCTGTCTCCTGTGATGAGCTGGTGTAGGATGCAACATGGTGTGACTTTCAGGAACCGAACCATTGTCTGTCTTTCCAGGAGATTATTTTAAGCATATTCATTACAAATGAAACATTGAATCCTCTTTCATTAAAGAAATCAGACACTAAACAGATCAAGAAGGAGAGCCAAGAAAAATGATACACTGTAAATATCTTAAACCAACTATGTAAAGCAGATTAAGGTTACATGCTGGTTTTAAAGGTGCAGATCAGGCCAGTAAAACTAATTTACTAAGCTATCAACAGTATGCACTGGGCAATGTAAGCATTCCTGCAATCTGTTTTCTGCCCTCCCGGATGAAAGCTTCAAGGGTCCTTGGTGTTGTAACACCAGCTCATTTAAGGATGTGGACACAGCTGAGGGGGGACCAGAGACAAACATTCTCCAGCAGGTGACAAGAGCCTGCAGTGAAAGTCAAGTACCACAACTTACAAGAGCACCCTCCATCATAGGGAGCCCTATCAAGGTCACAAATCCCAAGGAAAGCTCATTGAAAGTTGGATATAAAGCCTTGGGTTTTTTGGTCTGTCATGTTCACACCTTAAAACGGGTTTATCCCTAAGAACTTTTTTGCTCCTTTTAAATTTTCTATTTTTTTTTTCTCCTAAGAAAAAAAAAAAAACAGTTATTTCCATTAGGGGTTTTCAGAAGAAATTAAAACAAAACAAACTTAAGTTAGTTCAAAATTACAAGTACCTTAAACTTTTCCCCCAGAATTCTGCTAAGGGGACAGGGCATGCCAATGGACGGACAAACAGCTCAGGCAGGGGGACAGGCTTCTGACCACCACCACGCTCACCGAGTGGCTCTGGGCAAGTTTCAGTTAATTCCTTCCTTCATGTTGTGCATCCTTAGAAGGGATTAATGCAGCCTCTTTTTTCAGAGCATTTGAAATCTTTAGATGAGAAGAGTCATGTAACAGTATTGCGTTATGATGGGTCAATTTTTCATCCCTCAGACTGCTATTAACGGTGAAAGCAGAGAGCATGGCACGACACGTTGGTTTTCCCTTTTCACCCACTTCGGGAGAATTGTTTCTGAAGCTGCTGTCACTTGAGGTGTCTCTTTTCACCATTTCAGCCTTTTTAATGCTTGACCTGACCACCCTCCTTGTTTCTACTGCTGCAGTTATACTAATAAAGAATAAAGAGGCTTATGCAATCAAGGTATCTTTTACCTTCTCCTGAGCTTGTAGGACAATTAAATGACAGCAAAAACAAACAAGGAGAAGCTGCTCTCCTCACTTGTGTGATTTTCTGCACCTTGGTTCCTATTAGATCAGCACGCCCAGGCTTTCCCCTTTCTCAGACACAACCTTTCTGCTTCCCTCGCACTGACGAAACGCACAACCTGTTCAATAAACTCATCTCAGCCTGTAGATGCCAGCTGTATATCGACCACACTCAGTTTACAGCATCTGTAATACCACTGTAGATTTGCTTTCCCTTAACCAGCAACTTTATCGCCCAGCTTGAACAACGCTATTCAAAATGCACTAAGTGCTTTACTGGACTTGTAATATACAACGGGACAATTTAAAGCTGTTCTCTTTGAGGTGTAATGCTACGATACCTCCTGAACTTTGTAGAATGCACAGAGAGTATGATGCATTGCTCTCCAATTGTATGATAATGATACAAAACATCCTATTTTTACATGTATTTCAAACAGCTGCTGAATTGTAGAGGCAACAGTATTTATGAAAGCAACCCAAGGAGATGAAATAATTTTATCATCTGTCTTTTGAAGAGTAGATGTTTTTGGTGGTGTGTGTTGTCGTGTGTCCCCCCCCAAATATCTAGACAGTTCCTGCAGACTGCAACATATTCTGTTGTTTCTGTCAAGTTTTGGACACGCCTCTCGATCACACCCTCCCCCCCACCAAAAGCAATTCTCTTTCCTTTCTATTTTTCCCCTCTTTTCTTTTACAGCATTTGCTGAAGGAAAGGCACATTATCAGTAATAGGGATTGCACGTGATGGAATCTGATTGATAGGCTGTAATAAACGGTATTATAATTCAACCAGTGGCTCCGATAAGGTAATCTGATATATCAGAAGTGCAAGAAAGAGGAGGAAATATCTGCAGAAAATGATTGTAGCTTTTGGCTATATTGCTGTTTTCTTCTACACATCTAGCATAGAGATTGTGGCAGTGAACTGAGGTACAAAGCTACTTACATTCAAAGGATATACACATCAATCATATATTTTGAGGAAGCTAAAGTGGTATTTTTAATAGGTCCATCACCATTAAAGTGCATCATGAACGGAGGCTGGAGTGCTTCTAAAGCTTGGTAAGGACTGCAATGCTCTCCAGCGTTAGGATGGCAAACGTTGGCTCAAGGCCACAGGGGATGGGGCTGTGCCGGGGCCACCCACTTGGAAGTGCAGCCCCAGAAGGGGAGTTCCCTACCAGCAAGCAGACTGTCAAAGGGTCCTCTTCCAGCAGGGTGATCAGAATATAAACTGCTTTCACTGAAACCTTTTCATGTTTCTCAGAAACATGCAAAACCACATGACACTTAAGTAGTGAAGTAATTTCTTAATGGAAATTAGAGGTAATTAGCACAGCAAGACCCTTTCTATCCTGTAGACAGTACAGCGATAACAGAACCTCCATTTTGGACTTCAGGGAAAGCAAGGTCAGCTCAGCTCTTCACCAAGTCATGCCTTATCATCCTGCAATTCCTCTTCAGGTGAAATAAATACAAAGCTCTCTCACTATCATATCATGCTGGAAGTTCTAAAAATAAACCTTCCCCCTAGTCCAGGGTTACTGAAGGCAGCATACACTCAATTTTTGAAAAGCAACGTTAACTTTGAATATATTAGCAAGTATTAAAACAAAAAATACATTTAATTTGAGGAAGAAAAGAACAGACTATTTCCTTTGTCATGAAGAACACTAAAGATTTTCTCCTTCCTTCCTACAACTCTGCCACTTCCCCTTGGTTTGTTGTCCCTTCTCTTTAGTCACCCAAGACATTTGCATGGGTCATTCTTCCCTCAACCAGAAATGCTCTTTTACTTTAGATGTCCTAAGTATGGTATGTGAACGCCTTTGCATCTACAAATATAGAGCAAAGCTCTGCTCCAAAGGCTAAAGCCTGAACAGTGACAGAGCAGATCTGTTCTTGCCCCTCTGGGGCTGGCAGCAGTGTTAGAGACTAACCTCAAAGTCTTGTTCAAGTCCAAGCTCACACAAATTTCATTAGCCAAATGCTCTCTCATGTCTCTTTGCCTAAGGTTCCCCAATTCAGCTCTTCTGGAGGTTCAGGACCCGACACAGTTGTGAGCTGGAGATGAAGCTGGAGATACTGTACAACTGCACAATATGGCAGACCTGGGAAGAAAGCATCTTTTGCCCAGGCTTGACTGCACTGCAGGTCAAAGGTGTGTACAGCTGGCGTAATTTAAAGACCTTGAATCAAAGCCTCTCAACTCTCACTGCTGCCCAAATCTCACGGCTTTTTTTTTTTTTTTTTTTTACCAAAATAATGACATTTTACCAAATTACACCACCTATCAAACTGCCTTGGTAATCATTCTTCACCACCCAGAGGTGTTGAGAGGATCATCCAAGATTTCCAGAGAAGCACAAAACCCACAGCCTGTAGATTGCAGAGTTTTGCCCTTTTTAGGCAATGGATTCCTTTAGCATGTAATTTTTGCACAGAACAGTTCACCTGCAAATCCCCCTCCATGCATTGGCATGTATTTTATTTACTACACAGACACATTTTGATCTGCTTATTATAACTTTAAAACCATCAAGCCCCAGCTGGACATCATAGTGTTGTCTGCCAAGACAGTAATATGCTGGCCTCCCATGTTCCCTAATTGGGGAGGCACAGCCATCCTTATTAACCTCATTATTTTGCTCAGGAGGGATTTCATCCACATACTTTTTCTTAAAAGACGATGGTATAGCACATTGTGTTCCTTATTCCCAATTCAGTTGCTGAAAACTAACTTAGAGAAATCTCTTTTCATTTCTCCTCCATTTTAACTACCTGCTTTGATTTATGTCAGATTCCTCTAGCAATTCAGTTTACCATCCTGTCTGCACTCCTACTACCACTGTACTGGGCTGCAGGGATTTTTCCATTATACTTTGGAAGTCAAATGGTAGAATCAGTTGAACGGGGAACCCCATAAATACATGCCCTGTGCTTAAAAATCAGTTTGATGTGCACGGAAAGAGAACTGGACTGGAAGGGTGGGATGAAGAAGCTGAAGGTTTGAAGAGCGTTGCAGGTCATAGTTGCACAATGGCTACGGTACCATCGCCCGGCAGAGCTGGGTCGCACTGACAGCGGTGACACACACTGCTTGACTGTGCCACTGGAAACCCCTCGCACCAGACCTGCTCATAGTAGAGGGAATGTAACAAAAACAAACTGAAGTGACTTCTTTGTCAACAAACCTACCCCATTAGTGAAACTGGTGCTTTTCTTTCCTTGTGTTTTCCTAAACCATTCATCACAGTGCCTTTATACTGCAGCTGATATGTTGCAAACTGTCCTCAGCTGCCAATCAAACTGAAAGAAACTTCATTATAAATGAAATGGAGCTCGCAAAACAAGATAGCACACAAATACAAAAAAGCAAGGTGGGAGGAAAGCAGATCCTAAAAATCACCAATTCTTCCCATCTAATATCTTCCTGTATTATTTCCTTTGGAAGGAGTTTTCTGCCAAAAAGTAATAATGAAAACAAATATATATCCCAAACAGCCCAGATGCATCAGTTCTATTTCTCTGAGAGATTTCTTGGGTGAATCTCAAAAATAAATAACTGCATATACATTACTCTGCTATAATGACTCTGCAGAACAGAACTTCCCTTTTAATTCATTGGATTTTCTATCTTTTGATATTCTGCAGTCCCATCAAGCAAAGACAAAGCTGTGTAATGTCTACTACTTCAATACTCTTAGTTACCTCCTCTCCTTGCAGCGCCAGAATAATTTCAGAAACAAACCCACATGGATCTGGATACTTTGCAGGACCTGTGAGCTTCATTAGGAGCTGCCATTTGGGAACAGAACAGTATTAGCCTCATTTTACAGATGGAAAATGGAAGCAAAGGGATACTTGCCCCAGCCACATTAAAATTTAACATGCTTCTGAGCTAGACCACAACACGTCAGCTAGGTACATTTTATGCTGCACATGAGGAAGAAGATGGGGGCAGACCTCTCTGAAGACTTCTGCTTCAAGCTACGAGTCCATCTTTACAAGAGAGATTCCCATGGATGCTTTTATGTACCTCAGAGTAGGTCGCAAGTACGGGAAGGCACTAAATACCAAGAGACGCTCAAAGACGAAGCCATCCAATTTGAACATTTGGGGCAGGGGGACCGGCTGTCTGACCTACCACTTTTAGACTCAGGCTGCCCTTCTACAGTGCGGACTCCACAGCCTGGGGCACAGCATGCGACAGAAGCGCACGGGGCCAGCCACTCCCATCTGTAATGCTCCCTGCCCTGGCGTCACAAGAATACAGCATAACCCTATATATAGCATTTATTTCTATGTAACAGACCATCACTCACCTCTGGGTTTCCAAACATTGTGCTGACTACGTGTCTAGCGTGTGTTTACAGGGGTTGTGGAAAGAACAGGAGATTTCTTCTGCCCTAAACCTGTGCATCTCTAGAAAAGAAAGGCAAAAGACTGTGGTCCAGATGCAACATCTTAAAGAGAAAATTGCTACAGTTGTGTGGAATAGGATGGCAGTTTGAAAGACATCTGTTTTTTGAATATAAAAAGGATCTTTATTTCTGCTTTAAAGTGCCCATAAAACCTTAAGTATCCGTGAAAGGCTAGAATAAATGCAATAGACCTTTCTATAGCATGTGCAGAAGGATTTTTTAAAGTGCGTTTTTAATTATTAAAATAATGAAAGTAGCATATTTATCACTGCAGCAGCATCCCCTCACCACAAGGATGTTTTTGGGATGCATTTTAGGTGCAACGTAGTTTTCCTCTTTATGGAGGAGAGTCCTTTCAGTGAAAGGAAAGAAATTCCACCAGTGAATCAGCTCGTTATTTTGTGCAATTTAAAAAGGTTTCCTAAAGGGTGAGTCAGGGCAGTAAGGGACCCATGCTAGCAACAACAGGAAACCAATACTTTTCCAGAAAGCAACAGCAGCCTTAAGAAACAAAACACAGACAGAAGTTACTGTCATCACCTTGTGTCCCCACAAATGGTCTGTGTGAGGATAAAGCATCACAGAGGACAGCTAGTCCTAACTAAATCACTCAGCTGCACATCTGGGGCTGGCAGGAGACGTCCACTCAAAGCAAGCTGTTCCCATAAAGCACAGGAAAAACACAACCTGTTTCTTGCAGGTCTCTCTTGTGTTTCCCCTAATCTTCCCACCACAGCGATCACAACTTATTCTCAATGACACCTAATCAAGCAAGAGCTAGGCTGGAGCTATATGAAGGCTGACTGGCCAGTTGGTTGCCGTGAAATGGGAAGGTTAACAATTTGACTCTCTCTCTTCTCAGTGTAGAAAGTCATTTCATTATGTCTCCAACATTCAGTTACCAATTTCCATGAAACTTGGGGGAGTATCAGTAGGTACTAGAAAGGAACTGATGGGACAGCACAACACACAACCCACAAGCCTTATTCCTTTGGGAAATCTCCCTGAATAGCGAGCGGCCTTGCAGATCTGGACACCACCGGTCTATCATCCCACAATAGCTCATCTAACTCAGCAGCAGAGAACATGTAGTGACGACAAAAAAAAAAAAAAATCAACATATAATAACTTAAGAATCAGCAGAAAATCTAACCTCTTATTCAATAAATCTAGACCAAACACCACCCAGCACAGCCTTATCACCTGTGTCAGCAAGACCAAAGCTAACACAGGAATCCTCATCTTTGCTACGGATACTTTCATGTCCCTGTGTAGGTGGGCCCTTAAGCCTCTTGGTTCCTCTAACTATAAAATAAAGATGACAATAGTTTTCATCTACAGGCAGCACAGTGAGTATAATTTAATTGAACTCTAAAAGATGTTCACATGTGCTGGTAAGTCCAGCCAAGTTTCAATAAGCAGCTAGATCTGCCCAAGGAAACCCAGGGAGTCCATGGCAGAGGAGCTGCAAATTCAAAGCTGATTCCCCAATTCAAGACCTTAAATAGAATATTTATAATTCCTCTCTTTTAAAAGAAAGAAAAAAAATAAAATATTTACCAGGCAGAAAAAAACACATAGAAAACAAAAAGGAAAATGACACAGACTTCCCAAACAGACAAGAAATAAAAAATTTAAACACCATTCCCTGAAATGCAAATTGTTCCTGGACAGATAAAATTATAAGGGAGGGGGTGTGTATCGAAACCCCAGAACACTGAAGACAGTAAAGCACTTCCCTGCTCAAAAGTAAAATGCTTTTTGAAAAGGTTCCATTGAACTCATTTGTGGATAATGTAAGTTACAGCTTCCAAATGAATTTGGCATAAATATTTTACATGACACTACAACAAGCTTTGTGCAGAGAGCCTAGGAAATGGGGGGGTTATTTGCCATTGTGCTGGAAGAATCCGTTTCAATTGATCAGTTTCCGCAGCCGAAGCGGCCGTGCTGTTTGCGTGCGCCTGTTGTTTTAGTTGAGCTGTTAAACTGAAGAAATGGAATGGCTTTTTTTGGTTGCACAAGTAGCAAAGAGCAGTCACTTTCTTCATATCATCTAAGGCAACATGCGTACAATTTTGTAGAACATTAAGCGCTGGAGAAGCTTTTGAAGTGACTGGGGACTTGATCTGAAACACTGCTGAGAAATCTCAGGACTATAAGGAATGAGGCCATGTGCTTTTATTTATTTCATAGGATGTTATTTATCCAAGAGGCCCTTAAAGCCCCAGCCAAGATCCAACTGTCCCTTACCTCTGTGCTCTCTCTCAGATGGCTCGAGACCCCTCCCATTGTGCATATTACAGTAATGACCAGAGGCTGCAACTGAGATCGGGTCCCGTTATGCTTTGTACAGGCTTCAAGCCACAATCCCTTGTCCTCAGGACATTGTAGTCTTAATAATACAGATGAGAACAGGATGAGAAGAACTTCAGTTACCCTGCTTCAGCAGCTGGAGAACCAAAGCATTCAGACCTGCCACTGCCACTCGTTTCATCTGAGTACAACTGTATCGGGCCTGTTAAAATTAAGAGTTGTTGTCTCTGCAACTTACATGTAAATAAATCGCCTATTTCAATATTAACAGTTCAGCACTCTTTGATATGTGCTCAGATGTTGGGAGAGTCACTAAGAAGAGATCAAGTGATCTCGGAGGTCTTCTCCACGGGGCTAGATGGGCTCACACACACCTCCAGACCAGTGATGGATTCCTTGTTCTGCCAGAGAGTCACAGCCAAATGACAAATCAGTAACAAAGCCAGGACAAAAGTGACAGGAGTCCTTCAATTCTCACCCTCTTGTATTTCCTAGAACACCCTTCCCTCCGAGCCTTATTAAATATAATTGCTTAAACAAGGACAGCTATTTTTACATTTCAATTTGTCTTGGCAAGTGTCTAAGCAAAGAAACACGAACAAAAGGAACCTGTCTTCAGCTGATCATAATGCCATCAAATTAAAAGTTTATGTTCTTTAAACACGGCAATGCCTGTCTTTGACTCCAAAAAAACGTGGTTTGACAATGGAAAACACAGAGCATGTTATAGCAGGAGTGGAGGTGGAAGCCAGGTGCATCAAAAGGAGTGAAACAAGCAGAAAGCTAATGAGTACAAAGGCTTTGACTTGGCTGAGTGGGATGCGATTTGTCATACGCAAATGCATTGTTTTCATATGGGAACAACAGAATGTTTCAAGGGTGTTTTTTTTCTTCAAATAGGACAAAAGAGGAGATTCGCCACAGACTATCATTCTGAACCAGCAGTTGCAACTAAACTTGTCATATGGCTATTGCTTCAAATAATAAGAGTTTCATCTGGACTTCCCGTCACTTTTCTACCTGTCCATTACACAGCAAAAAGGACTACATTCATTCCCAACAAATAACTGCATCCCAAAGGCTTTGGAAAAGAGTGAGGAGTGATTAACTACTGGCAACAACTCAGCTAGGAACGTGGCTGACACGTCCTCATGTGGAGTCTCTAAATCACTGCCTGCATCAGTGAAAGATTTGCTGGATAGGGCACAAGACACTATCCTGATGCAGTAATTGCCGAATGCTGCATTATGCTAGCTGTCAGATGAGATGATCTTGTAGTTCATTCTGGCCCTAAAATTTCAGACTCCCACAGACTCTGTGGCATCATTTCCCAAGACGCATGTGCTAAAATTAGGAAAAAGGGTGTTCTGAGATTAATTCACCCTCAAGGCAGGCTAATTTCAGAAACTGTAGCTACTTACTATGAAAACATTTTGGTCTGGAAATCTTGAGAGATTCCGAATGTCTTACGCATTTTGCTGCTGTATGGACAAGAAATACAGACTTGTCCTTTCAATTTTATCAGCTGACATTACAAATGATAGAGAATGGTGGAAGCTGTGGCAGGGTGGCAGTTCAAACTCTGCTGCAGTTTTGGAAGTATTGGGGTTCTTGTCATGCCCCTGCTAGACATTTAGGTCTACTCATGTTCCAGCTAAACCATCTTTACCAAGCTACACTTATGCATTCCACCGTTCATTTGAATTGTCTCTCCTAATAGCAGCAAAACAAAAGAAATAAATAAAACCAAGACAGACACAAAACAGAAACCACCTCAATGATGAGCACCCTTCCCTGGCAACAACCTCATTTGCTTCTCCTCTAATTTATTAAAAGCTTTTTTTTTTATTGCAGCACCACATTTAGAAGGGAAAATAAAAGGCTTTTTATGTTGCTGCAGAGTTCCGCTGCTGCCCACAGGGTTACTATCTGCATATGCAAAGAGTTGAGAAAGAGCCTATAGACATTGTAATTAATGACACCAAGGACTCCTTCCAGCATCTATCTAGTCACACCAGTTCTTGCAGCAGCTCTCTGGGCTCCAACAGCCCTCACAAAACTAAAGCACATAAGGATTATACCAATAAACCATAAGCCTGGCTTGGGCTCTTCACTAGGGTGATACAAAGCCGCACCCATCCAGCAGCAACACCTGGGGAGTACTTGCTGCAGGACACGCACCATCTCCCAGAGGCCTTGGGTTTGCCAGGGCATCTCCCTTAAGCTCTTCTCAGGGACAGCAACACCCCCCCCGCATCCCAGGTGGGAGAGCCACAGCCCAAGAACATAGAGTTGTACCCACACAAACTCCCTGACTAACTGCTCAGTCCAGGCACACCACAGAAGGAGCACAGCTTGTTTCTAGGATGCCAGTTTGGAATGGGCTAGTCTCTCAAACCAATTTTGCTTTCTCCCTGTAAAGTGAACAAGTTTGCTAAGATGAAATCAAAGAAGAATTAACACGGAGCATCCAGAAGACATTTCCATCCATAACATACCTCTTTCATTCTCTGTCTGCCTCGTTAAGGAAGCCTCAATGAAATCTTTTCAAAAACACACAGCATAAAAACAATGAAGTGATTGCAGTTTGTAAGGAAGTGGGATGCAATTAGCATATGAACATCAAAATGTTTCTGCAGTCTCCATTAGCTATGTGTTGTCTATAACATTTTAGATTCCTACTTTTTTTTTTTTTTTCCAATTCTGTTGCAATTTCCACCCCTCAACCGAAGTCCAAGGCTCAGATAACCAACAGCAGGAAAATTGTTCAAGGGAGTAGTCCCAAGCAGCACAGAGTCATACTGGATTATACATGAGAGTTACTGGCTATCACTTCAGTGTCAGAGATAGACGCACTTCCGTTGGGTCCAGGTTCCAAACGATCCTCCTCTTGCTGTCTCAGGTCAGACTTCAAACTTTGCAGCCACAATTCACCGTGAGGACACACCAGTGATACTGAGCATTTCTAACTGCAGTGCTCAGGTTAAAAAGAATACGAACGTCACACAGACATATGAATGCATCCCTGGTAATGCAATCCTCATCATAGCAATAATGAGGACATTTCAACAACCTCAGCTCTATGGTATACTCTCTTCTTCATGTATTTAGGATTTCTAAAGCAGTATTATTCCCAAGTTCTTGCTTATGTACCATATGGTTACATGAACAGGTTACATAAAAGCTGTTCTGAAGATACAAAGAATTGGGGCCCCATGATTTAGCACCATTGAAACTGGTGCTCAGAAACCCTGGAGCACAGAGTATGGTTCAGGTAATAGCTAGAACAGGGAGAGGTGAATAAATATGTCACTACAGAGGCCTAGAAATACTGTGAACAGAAACAGACCTATAGTTCAACAAAGCGTTGAGAAATAGCTATCTATACTGAAATCTGTAAAAGACAACAGCTCAACAGGGATTTGATTTTCATGCCCTGGGACAGGTACCTTCTGATGCAGTGTGACTGATGCAAAGGTGCTCTCCGGCTCAGAGAACGGGCTCCGAGGCTGGGTGACAGGATTGCATACAACTGGTTCACGCAGCCTGTGACTGTAGTCCTGTGCCTGCTTTGAGAAAGAGCGGCTGGCTCAGGCCAAAGAAGCTCAAATGTGCAATTACTCTGTAGCCTGTTATTTATCAGCTCATTAAATAATCAATAGTTACCTTGTGAGAAGGCTTCCTGTTTCCTCGATATATCTCATTCTGCATGATCTTTGCTACCCTAAAGCAAAGGAGGACACTTCTTTTAGTCCGATTTGGCACGTATGCCCGCGTGCCTCCCCAGGTCCTGATGTTTTAACTCGGGGCACACCAGATGGAAGGATGCTGACTGCTATGCTGAGAAGTTAATAAACATTTTCCTCCAGACACCTGGGTTAATTTCTCTTTTCTCTACAAATTAAGGACATTTCTTCTGCCCTGTCCACCACTTCCCCTGGTCAATCCACTGACTCCCTTAGGTGCTCTCAGGTTAGGTTTAAACACAGCTCCTTAGTGCAGCTAGGCGCTCTCCACCTCCTGCCCACCTCAGTGCCACCAGTGGCCAGGACATCATTTCCTGTGCATTTTACACAGCACCTGGACCACCCCTGTCTTGATAGTCCATGTGTCCCAACGCTAGTGGAAACACCTGCAAACCTTTCATTTTACTGTCAATAACTGCTTACTTCAGGCAAAGGAAATAATCCCTTGCAGCCATCCAGGAGGTTTAAAATAAGGACTTTCGGCATTAAAGCTACATAGCTGAAACTAAAGAAACAACTCCATTAGTTAGTACCAGCAGTTAACTAATACAATTCTTATAAAGGTGAAGTGAATAGAGTTTCTCCCACTCTCTAAAGGCTGCAAAGACAATCTACCTTAATGAAGAGGCACTGGAAAGCAATTCAAAGCCCACGCAGCCCTGAAGTGGCAGAGCTCTGCAAGTGAGTTTCAGCCTGGGTGTGCTGCCATCTGAGCTCAGAGCTATTCCTGCTCTCAGCAGCCCCTCGTCTCCCATTTTCTGACCCTTGCTGTTTCCTCTGGCTCTCTTCTGCTCCACAGCGTGTTGCATGGTGCTAAAGTATCGGTGGCTGTGAATCCTGTGTCTTTACAGCTGTTTCATGGAAGGGGGTTCCCCTCTTCCCCAGTCATAGCCATAGGGAAGGTCATTTCTGCCTTAGCTATGATACACATGTGAGAGAAGGTTAATAAATATTTATAGGCCTCAATGCTCAGAGGTGCAAACAATCAAGTCTTTTGCAAATGTCACAGAATGTGGTAGAGTCTACGCAGATCCCTGAACACCCAACAGTGTGGGCAGATCCTGCTTTTGCTAACACAAAGAAAGAACATTAACTACACTGGCTTTCATAGGCTCCAGGAAAGTATCTTGTATAGACCAAGCTCCCACTCTAAACATCAGAACAGTCTCTCACAGGCCTTTTGGCCAATTCAGCTACCACTGTTACTTACAGTAGAGCAACTCCAAAAGAATATGAACAATTCCAGGACCCCACTGTGCACTGCATGCACATAACAGGCAAGTCTCTGTCCCAACTAGCTTGCAAACTGAATAGACAGGAAGGGTGACATTGCTCCATTTTGCTAACAAGGCAAGAGACTTGCCCAAAGTCATACAGAGCCTTGTACCCGTTTTGTGTCCCAATCACAGTATTTCACATACACGCTCACGTTTAAACAGATTTGGTAACACACCAACTACCGCATCTATTGCTGGAGTTTGGCTACTGAAATATTGTTCTGTATCTCCTGTTATGCATTACATTGTGCAACCTATGCATGTTCAAAAGCACTTTCTACCTCTGCAGAAAGAATACTGTGGAGTCAAGAGGTATTGCTCCTTCCATCTATCACAGAATTGAAGCAGCACATCCCCAAAATTGCAGAAAAATGTAGGGTGTGGCATTTACTTTATTTCAACTTGTCATTTGGAGAGTAGAGGTCTCAATTCTAATACAGAAAATCATAGACACTGCAAAGGACAACGGTGATTGTACAAACATAAGCAAAAGAGACAGAGAAATTGCAGTTATTCAGTGAACAAGCAAAAAAGAAAAATCTGTGACCTGGCAAGTGACCTTTTTCATGCTATTCTGTTCTCTGAGAGCTTCAAGTGTTTGTGCTACACCTTAAATAGTTACTAGATTCAGGGTCCACTTTGCACTGAAAAAATACAATCATTTCTCATTTTGTGCATTAATGGAAAGGGCAGAAATCAATCTGATCAGCTTTGGGTAGGAATTTTTAATGCAACATACAATAACGTGCTGTCACTGTGTGAAGACAAGCCATAAATAACATGGGAAAAGTAAGCAAAATCCTTTCCCCACTTGTTTGCATCTTAGGCCGTGTGCAGAACCACTGTTGACATTGAAGAGATTCATTGTTTCCAATCTGTATGTCCTGGGGCTTTTGAAATGGAGGACTTCTAAATTACTGCCAATTAATTGTACTATTTGTATTCCTGGTAGATCTAAAGTGAGATTTAGTTACTAAGTTTTTAAATGAACAGAACAAGTGTTGCAGCCTCTTTAGGTTTTTTCCCCCCACTGTCTAACTTATGCATGCCATTTATTTTAATTATTTAAACACATTTGAGGTGCATGCTAAATGACATACTTCTCAATAAATGACACAAGTGCTCAGAAACTGCTTATGGTGTTGGCCTCCCCTGCCAAATGGCGCTGTCCTGACTGCAACCTAAGAAGCCCTACTAGTAAAATATAATTTGAGTATGTATATTAAGTTTTTTCCATGGATTTCCAAGAGCTGTCCCCAATGCCAGAAGGGGCTAAAAGGCGGGGGTGTCAAAATGAGAGTGCCACCCACATGAAACTGGGTTGCCTCAATTCCTTCCACTAAGTGTTAGACAATAAACTGCTCACGATCACAAATGACTACCTGACACTTGAGAGGTGCGCTTGGATCCAAGTGTGTGCCACAGCCTGCAACAACCTCTGTCGGCACCCTGTGGCACAGTCACCCCAGGCCTGCTTGGAAGGCAGCACCGTGGGATCCGGCCAGAAATGTGCAGATGGAAACCTTACTCTGTAACCACAAGTATGGGAGATTCCCACACTGTACTGGGCTCTACTGATTTGGGCATGACTCTGCACAAGTGCTAGGCGGCATCCATAGGAACCAGGAACTGAAGTGGTACCGAGGAAAGATTTGCCATCCGGGAACCAGATCACCAGCCAGATTTGCCACCCCACCTCTTGGCCAACCCCCCCCCACGTAATTCCGATGTTCCAGAGTACAGGCCCCATGCTAAAGACTCGCATCCCCTGCAGCAGTCTGGCCCAGTGGTAGTGGAGATACAGAACATGCCCCATATCGCCCTTTTTGGATGTTTGAGACTAAACTGGTGACAGAGGCAGGGATGAATGGAGCCTGGAGAAAAGGCTGGAGAAAAGGAGGCTGAGGGGAGACCTTATCACTCTCTTCAACTACCTGAAAGGAGGTTGTAGAGAGGTAGGGGTCGGTCTCTTCTCCCAAGTAACAAGTGATAGGACAAGAGGAAATGGCCTCAAGTTGCGCCAGGGGAGGTTTAGACTGGATATTAGGAAATTTTTCTTCACCGAGAGGGTTATCAAGCATTGGAACAGGCTGCCCAGGGAAGTGGTTGAGTCCCCATCCCTGGAGGTATTTAAAGGACGTTTGGATGAGGTGCTTAGAGACATGGTGTAGTGGTGGTTTTGGCAGTGTTAGGCTTATGGTTGGACTCGATGATCTTAAAGGTCTTTTCCAACCTATATGATTCTGTGAATCTGACGTTTGGACTATGGTGCAGAGCTCAATGAAGTCCAGCAAAGAGCTCCTGTTGCACCAAGTAGGAGTTGGGTAGAGCCGAGGCACCATAATCCCAAAAGCCATAATCCTCCATAAAAGCCAGACAGAAACATTGAGAGTTCAGCTGTGGTTATCTCCCTCCCCAGAGCCAATTCCAGAATTTGCTAGAGAAGTTTCTTCTGAGAGCACACAAGTACTACACTCCCTGCCTTTAGCACAGTATTCAGACCACTGGAAGACCAGGAGTCCTTGCTGTTGTATTACAGTGGTGTTGCTGGTTTTGTGAGGCTGCTTCTGTTGTTCTTTCTAAGCTCACTTTTGGAAAAAAGCCAGCACTATTTGCTTCTTGGGCAGAGAATATGGAATTACCGTAAATTATATTGAAAAATTAGATTCATTCACCGCTGTGATAATTGATCTCCCAATCTGTCTCGGAGAGTTAGCAGCTGGTAAGAAAATAAAATGCAATTTAAATTTTTATTTATTTTAAAAAACCCTTTAATCCAAGCATGGCAACAAAGAAGGGGAAGAGGAGGGAGCAAGTTTCTTATTTGCCAGTCCTAATATTAAATACTGATGATAAGAAAACAAAAGAAGAGATGATTGTACAGGTATTTAAGAAATTGGCATTGGCATTAAGCACCATATGCACTGCAGGTGGGTTTTATACCCTGGCAAATAATTATGTGCAATTATACCTCAGCCCTACAAAAAAGGATTATGGGCAAGGACTTGCATGGAGTAGAAGCTCTCTATTGGGCTGTCACCTGAGGCTGACACTCTGTTAGAAGAGCTGGTATTGATGTTGCCAAACCAGTATTCCACAAGTGACTCCAGCAATTCAACTCCTCTATAAAAGCCTCTATAACTGGGCCCATTGGATTCACTGGCAAGTTTTGACTGTGTTCAGGTCAGGCCCCCAAAGAGAAAAGAATCGGACCCAAAACCTGGCATTCATTGCTGCTGTTCTCACCGAGCATCTTCCATGTCAGTCCATGCTTAGATCACATCACACATTACAGACGGAGACAGGATTTGATTTTTACATTGAGATTAGCTGCAAGGAAATGCATTTTTATCTGCTGGGAGTAGAAGGAAAGAACTCCATAATTCACAATAACCCAATAACTTACAAAGTGATCAGCCAAACAGTGTTTTCAGGTGGTTGAAAAATCTCATGCTGTCATCAGTAATAAAATAAGAATGATAATCCTCTTCCCTGGCTTAAGTGGACCATCACGAGCGATGGAATGGACATGATGTCATTAGAAACCCAAGATAATGGTGTAAGGTTGATGGGAAGATCCTGGCTGGAGCCAGCTCAGTCTGGCAGCCCCATTTGAAAGCAACAGGTAAACACAATAAGCTCTTAATAGTTGTCATCCCTTGCACATGCAATATGGAACATCTTTTACATTATTTCCCTCCGTCCCTCATGGGGACGAGTAGCAGTGAGGTTTGGAAGAATCTGGCACTTAAAGGAAGGCTTCAGAAAGACAGTTCTCCACTCAGCACATCAGTGGAGAAAACAGAAGGCCTGACCCTGACATTCAGTTCAATAAGTTAGACTGAAATGATTTCACCAGTAATTCATGACTATCAGAGGAGTATAATTCATCCCTCTTGTACTAGAGGCTTTGATACATCACGAAACAAATTATTAGCTGGAGTGGTCGTCTTTTCTAAATACAACTGTAAATAATATCACAGAAATAAAAAAAAAAAAAAGAGTGCAGGGAACCCCAACTTATCAGCAGTATCATTAAAATAAACCTTTCTGACAGCACAGTTAGGGTTAATCAGTCTTACAATTAAAAATCTTTTTCTTCCACCCCTGTTTCAGTGCTGAGGCATTTGCACAGAGTATCAGTGTGGTATAGCAACAAGAGGCGTTCACATAGCTCGTAGTATATCCACGAGCACCCAGGCAGGCCAAGTGTATTTTTCTATTCTCTACTAATCTTCATCTCCAGAAGCTAAACTGCCATCTTACTTGCATGATCATCCCTTTCTGGCTACAGTATTGTTACTGTAGTTCAGTAGGTTAAGATGATTTTTATTATTATTCCCACTATTTCTGATTTGCATGCTAATAGTATCTAGGAGTTCAAATCTCAATTAGGAACCCACACAGCCAAGAGATACACAATTCATTCTGAGGTTGTAAATGTGTTAATGTACTTAGATTCACAATGAAGGGCAACTCATCACATGACAATATATTTTCTTATTATTAATTTTGTGTCATTGAAAGGCTTCATAGTAGTTGGTTAACACACATTACTTGATAGGTTGATTGCTTTTTATTGTTGTTATGGATTTGATATTTCAATCACACACAGTTGCCTGGGGCCTTACAGTAAGACCTTTTCCTTTTATAAAATCAAACAAAATTAAATAAATAAGCATTGGTCCAGCAACGCCTCTTCAATAGGCTTTTCTTCACCATCACTTTGATGGAACAAGCCCTGCAAAACCACTACAAAAACATTGAATTCATGGAGCCAGTCCTGAGCAAAAGCAGCAGGGAGTAGGCTAAACATGGGAATTAATTCCTGCCTGAACAAACTCATATCACTTGAAATCACATCATCACAATCTCACACCCTAGGTTCTTATCCTGAAGTTCCCAGTTCTGCTCTGCACCTTCTCTACAACTTTGGAAAAATCCTGTTGTGCCTCCAGCCCTCAGTTTCCCCTTTGTCTGCGAGGCTTCTCAGAGTGTAAGGCTGTGACTGCCAGCGCACACAGGGCCACGAAAATGGGACCCTCGTACCCAAGGACAGCAATAAGCTCTTGACAACAGAAACTCCAAATACTAAAGGTAAAGAGGAGTTTTGCCTGGGTAAGGACAGAGCACACCGATAATCTTATTCTGCTTATTTTGAGTTTTTATTAATGGTGTCAACAGGTTATTCTGACATGACTTCAGTGCTCACGCTTTGTCTCCCAGTACAATGACACCTGCCACCTAAGCAGCATCTGACATGCACGAGGTCTTTTCTCCCTTATTGCACTCGAGATGGCTGCGACAACGACCTGAAGGTAATTATCCAGCAAGGTCACTGCACCATGGAGTGCAGGAGAAAAGAAGTCATTTCTCACTCCACTATTGCTATAAGGCCACAAGGTTAAACAATTGATGAAAAAACTCTGAGATGTTTTCCCCTTTTCCCTTGCAGACCCTCATGCATTTGTGAATTCTGTTTCCTCCCCTGCCCACAAGCTGGATAGCATTCGGATAACGTTTATTACATCTTGGGGAGGTAATAAATTGGCAGCGTAATACAAGATGCTTCAGCATGACTGCAGCTCACTGTCATACGACAGCTACGAAGAAGGGAGAAATGGAGTAAGAAAGCTCCTGAAAATTTATGTGTAACAGCCACTAAACAAAGAAACCAGGCTTCAGGTGAAATCATACTGCAATTTATCTCTAACTAGCATTACAGCACAAGAAGGCTCTGGTACTAGAAAGCATTTAAGTACCACCTTAACCGTACACAACTACTGCTTCCAAAGGCATTGGACTGAGTCACATCCCTGGGACAAGGGGCTCCATTTTATTTGCAGATGGAAGAGCTGTGGCCCCTCCCACCAAGCATCTCTGAAGCACCTTAAAAATGCTGATAAACACCATAAACACCTCAAGCTAAGCAAACAGTAGGTATGGCTGGCCTGGAGCAGCACAGACACTTCGTAACAACAGCTCCTCCAAGGTTTCTGCCTGGATTTTGGCACCTAACATGCTGTGAGCAAAGAAAACGATCCAAGCATTGGTGTGCTCACCCAGACCCTTCTGATCATTAGCTCTGCAAGGACTCTGCATTATTAAACAGAATTCAAAGAAGGTTTCTTAATCATTACTTATTACTATGGTAACACCAGGCAGTCAAACAGGATTATGCAAGGTCCTACACATGGGTGAGGGAGACACACCTCCTGTCACTGAGCACCTCAGAGCTGAACAGGTCCATCAGCCAGGGAAGGGGAACAGAGAAAAATCTAGCCCAGGGTTTTCCCCACTAATTAGCAACTCAACAATTAATATTGCAGAAGAACCTAGAAGCCCAAATCTTTCAGTGAACCCCTGGGCTTGGTGCTGTACAAAACACAGGGGAGGAAGCTGGCTTTGATAGAGAATTTTGATAGCAAAAAACCCACATAGATGACTTTCAACTTCTTTGCTATTTAACGTATGGGTAGTAGCACAAGCTACCATAACCGAAGCAAGATGCGTGAGCACGCAGAACATTAGTGGTCCCACAGTAACCACTCACACTTAAGATCTCATCTTGCAATAAATGGAAAGTTTCTCCTTCCTGAAATGAAAGAGAAGGAAGTTACCCCAAACCACACATCACACCAGCGGACACCACTAATTTCCCCACATGGACATTCCCTTAAAACCTGACCTTGGGTAGGGTACTGTCCCTGGGGTGCACATTTGTGTTGGCACAGAAGTCAATCTACTGCCGTTATTTCTGGCCCTTGTTTTACACCACAGCCCCCAAGAAGCTCTTGTTGCATTATGGGGGGATGGGGGTGGGGGGATAAAAATCCTTTTATATCATTACAAGAAAATTATTAGAGAATTACTCAGCACGTAAGGCAAAACATACAGGAAGGGGATGTTCTCATCATCACTCCTCGAAGCATCTTGTCTATATTATTAGGAAATGATTTATTTGTGCCAGGCTAATTCATATGGATTGTAATTTCAGGACATAAATTACCCCATCATGTGTACTCAGTACAGAGGAACAGCAGCAGAGGTGCTAAATGTTTAAACACATTTTGTTAACAAGCTTTTTCTCTCCAGCCTCCCACCCCCCTTTTTTCATCTGCCAGTAGCGGGATGGGGAGAAAAAGGGAAGGCAGCATTGTTGGAAGCACATCCCAGCAGCAGGGAAGACAGCGGGTTGTGAAGGGAGACAGCCTGGGCACAGCCAGTTTTCAAAGTGGCAAGTGCAGGGCTTGGAGGTGGAATACCCAGCTGAGAATTGCTCATTTTCAAAACACCTGTAAAAATGCAAGAGCTCTGAGACCAGAGCCCCCTTGTTAAATCTGGCCACGATCATTCACAGGTTTCAAAGCAACTGGGAATGCAGCAGAGCTGCTCCTACAAACACACTCTACCTTTGGACAAACCTCCTCTGTTACAGTCGTAATGAGCCCATAAACCTCATTAATTTCCACAAGTCATACTGACCCACAAACCAGGGCCAAAGGGTTCTGAGCAACATGTGATCCCATCCGACCACGAAGGAAGGCTCCGACAAAGGAAGAGTGTTAGATATAGCCACCCCTTTATTACCACTGTAATTTATAAGTCTACATTACTTTACTGGGTTGCATATTAAGGAGTTGCCAAGTGCAGATATACACATATATTCATTAGAGAAAGCTATGCCCCAAAACATTCCAGGTTACTTCGTGGAACTTATTCATAGGTTCTCTCATAGGGAGAATAGTTTAATGGTGCAAGAAATATGTATATAAAAAGCTGTATACATTCTGCTTTCCTGGTAATAGAGATATTATGGTCCATCAAATAAGTAAATTAATTTAGTGTACGTGAAGGAGGACAGAAGTGAAGGAGAATTCCCCTTGTGAAACTCAGTATCCAAGCACCAAGCTCCTCTTTCCTTATCTACTTGTACAGCTACCCTTGTACAGCTTCCAAGAGTTTTCTAGAGCAGCCAAAACATCTACACAAAGTGTTTAGAAAGCTCTCGGAAGCATGGGACAGCACCTCTTCTCCCTCAAGTTTGAATGGTCAAATAGTTTTTCTTCCTTGCATACCTGATACCCACCCCAACATAATTAAATGCAGGGACTTCTCCACCCCAAAAAGACAACAGATGTTGCATTCCTCCCTGCTGCTTCACCATCAGAACACATGCTTTCTTCTCGTGCTCAAAACACACAGGATCATCTCTGTGTGCCCTGGATCTTTATTTTGGAGATGGTTTACTTCCTTCAACTATTTCTTGCCATCATCTTCAAAGCACATTTGGATGCCAAGAACCTTTATCAAACAGCTCTGTCAGAAGTGGTGCTTGAACAGTCCCAAGCCAGAAAGACCATCTGTGGATTGCAATCTAAATCACAGATGACATGAAGACTGAGAGGCTGGGTCTACATTTTCCCTTGCCTTGGACATCATCTCCTAGAGTATTCCTGTGGTCAGCATCACCCATTCCTAAATCCGAGGCATAGCATCAGCATAAGTAAAAGAATCCTCTGGAACAATATCAAAAGCTCTTTGCCATTAGGTACAGTAATACCTGGCTTCGTTCAGAGCTGCAGAACGGCGTGAAGAAGGGGTATTGCTGCATTTCGGGTATCCCATTCACCATTGCAAGGGTCATTACCAGAGAAATTCACAGGCACCAAAGAGGATGGCTCTGTCAGCAGCTCCTTTAAGGAGCCTTCCTGGCCTTCACCGATATCTTTGGAACAAGATATAATTTCCAAGAAGCAGAGAGGGAGAACAGCAGCAACTTTTAAACAAACCAACTACCTTGCCTTTGGCATTTCTTAGACCTATTCTCACTCTGTTCAGACAGCAGGACTTTGAGCAGGGATGACAATCAGTGGGTTTGCATAACAAAAACACCGTTTACTTGAGCAGTGGGGGAGGGAACCTCTTTAGGAAACCAGATAATCCAGAAACTAGTGCTAATAAGTTATTGACTTTCCTACAGTTCTTCCAGTACCGGCTGATGGCTTCCGGTAATCACTTTGCTTCCATATTCACAGAGTCCAGCTGCGTCTCTTCGAAGAGCTCATTTATGGCAGCTTGCGATAATGTGATATTTTAGCAATGTCAGCTCTTGCACAAGATATAAAAATCCTCCGATTTACTGCCCCTTGCTCCCAGTGCACACAAAAAAGGGAAAGAAACCCATAAAAGTCTCTCATCCACATTTAGGTGAACATGACGCCTTTTTCCTGTCCTCCCTGCGTTTGTATCAAGTTCCCTGCCAAGCACGGAGGAACCACATGCCCTTTCTGCTCTGTTAGAACCATTTAGCTTCGGTAATGCTCTGCCAGGCAGTGCAGATGAAGTACAGATGCAGCAGGCAGGATGCTAGCCTAAGAGCTGTGAAATGTTATTTCTGCTCCTGCCTCTGACACCAACCTGCTCTTTGTCCTGGTCAAGTCATATAACTGTATTTATGATTCTGAGCACAACCGGTCAGATCTACACGGCACTACATGACACAACTGCAGCTGGAACTGACATACCACAGAGGCTTTAAATTAGCTAGCTTGAGCACAGCTAGCAGATTAGTGTTTGGAAGCATTGGCTCTAAGATTTACCTGGGTGATATTCAGGGCAATTATCCAAGCTGCACTCCATGTTAGCAGAGCAACTGTTAGCAGATGAGATTCAAGCAGCAGTCGCCTCTAATTGCACTGCAGATTGCAAATTTTTGGGACCTGAAGTCTCTCTTATGCTGTGTTTCCAAAGCACCTGGCAGAACGACACGCTGATCCAAGGAGGGCTTCCAGGCAAATATCTGATACTAATTAAAGAGATGAGCAAGCCAGACCTTCAGCTCTATAAATCAATATCCCCCGCTACTACCATGCAGTCAATTTACACCAGGTATCTATTCCTTACTATGGCTAGTGACACTTCTAACACCAGACAGACCTGCTCACAGGTAGCCCAAAACACCATGCACTCGCTGTACCAGTTAAAACAAGTTTTATTAGCATGGCTAGTGGAGAACAGACTGAGCGCTCCTTGGGCTAGTAGCACTCGTGCCACATTAGTGGCACTTGGAAGCACCCACATGACTTGGGAAAGTCAGGAAAGGTTTTTAAAGCACCAAAGAGGTTCAGAGAGCGTGTGTCCCTGAAAGACAGCGTGACATCTGCCCTGCTAACTTAGGCACATTCATCTCCACCCAGCAAGTCCAGTGTCTTTCTGCCTTTGCTGCAGTTCATTTAGGAAACCAGAAAGACTTGTATATCAGTGCTTTCGATAAATCCTGCCTAAATAATCGAAACTGGGCCCTTTTGCCCTTAAAAGCTCAATATTTTCTAGAGCAGTGAAGAAAGTTTCTTGATATGATGGCAGAAGGGAAAGGGGGGCAGGGAAGACTTTCTGGAGTTGGGAGGGGAAGGAGAGAATAATTTTTTTTTTTCCCCTGTTACCTGAAGCAGCTTTCAGTGCTGAACTAAAGCACTGCAGGGACTCCAGGGGGAATCAGATCCTGTCAAAGGTTCCTATTTCACAGCTGATCTTTCAAAGGTTAGGGCAGCACATTTGCCAGGAGATAGAATGATAACTTTGTCCTTCAGACTAAAATAACAGAACTGAACATATTTTCATTCAAACAAGAGCAGAATTTATAGGGTAAAGGGTAAGTAGGTGTGGATGTGTGCATTGCAGGAGAAGCAGAATGCAAAGTCCACAGAACATTACTAGAAGTATCACAGGAGATATTCTGTGCCCCAGAGAGTATGTACTCAGGAGCTCGGCATTGTTTACGCTACCAGGCTGAAGGGATGCCAAAAGCTACAGCAGGGAAAGCTGTATCTGTTATGAGACATGCTAGCTACACTGCAGTTCAGGGGAAGGGGGTTCAAAGTACGGTGTATGCAAGACAAGCTGGAGGAGGAAGAGCTGATCTACCAAAGACCTCAAATCATTCCATCCCAGTGAGAACAGCAGGGGAGAAATCAATAACCCGAGCAAGAAACTGTAATAACAACTGACATTTATACAGCATCAGATACCCAGGTGTCCCCAAACACTTGACAGATATTACAAGCTGAACTGATTTACAAGCAGGGGATCTGGCTCCTTGCAGAACATTGATTCCCACACCAAAGCGAAGGAACTCCTGTGGATTTTGTGGCAACCTTCGCCCATCACTCCATTTCAGGGCCGAATGTCCAGATGCTCTGACCTTCCACACCTCATACAATTTAGCACAGAAATTTCCTCCACCATGGACAAGGCATCTCACATTCAGGGGAGGCAAATGGTTGTTTTGTACGGCTGGACAGAAAGCATCCAAACATTGTGAGGACAGACTCATAAGCATCTTCGCAGTGCTCTGCTCACCTTGCAATCTCCTCAGCCCTTCACATCAGGAGTCCAAGTTACACATCACTCTGCTTTATAATAGACAGGAAACTATTTCAAGCAGCCCCTAGCCATGGATTTGCCTTTGGCACAGATGCTCAGCAGAGGCAACAATGACATTTTGAACAGGATGTTTCCCTGTCTTTGCCTCAGCCTTGCATTTCTTTCACAAAGAGGAAAAATGAAAGTGGGAGAGGACATAAGAATGAGATTCAAAGGTCCAGTCTACACAAAAACCCACTCTCTTGTACCTAACGAGGACAGCACAGGTCCAATGGCACTAACAACTCTAGGATCCAGATGCCTGTTAGGCTTGAGGCACTCAGACTTACTACAGGACAGCCTCTGCAACTTCTGATGACACTGCCTGCAGCAGGCAATGACTTGTCTATGCTGGAGTCCAAACAGCCCAGCAATAACGCGCAAGTGCTAGAAACCGTACATTACAATGTAGAAAAGACCTGAAGAGCGAGACAGAATCAGGCTTAATGTCAAGCAGAAAGGGCTGCTGCTAATGGCACCCAGCCTGCTTTACATCTCACCTCCTCAAGGGTCAGTTCACCCACTTCAGAGCAGAAGGTTATTACAGGAGCTCGCAGAAGGCAGAGCACTGCGCCAGGTGCTGTACTTTACACATAGTAAGGGACTCCCGTACCCGATGTATGGAGTCCCAAGCCTCTAAGACATTGCACCACTCCCTGCTCTCCCCTTGCGCTACAGGCACTGCTTCGGAGAGGGATTTCAATTTAATATCTAACATAGAAACACTACATTTCCACTTTTCCTTCACATCTTTGAGCTGATGCAGCTGTTTGGTTCTAATAACAATGTAAACATATGGGGACTTTTTTATTATTATTAATAAAAAATTCCTTGAATTTTTCATGTGTTTTTCATCTTGTGTTTTCCTCCTCAGGGCATCCTACCTGTACCGCACCACGTGCGTAGGAGGAAGCAAATGAAGCCAGTGCAATGAGCTAGCTGGGCTGTGAATACCAGCAGAATCGCCCTCTGCACTGAGAAGCAGCACAACTGCAACACAGAGCCCAAGGAGAGACAGTGATGTCTGCAACTTCTCACTACTTTTCCTTTCCCTGAACAGACACTCTTTTCGATCTCCCATTTACCTTCCTCTCTGACCCTTAACACATTCCACAGTTGTAGCTTAAGTTAGCACAACACCTCTGATTTCAGCTGATGCCGGCTGTGGAATCAGTCCTTTCAACAGTCACCTGTCAACTTACTTCTTTCTGCAGAGGCAACTGCTCCTTCTATAGATTACTGATTTTTCAAATTAAATATGCAAGAAAGGTGGGAAGTTCTGTGTGGGGAGGCCAAAATAAAAGCAAAACCAACAGGCATCCAAAATTTTTAAAGGGCTTCCTGAATTCCCACTTCACATTTCCCCCTCAGAACATCAACGCTGATGATCATCTCTGCCGCTCTGGGATGTGTGACAATTCCTCTGCTATTTCGATAAGCCCTGGGAGAAGAGCGGAAGATGGCTTTGCATGCAACCACTGCAAAGTTTTTCAGCTCACTACAGCTTGCAAATCACAAAAAATGAAACTCAACAGGAGGTTGTTGAGACTGGTAAGACAGAAAACACTCCTCCTTTCAGGCAACAGATATGTTTGCAGGCCTTGGGTAGTTTCAAATCGAGAGCAAAATTGTTCTAAAATATTCAGTAATTTTTTTTCAGAATCAGTTTCAATCCATTAAAGTAATCAGTTTGGGTTTCCAACTGCAGCTAGGAATTTGCAGTAAACCAAGACACTGGGAACAACCCTGGTTTTCACAACTCTCCAATCACTCTTCCTTAAATCAGGCCTGTGTCTTTAAGACAGAGAGGATGAGGCATCTGAAGTTACTAGAAAATTCAACCACAGTCTCCCTCATAAGAAACATTAGCATAGGCTAGTCCTCTCAGCTCAACGCCCAGTAAAACGTACAATATGCAGACCTCAATCTTATAACAACTCGTACATGCCCTCCCAACCTCAGAGTTTGTGCCGAGAATCCCCAGCAAGCACCCACAGCCAAGATCCAGAGGAGTTCTTTTGTGCTAGCAAAGACACATGCACGCTGGAAGAATGTAGACTTCAGGTAAAAACAACTCTTCCTTTTCAGGCATTAAAACAAGAGCCAAACAGGAAATTCTCACCCGTGGAACCCGATGTTCTCAATGGGATTTAGCACCAGGACACACAGGACTGCACTCCTCAGCAGCTCGATGTTCCTGAAAACCTGGCTTCAGCTGCTTCTTTGTGCTCTGACAAATATCCTTGCCATTGACGGGAAAGGCACAGAAAGGCCTGAAGTAGCAATGGAAGCAGAATTTGTCTTTTTGGAAGAAATACACTCCAAGGATGGGACTTACTCTCAGTGAAGACAAAGCGATACCAGATCAGAAGTTTGATTAATCGCTTTCAAGAGAGGGGTTATGGGACATTCTGGTGCTGATACTGAAACCAGCATAGGAAACACCGGCTATGGTATGCCAGAAAGGGATCTCGCTGTGGCTGTTGGAGGCTGACTAAAATCCTATTGCAAAGAATATAATCTACCAAGGGGATGCGCATCTAGCCCCTACAAAGTCTGAAGGGTGTCAGAGTGAAACTTTCTCAGCTAAACCCGCTGCTGTTTTTCTGATTACTGCTAATGTACTTGCTATACTTGAGCTCCTTGGGTATAAACAAACCTGGATTAAGTTTTCTAGTATCATAAACAAATAATTGTGGGAGGAAATTAAAATCTCACTGGTATTTGTTCAGCATTGTAAAAGTGACTTTGTCAGGCCTAACAAGCATAATTAGTTCCACTGAGAAGCTTTTCAGTTCTACGTGGGAACACTAGAGCTTGGTTAAACACCTATCGAGACATCGTTTCCCAAGTCAGATTTTTCAGCTGTGTAGGCTGGGTGACTAAACAGGCTTCTCCCAATTTGCCAGCCACACAGTAGCTGCCCCTAAACCCCAAAAGAGCATGCAGAATGATTTTTGCCAGGTTGCAGTACCTGGAACGGGGTTGGGATGAGAGCATGTGCTCTCCTCATATCAAAACTTCTGAACACAAGAGATCCTATGAAGAAAAAGCAACATGGAACCTGACGAAGAGCTACATAAAGGAGCTTAGACAGCAAGCCACACACAGACAGTCTTGTCCCAAGTGTTAACTTCATACAGCATTAACTGCAGGAGTCAGAGCTGAGGTGGTGGCAATGACTGTATGCACTCTCCATCTGCTTCAGGCAGCCTGAATTTTGACTTTAAGTTTGCTGCTCAGTAATGTGGTCTCTCCAGTTGCTACATGAGACCAAGGGAGACCCTGCTATCACTCACACTCCCAAAAGCCTTGGCAGTAAAAACCCGCCAGCCTGAGAGGATTTACTAGGAACACGCCAGTCCCCAAATCCCACTTGTTAAAGTTTATTGTTATGGCAAATCTCTTGTGCAAAGGTAAGTTGTTGTAGCAACAGTTTGTCAAGCTTTTAACTTCACAAGTTTTATATTCTCCTACCCCCAGACCTGTCATCTCCCATAACGGAGCTGCTTAGCGAGATGTCAGAGGCAAGCAGCCTCCGCCAAGGTTACCTGCAGAGCTCCATAATGCACCAACCTCTCTCTCCTGTTCTCTCCAGACACCTAGCCTGCTTCCCTCCAACATTATGCATTCATTGCAGACAGTTTTGCATCTTATTTTAAAAAGAACTGAAAACATGCTACAAACAAACCCACTGCCAAACAAACTCCATAGTCTGTGGCACAGACTAAGTGCGGCATATCTATCCTTGGCAGAAAGTTAGGATGCGGTCTTCAACAGTTTTGATCAAGCTTTCTTTTTCTTATCCATTAGGAATTCAGTTTCAGAAGAAAACTGTTCATGGACTCCTGCCTAAATCCAGGCGTATTTTGACTGTACCACATTTATGATGCTTATTCAGTTTCTGGTACCCAAAGACAGGGCCATAGTAGGCAGTGGTCATGCACTTACAAGCAATTGGCACAAAGAAATTATGAACCAAATAATCCACACAAACATCCTTGGAACGTAACATATCCAGATAATAGGGAGTTCCTGGGAAGCCTAGTTAGTACCAGTTACTCATGCTAAAATGGCAAAGCTATGCACCTTCCTGTCCACTTTATTCATCCCGCCATGCAAAAAAGACATTAGAAACATTTTACCTTTGGTGCACCTGCTTTGTCCCCGTGCACTGAGCGTGGAGTGTTAGAGAGACATTGCACCAAGCATTGACGAATCTGAAGCACTCAAATCTTTTCAAGGCTCAAAGCCTTTTCAAGGCTTCAATAGAGAGTTTAATAGCCCAGAGTAACGCTTTAAGCCGAAGCTGCTGTGAGAACTGCAGGACCCACAGCAATTCTTAAAATTCCGAAGTGCTACTGACAACACTGCTGTTTTAACAGCACAAGTGACCTTGTCACAGTGCACACCCTCTCATCTCACATTGATGGAGCCAGTATAAGACAAAGGAGATGCATCACTTGCTGAACACGTGCTCCAACAATCCTTTCTCCAAAGTTTTTCTACTTATCACACAATAAGAAACCCATTCATATAAACCGAGGTCCTTTTCAGGCAGTAACATTAAAATGATGACCTATTCTGAATAGGCCTAAGCAAGATCTAAGTTTAGATTCAAACCTGGGCTTCTCCAGTAACTTCAGGCACTTTAGTGCCAGTTCTGTCTTGCCCTCATATTATTTTTACATCTGAGAGGTAGCTCCTCTGCAGTATTTCCTGACTTACACTCAGTGAAAGGTTCAAGTTTAAGGCATTAGTTTTACTGCTCTAGAAACTCATTACTACATTGCTGAATAAAAAACATCCAGCATTAAACCCAAAATCCCAGTCAAAAGTGTGCATACAAAGCAGTATTTCTGGGCACCTTGTAACCCACTTTCCTATACCTTATATCTCAGTTTCTTTATCTTGATAAAAGCTTGAACATAAGATAGCAGGGCATCTATCAGAACTCAGAATTCCAGCATTTCAGTCCCTTTTCCCCCAGCTTTTCTTATGCAATTAATAGTTCAGCATCAATCCACAAAGATAAAAGAGAGACCATTGCCTTATCCCTCAACATACCTGCCTCCTAGAACTTCTTCAACTGTCTTCACTTAAAAAGAGCAGCAAATTTCTTACGGAGTCTCTCTCCATCCTCTTTCCTAGAGGAATGACTCCACAGTTCTCAATCCCAGACAAGCTGCTTCATTACTTTCACAAGGAACAGGTGATCTTCCTACTATCACCTGGTCTTACTTCTCACAGCATCTTATTTCAGCACAAGCACCTTGGGGTAATTACAACAGGGAATGACAGTAAACCCAAGGTCAAAGAGACTTTTTTGCTATAGCCCTTGTTGATAACAGTCACACTATCCTGCTTTCCTAGCAGTTCACACAAGTATGGACTATAGGAGGTTTTAGGCCAAGAAAGAAGCTAATGCCAAAGTTTCCTAATACTGCAAACTATTTAGGAAGTGTAATCATGCTAAACCTAGAAGCCCAGCAAGCATGAGATTCACTGCAACCTAACACAAGTATTTTTCTGAACACAGTATGCATTTTCAGTCTGGCCTCTGATATTCCAACTCCTTGCCCTGTCCAGTGCATGACAAAGCCCTGATTACTCCCCTTGGCAGAGAGGGTAAGGAGCCCAGTGAAGACTGAACTAGCGTAAAACTATCCCATGGTCCTTCCTAAAGTTTTAGCCTTGCTATCATTTTTCTGTGCAACTGCACTAGGAAAAAAAAAAGTCCCCATTCCACAGTTCTCGGCCATTTACTGTGTGTTCTCTGTGGTGTGTTCGATCAACTTTTAATCGGAATATCATACAGCTTGCAGCTAAACACCTTAAAATAGTTAAGCTTTTTATAGCTCTGCTGTTACCACTGTCGACCAAATTTGTGACCTCAAACAATGAAACCAGGTCATTTTGACAAGAACTATTTTCCATGCAACTCCATGGACTGTCATTCACTATATTCAACGTATGTGAAAGGTGCAAAGTCTCAGTCCTGTTTTAGAGAGAAGAAAGCTGGGCACAGACATTAAGCAATACAGAAAAATGTTTCCCAGGAAAGTGGCAGCAGATCTGGAAATTGAATCTTGGTTCTATTCTGCCCAGCTTAGTGCTTCAGCAGCAATCTCTCTGGCCTTCCAATGCACTCATCTCTCTTTGTATCTTAAAGCAATCACGTTTAAGACCATATCTATGGCAAAAGACCAGTCTTTGTTTTCTTGTGTGTTGTAATAATAATGTAATGCACACGTACATGATACAGTGAAATGGTAGCTCTGTTGTAAATTGGTGTACTGTAACCATGAGCTAGACAATATTTACCTGTTACTGCCAGACTTTATTTGACCCAGTCTGTAAGTCAAGATTCCCCAGCACAAAAGCAGACGGAGTGTTTAATACCAAACACAAAGGGAACAGAAATGGTTATGTGCAAAACACCTCCCACAAAGTTTGATACTGCTGGAGTGGCAATGGGAGCAGCCATGGGGGCAGCCCACTATGTAAAGCACAGGGAAATTAGAAACAGAGCTGTCTAGTTACAAACACCTAATTAAACTCCCATCCATCTTAATGCTAAGCTCCTTAAGGTAGGAAATTTTATTTGCTATGGAGCTATGTAACATGTTCAGATAGCATAGGTGTTTACTGCTGCTTAAAGCCGTCAAGAGATTAACAGAGGACTTGAGCAGGTCTCCCAGAGGCTTCTATTAGGTAGTCGAGGCCTGAGGAAGCTTACAGTTCAGCAGGTAAATACCATCTTAACCCGAGCTTCACGTATGAAGAACATGCTAGCACCTCCCACGCAGCTTGTTATGGATGCGGCAAGTTTGCATCACATCTGTACATGCACACACATTCGGAGCACAAGGCATTCCCATTCCCGGCACACAGTAACAGGCTGTAGCATTAAAATAAACCTCATAGCTGCTGGACCCAAGCTCTTCGGAAAAGCGAGACATTCTTGTGAGCAGGAGAACCAGTGAGGCCTGGACCCACATCTCATGGCTGATGGCAGAAGCTGACTGCTGCTTTTGCCCATGGCAGGGCTGTCTGTGAGGTCTCTCTCCCACTAGGGATCCCCCCCCAAAAGGGCGAGTGCCATGTCAGAGGATGCAGATGCCCGCTCTCTTCTACCACTCCTGTTTCCAAGGTCCCGTTAGCAAGAAGATTCTCTTTGGCACTTCCAGCCTCCAGAGGACTTTCACCAGAAGTAGCCATACAAGCACACAGGCACCTTTTGTTTCACAAGCATATTTACACCCCGTTCAGTTGTATCCTCAAAAAGGCATGTGTTCCCTGCACAAGAGACTGGAACTAGAACATTAACACAGTCTCTAACTTAATATCTTTCCTTCCTTTTCTTTCTTCCTGTTTTTTAATCTTTTCTAGTGCCACACTAGATTTCTTTCCTGCAAACACCCAATTTAGATTGCATCAGGAGGAGCTAACAAAAAGTGCTTCACTGTCTTGTCAGCAGATTACAGAAAGCCTTCTCATTCAAGTTTATCCAGTTGGAAACGCAAGTAATTGATGTGAACTTGAAAAATATATGATTTGGAAGAGGGGGGTGGGGGAAGCTTCTCGCCAGCATTGCTGTTCCACCCAGCTTGTAGCTCAGTCAATCACACAGGGCTGCTTAATCGGTAGCTCTATTATCACCTTCCTTTGCTGTATTTACTTCAGGCACAAGGGTCACCAGGAGGGAAGCTGAAATGAGAACAAGGTGTAAATATGCACATGCTGCAGCTTCTTGTTTGTCACCGGTATCTGAAAATGAAGCTGCAGTGAAGGAAAAACAAAATATTCAATTAGGACAGTGGATGGTGACTCTGCTTGCCTGAGCATGGTTGTTGTCTGGGGAGGGGAGGACTGGAATGAGGTACGTGTTCCCCCTCCCTAGTTCACAGACTCCTCTTTTGACAGCCAGAGCTTCATTTCAAGAGGCAGGAGGACCAGCAGGGAAGACAGATGCGCAAGGAGCACCTCTGTTTAGGAGTGGTAACTCCTAAGGAGGGCTGAGATGCACTACTACACATTGATCCTCAGAGCCTGAGGCATGAAAAATGTCTAAGCCAGGGTATCCAGCTGTAGCTGCATCACGAACATCTGTTACAGTACAGTCAGGAGATGGTAGCAAGAAGTCACAGCACAGACATTGGAAGCACAGGGGTCTTGACATTCCCTCCAGATCTCCCAGGTCAAAACCTGATCCTGAGCCATAGTAGTAAATTGGAGCCTATTTGCTCAAGACATACAAGTGCCCAAATGTGTGGGTTAACATTCTGACATTTCCTTCATGCAGTCTTCCACCACCTTCTTAAAAACTGAATTACCCCGCGCAATTGCCATTTCTTGTACCAGAAAAACAACCTATATACAGCCCTGCTCAATTTTGCAGTGTTACAGAAGTGTAAAGCAAATAATTAAAAAATATAATTTGAAGCTATTATTATTTATATTGTGGCAGAGACCCCAGGTGAGCTCACAATCCAAACATAACAGGTGTTGCACATATTTTATTTCAATTAAATACTGTAACAGGGAGACCAGCCCAAGGCTAGAGGGAGCCAAATTATGAAATTGCATGAAAAATACAAATAAAATGTATCACAGATTCATTCAAGTGAGGTTCACAAGAACTTGGCTGGCTGGTCCTCTGGGCAGCTCTCTCTAATATTAAGAACGAGGCAATCTGTCCTCACCAGAGAAAGACCCTCTCAAAGTGAGATTTTCAGCCGACATCATGTCCAGCCATGACTTTTGCTGAAGGGGAGGAAGAAATCCTGGAGCTCTACCACCAATACCTCAGATGAACCCTCACAGGTTTGTCTGAGACTGTGCAGAAGAGCCGAGAACTGAATTTGGGCAACTGCTGTTCAGCTAGAAGAACGTACAACTTGTCTGCAACAGCAAGGTGACAGGTCACATGAGGCCATCAGTAGAAAGCCTTTGGCAAGGACATTTTCCAGGCAGATTGTTAATTTTAGAAAGAAAAAAAGATGGACTCCACTAGAAGCTCTCTGCTACCTGGCCAATGCAACTACTGGACATCGCTTTCTAAAGGCAGCTCACTTAAGAGTCCAAGAAACCAGTCTCTCAAAACTTGAAAATAATTGCTTTTCCTCCTCCTTCTTCCTCTATATTATGGAGTCCTGCATCAAATCAGATAAATAAAACACAGTTCAAACTGCCCATGCTGCCAATAAAGCTGCGATACTTTGCCTTGGGATCAAGCTATTAGCATGAGAAGCAGTATCTACAAAAGATAGCATTGATTTGGGGAGAAATATATTGGGAACAGTGGAAACATGACACTAATATCAGCCTTTCCTTTTCTTTTAAATAAAAAAAAAAAGCCCACAACCCTTTCCTTAGATTCTCCCCCTCCAAAAGATAAGACAAGTTGAAGCCAATTTTATAGCATCCCAGTGAATATTTCAAAGATGAGTGTTTCCATAAGCTAATTGGTGCCCATTATCATGGAATTAAAACGCAAATGGATTGAAGGCAATCGAGCCTCACCGCTTTCATTATTATCTTTTCCCGAAAGACATCTCAGATTTTTAACTCCTTTGACCCTTAGACAGGTTGCCGGCTGGCCCTGACACATTTTTGTCACAGAAAGAGACCTCAAAGAAAGGCCCAAAGAACTGTAAAGGGCAGCTGGAAAGGCAGCGCCCGCGATGAATGGTTCCAGAGGTAACCAGCAACGCACCATTACAGCACACTTGTGCTCCCACCAGCCTGCACCCAGCCTCCATCCCCTGCCTTCCCCCATCTTCTCAGCCCAGCACACAAGCCTCTTGAGCCCACAGCCTTGGTCCACCTGTATTTGCTACACACTTCACAGCTGCTTTCTGGCTGTTTCCTTGCCAAATCCCACACTTCAATTGCTGTTAGCTTCCAGTCCAGCACACTGGATGCTGAATGGACCAGCATCTCTGCCACCCAGAAAACAGGACTGGCTGAACATTGCTTCCTAAGTGGGACAGATACAATCATCTGATGCAAACTACAAGAGCTTCACCTTGCAATAATCTCCAAAATATAACTGAAAGATTTCTGGCTTTTTTTAAAGTTTAAAAACTAAAAAGACTCACACAAGCAGCAGATGAAAAATAAATTCTGCCCTTGCCTTTTGTCACAGCTATTCTACCTATCCAGAGACACTAGGATTTTTCCTTCAGGTTCTCCTCCTCCCCCCTGCCCTGGCATTGTTTTTTCCTTTTTTTTTTTTGTGGCTGACTTCTCATTCCAAGCAAAACCAAAGCCACCCAGGATACCAGCACTGAACAGCTGCTTGCTTACTTAACAGCCCAAGCATGCATTGGCACCTCTTACAAACACTGTCAAAGAGAACAATTTGTTACTCATCTGCAAGGTTCCCAAGGAAGCCTCCTTGACTGAAAAGTAACTTTTCCCCCTTTACTTTGCACAGAGGAAGAAAACAAAATAAACCAAGTCCTGCAGACACCTTCCCATTTATTGTCACCTCCTCTAGCAGTGTGCAGGGTGCACTGGGGACTGCTGTGAATAATTATACGCATCAGGAACAATTTCCTACCTTTGCTACCCAGACTCAGGCATTGGCCACTGCACAGGGAGACTAAAAAGGACTGTTGGTCTGTTCTGGTATTGGCCTCTCCTTTGGGAGGGCTGTCAGTGCTAATAAGAGTCCATAATGAGCACGCAGGCCTTTGAAGCAGCTTGACTAGTGATCACAAGGAATGCCAGTCATCTTGAGCTCAGTTTTAACTCCCTCCCACACATGGCTTTTGTTAGCTTGCTGTTTACAGCTTAAAATTATTGACATCATAAATGTTGAATCATGAGGCTGAAATTAAAAGAAAGGATTCCTGCTTTGCTTGTGGCTCCCTCCTTTGTTGCATACCTCTCTCTCCCCCTGCTTTGGTTGTGTACCTCATTCAGCTTATGTGACATGTTTAAGTCTCAGAGGGATGAAAGCTATGGCAACAGGAGTTGTACATCTAATCCCTGATGCAGAGTGCTAAAATCGTACCATGCAGCATCACATTTCCTATTCACAAGATTGTTCATGTTTTCATTCATGTTAAACTTGGGAGAGAAGTTACAGAAATTCTGTACAAGGGAAAAACCTCAGGGCAGCAGGTCTCATAATAGGGTCAGGGCACTTGGTTTATAATGCCAAAGTAGGTTCTTGGGGGCAGGTGGAAATCAGGCTCATGCCTGGAAGTGGGATTTCAGCCTGGAAGCATAACAATAAATGGCATAGCCAGTAGAAGTGTCTGAGAATTACTAGGGACTTGCTTATATTGCATTTTTGCTCTAGGTCACTACTTCTACCCATGTAGAAAGGTTGATAATTCAGTATCACACACCTGGACAACACTCCCTAAACTTTGATTTGCTTCAGCTGCTCTCACATGCTAGCCACTACCCAAACCAGCACCCTCAGGTCACAATGCCACAAGCTGCTCCAGCTGGGACTGAGACACCCTCACTCCACAGTTAAGGTACAACTGCTTCTCCATGGGCCAGACCCAGAGAGCTTGCTGGGCACAGAGAGACGGCCACCAAGCCTCAGCTCAGTGCCTCACCACTACCACCAGCAGGAACAGGGCAGAAACTCCACAGAACATTCACATTTTTTGGAGATACCCCCCCGCCCCCCCCTCTCTTTCAGCCCTAGAAGGGGTAAGCGGTGCGGGCCCATCTGTCCTGTCTTTGCTAACCAGGACAGCTCCACCTTCCCTAGGCGAGCACTCACTTTGTGCAGGCAGCCTGCAGAAGGCTGCGCACCCCTCCCTAGCGAGGGCACACCAAAAGCAGCCAGCTGGTTGTGCAACACCAGCGACCTGCTCTTACCAGTGCCTGGGCAGTCCTGCCCAGCAAAAAACTATGAATTAGACAAGCATTTAGAAATACCTGAACTCTACACACATTTAAAAAAAAAAAGCAGACAACCAAACCTGGAGTGTGCTCTCCATTCAGCTCTGCACTGAGAATTAATATGTGATTCACAGCTTCCCATCTGTGGGCTGAAAACCAGCTGCTTACAAATGAACATTTTTGCAACCTAGAGGACGTACAACAAGGCCCACTTTAGGATAGCATCTGCATATGGACTGCAACCGATACCAGCAGACAGCAGAACTATCATCTGAACCCTAAAAAGAGGCATACATACTTACCCCAGCTTTCAGCCAAAGGGGCTTCTCCTTGAGGGAGGTTCAGCCACTCCAGGAGCAAAGCTGGGATCCTGGCACCTACTGACGGGTGAGAACAGGGAGCCATTACCAACCTGTAAGACAGCCAGCTCTAGGAGACACCCCCACCCCTTCCCCTCTGCCCTCCCTCCACAGCTGTAAATAAAGGCTTTGGTGCAAACTAGGTAACGCTAGTCTGGTGTGGGCTAGAGTTAAATGTATGTGGGATTAAAGTGCAACCCTTTTGTAATTAGAGGCAGATGTAAGTAGAGGGCAACTAAGGATGATATTATCAAGATAGGTCAGATAATAAATAAATAAATAAAAAGCTTTTCTTTTTAAGAAAAGAAGTAAAGACTGAGATCCTGCAATGGAGCTAGCAAACAACAGGAGGAGGCCCCCTCGGAGGGGTCCCTCCCCGCAGCCGCCCCTGCCTGCCGTGGCCCACCTGAGGTGCGTTGGTGGGCCTCGCTGCTCACCCACCTCAGGTGGGCACGGGGGCGACTGCAGGTGTGGCCGGGTGACAGGGCGGGAAAGGGCGGGAAAGGGAGGGGAGGAGTCGAGTCCTGTGTGTGGTGGGGGGGCTGTGAGGCAGGGCTGGTTCCAGAAGATTCCAGAGTCCTGTGCTGGTATCAGGCAGCACTGAAAGTTCTGCAGGAGGTGTTTCAGGCAGCTTTTCTGAAATTTAGAGGTATGTTTTATGCTCAATTTTTACTTTGGGAGAATTTTTTTTCCTCCTGGAGGTGGTGCTGGTCCCTGTGTGAGCCACTGGCCGGTTGCAGGAGCCATATCTTCCCCTAGTCTCTCTTCTGTGAGCAGCCAGGCTCCTCGCTTCTTGTTTGAGGTTGCTGTATGTTCTGGGGAGGTTAGCAGTAATTTGTGTATGCAGTGTGTTTTCCTTGGAAAAACAGTAACTCGATGAAAATTGTCTACGTCACCCCAGGCTTCATAGTCAAGTCTTTAAGCCTCAAGTGTGCTTGTGATGCAGGAATGAGCACAAAGCAATGGGTGACTCCTGAGGAGCACGTGTGCTGCTGCGTTTGCTGAGCAAATACCTGTTTACCAGGCACATATCCCTGGTAAGCCTGTCGCCTCTGCTAGGAGATGCTTCTTTTCTCTGCAGTTCTTGAACGGTGTCCAGGGATGCCTTGCTTGAGTAGATTACAGGGTTGTTAGTATGCATGCACCATGGCACCCTCTGCAAACATGCACCCCAAGTGTTAATAAGCAAAGTAAACAGCACAAGCCTCCATGCTGAGCTGCTGCAACTCTTAATAACTAAAACCTTTCAGAGTTAATGTTTGCCATCAAAACAATCTGCTGACTATGGCCGATACTCTTTTTTTTTTCTCTTTCTTTTTTTCTTCAGTCAGAATGATGAACCGGTAATGCTGTTATTTACTTACAGCTAATATTCCAGTGCTGTTCATTCGTCGTACTTAGTTTAGCTTGAGAAATACTGTATCTTTTTACTTGCAGTGTGAGTCTTTTCTTAGCCTATATGGCAAATGGATGTCTCTTGCTGGCAGAAGTTAACAAAGAGTTAATGAGGAAGAGCAATAGACTTGTCATCTCTTGGGGGGAGCACAAAGACAGGCCTCCTAAACATCCCCTGGATGCATGATGGGGTCATTGCGGTTTTATTGAGGACATCTTTTCTGAGCCCTGAAGGAGGAGCACAATCATCCACCATTAAAATTAGTGAGAGGTGTGAGTATTGATGTGGGCTCTAAATCAATGCTGAGCAAACACAACACACAGAGCAGACCTCCTCTTCGCTGTGTGAAGCGCTCCCTGGCAGCGCAAGGGGCACAGGACAGAAGTGGCCATGCAGGTATTAATTTAGTAATAAACTTTAAATTGGGGTTGGATTTGAAACAACCGCCTAACACTGAGTCTATCTTTATAATTTTCTGCATTAAGATGTTGCTTGCCTGAATTCCAGTTTAGACTGGAGAAATGGAAGAGAAGGGAAGTTCTTCCACTTTAAATGGGAAATAAAGCTAGCAGTGCAGTTTGGCTTACTCTGGTGGTGGAGACTTTGGGGGGAAAGGTGTGAGCATCTGAAAGAATCCCTGATGAGCATTTCAGTTTGCATAGAAACATGCAAATAAGATGGTTTTTGAAGCCATGTGGAGAATCTTGCTTTTTCAAGCTGCATGCTAACATCTGCTGGTTACCTCTTGTGGCTAAAATCGTAGGTTACCAGCATTGTGTTTCTTCAGTATATTTTGAAATCTTGCTGTTCTGTATATAGATGGTGTACTTCTGTTTTTATTCCAGGAGTGCCTGTGGTACACTGGATATAGGTTTACAAATATATGTGAAAATTTTCAAAAGAACTGGTGTAATGTAGAAACATTCCAATAAAGATTGTAATGGCATCTTCAGAGAAAGCTTGAGCACTTAATTCATTTGCGAACAGAAATCAGACTTGGGGGAAGTGTTAGGCACTCATGCATGTTCCAGAGGCACTTAAAATAAGGACAGTATAGTTAAGGTGAGTGATGAGGGACAAAGCTCTCATCCTGAAGTGGTCCCTGTTACAAAACTGACTTGGGCTGTAAGCAAAGTAAGCAATTGCTGGGGCTTATGGAGCGGTCCCTTGCAGGAGCAGTTTGTCCTTGCCTGGCCCCTAGGCTTTGGGACAGGAAAACTAAATTACAGAATCACCGAATCGTATAGGTTGGAAAAGAGCTTTAAGATCGAGTCCAACTGTAAACCTAACACTACCAAGACCACCACTATACCACGTCCCTAAGCACCTCATCCAAACGTCTTTTAAATACCTCCAGGGATGGGGACTCAACCACTACCCTGGGCAGCCTGTTCCAATGCTTGACAACCCTTTCAGTGAAGGAAAATTTCCCAATATCCAGTCTAAACCTCCCCTGGCACAACTGGAGGCTGTTTCCTCTCCTCCTATCACTTGTTACCTGGGAGAAGAGACCGACCCCACCTCTCTACAACCTCCTTTCAGGTCGTTGTAGAGAGTGATGAGGTCTCCCCCTCAGCCTTACTTTAGGCTAATTTTACTTACGTTACCGATAAGCTTTGAGCTAGCTCTGTACTATCATTTTACATGTGTCAGGAGTTGCCTGGGTAGGGAAACAGATTCTTGCGAGTATTGCGAAGCAAGGTACTGTAAACTGTGTATTTGAAAACAGTTCTGTGTGGGCTCTCTTTTAGAATAGCTGGGAAATCGTTTGGTTAGTTTACTTGTGTAGGTGAGCCCAAAAATGCATAATGCGCTTTCCTCTGATGGCAGAGAAGTGCTGATGTAATTCAGACTGTAGTATGTCTGACAGCTTGCATACATCGTGAAGCACCTCTCCTAAATTTTCAGGTGATAAGGCTGTGCTGAGCAAAATGGGCTGGCTTCCTTTATGAAGGCTGTTTGAACCTTTTATTAGATGAAGTCTGTCCTTGTGACTGAGATGCTTGTAGCTCCACAAACCTGGCAGTGCATCTGTAGGAAATAAGTGCTAAATACACAAAAGCATCTCTTCTTCCTGGTAGACGTTGGTCCTGGGAGAATCCATCCCAGGAAACTTCATTAATCAAGAGAACCCCCAAACAGTTTGAAGATTACTTTAATGGAATAGTTATAGCTAATGTAACAAGACCTATTCAACCCAGAAAATGGGAACTAAATCCAGACATGGGAATTAACTGAGAGTATATGAGGTAACTTAATTATTTACCTAATTCTGTGCTTTGGATGTACCTGGGGGCTCTCACTGTTTCCCTATAAGCAAAGAGCAGCTTTGAGTCTGCATAGCATTTGCTTTAGATTGAGTGAAACAAGAATAAATATAGCAACAGAAGTAAAATCTTTATTAGAGAGCAGGTGTGCTGATCTCCTCTTCAGTGTGCCACATTAATTTGGCCCGCAGCAATTGCAGCTGCCCCTGCTGAAGAACCTTGAAAATAGAAAGGTGCAAGAGCAAGAACACAATCTCTATGGAGGTATTTCCCACTGGTATTTCTTAGTGTGCTGTGGAGATTTAGATGCAGCTTTCATTTTAAAGGGGTTGCCAAACAGTTGTAGTCAGGCTACTTCAAAGCAATACTCGGAAAAGAAAGCTTTCTTCCTCATGTCCCAGAGGAGGTAGGGGAGAGGCTGTTCAGGCAGTGAACACAGTCTACAGCTGAATGCCTCCTCATCTGTCTGCTATTGCCAGCGCTGCTGGGATACAGGATGATTTTTATTCTATGTTGGGAGTCTCTGAGCAAATTAAGTTTAGGAAACCTTAGTCCACCCATAGGCTCTATTGTGGGGTAGTCCCATTTATTGACTCTTACGAGGACATTGTCCAACACTGTAGTCCCTGGCTCTGATTTTCAGAAAGTGTAAACAAGTAGAAAGCTGCATAAGTACTGAAGGTGCTGCTGTTGAGGGAAGCAGGACCAGTTGTGCTTGCAGGAGAAAGAGGATGATGGAGGATAGTCTCTTCTCTTCTGGTAGTAACCAAAACTACTGGCCAAATTCTTGTTGAAACCTAATAACACAGATTGCTTATTTTATTAAGATACTTTATTAAGGTATTTTAAGAAACCTTTTCCTGTTCCAGGAGGATGTATTTAAGTTAAAATTTTGCACTGGGAAGAGGTGTTGGTTTTTTTGGCTTTGTCTTTCCTGACCAGGTCTGTTACCTAAACTGGCCAGTAAAAATGATACCTTTATTTCTCTGCTGCATGTTAATCCTTGCATTCTAGCTCTTCGGGATACAGTTTTTTTCCTAAAAAGCATTGTTCTGGATAAACATGCAGACGGGCTTTTGGCTCTTCTGTTCTAATTAGTAATTAGAGCAGTAATATGCCATGGGAAGGAGTTTCTTTGGAAGCACAAAGGGTAGAGGAAGCATTCTTGCTTAAGCAGAGAGGAGGAGGAGTATCAGAGAGAGGGTAAGCTTTGTTTACAGGCTCCTGAGCAAAGGTGATATAAGCAGTGAAAAGTTCAGCAACGATAGACTTGTTAAAAGTTGCCCTTGACTGCTTACAGGCATAATTTTAATTTAAATGTAATAAAATCCTAAAAGCGAAAATTAAGATGCGGAAAGCAGTTAAAAAGCCTGTCTGAAGACATCTGCAAAATGGTTTTATTCCAAGCAAATATAAGAAAACTGTTTGTTTTTTTTATTGTCAAACAATAATAGTGCCTCCATTTATACAATGCCTTTTACAACCGAATCTTTTTCATAGATTACTTCCAAAACAACACAGAAGTTGATTTATTTTTAAACCCTGTCCTCATAACCCTTTTCTTCCCAGTGGCGTAGCATCTCTTCATCGTGGCAGTGAGCTATTGAGAGCTGAGCACAAGGTTATGTAGTAAGTGGGGGGCCTGTTTGGCTGGGTCAGAAGAAAGCAGGGACTCCGCTTCTGCACGTCAGCCTGTTTCCCTTTGTACTGGGCCCAGTGGCAATGCTCTGACATGAAACCATTTATCCTGTGGGGCCCAGTGCAACCCAAGTTAGATGAAGGGTGAGAGAGGCTTGTTCTGCTCAGGGTACCCTTTATCTCCATTGGTGTGTTTTTCTTTTTTTCTAGGCAGTCCCTTTTCCAGCTGTTTGGTAGTCTTTTTTCCAGTCCATGTTATGTCTAGATGCCAGTAGATGTGCTCTCTGTGTTCACAACTCTCTTCTGCAGTCATTTTAGCATAGATGGATCCCTAGCAGGTCTGTGGATTCCACTTCACTTGACTTCCCTAGCAGGCCTGAAAATGAAGTGATCTGCTTGCTTCTCTTGCAATGGAGACAAAAATAGAGTTGTCTGTTTCCTGTAGTATACCCTCTAAAAATCCCACTGCTCTCTACAGAGGATAAAGAATACTTCTGCTGTGATACAGGTCACATAGACACCAACCCTGTCAGATCTGAGGATCTGGCAATATTTTGAAAGGGTAGTCAGCATAATCCGTAGATTGTTGCGGGGCCGGAGAATTGAGGCATATAAGTGCTCTTGGCTGCACATGGGTAAATCCCTTTGACTTCAGCTGGAGATGTAAGGCTGTAGCCACAGCCCTGCACAATATAAAGGATGTTGTGTGTAGCTGTGAAATGCCCAGTGCTCTAATGATCTGGATTTTTCTGTCCTCTTCTGTGATGGGAGGTCAGAGCCCTGTGAAATAAGGTTGATTTGTCCTGTTTGTTTGGACTGCCTTGACTTTCTGCTTGGATTTAGAAATATGAATGGTTAAGAAGGCTCTTGGTGTGGGGAGGTGCAGAAGAGGTATAAAGTACAGGTGGGAGTTGGAGACAAAGTAGGAAACTTCAGTGTAGTTGTGATAGTGGCATTGGAGAGCCTGATCTTAGCCGGGCCCTCACTGTGCTGGGTGTTGTACAGCAAGAATCAAGCCTGACCCCTAGAAACTTATCAAGTGGCATCAGGGGACTAGACTCAACCAGAGTCACCCAAGAGGCTTTGCAGTATCTGTATCTTCTAGCCCAGAACACTGGGGCAAACCATGCTCCAGTTACATGATGGCCTTGCAGACAAATCAAGACAAGAAGGACCAGGTGAAGCTTGCCAGCACAATGATAAAGAAAGCAGTTGTGACAAGATGTCAGACCACCCAAAGGAAAAGTTAGTCCTGAGCAATTAATTTCAGACATAAGAGGCTGTAGCAGGTACATTGCCAGTTGTTGTTGGGTACCGATTTTAATCCCTTGGGTATCTACTGCATGCCTTTGCCTCCCCAAGGGAGCAGCTGGCTGGATAAGTGGTAATTACATGTCTAATGTCAGGAAAACAAATCAATGGCAGAACCTAAAACTAGAAGCCCCAAAAATCCTGACTTTAAGCTTTGTGCTTGAAAGGCAGGAATTGAATCTTTCCCTGGGTGAGGAACTTGAAACCTATGCCAATTAATAACTGCTATAAAATAGTGCTTTAGTCTAAAAATGCTGACAGAGAATTTAATGCACCTTATGGAGGGCGGGGGGTTAGAGCTTAATTAATTAAGTTTTGGAAAGTCTGTAATCCTTGGACAAAGGGCTCTGTGTAAATGTAATATGCAACAGCTACTATTAATGCAAGCTGTTCTAGTTTCATATGAACTGGGGACATGAGGTGCTTTTAAAAGAGAATCACTGTGGTGACACTTATTCAAAAAGGAGAGATTGGGAACCTGGCTCATGATGTGGTTACAGTCAAGGCAGAAGACTTGAAGACCTCTGCCTCCTGGGGTGTATGTGAGACTTGGGCTTCTGAGCTTCTTTCCCTGCTGCTTGGGAGTGATCAGCCTACTATAGCTGTCAGTGTGTGTCTGTATCTTAAGCAATTAAAGTTAACTGCAGGGACCACAGCCCCTCAGTTAACTGCCAGTTGGTTGATGTGCATCAGTTACTAAATAGTATTAGCTTGATCTGTGAGAGAGTAGTTTTACTGCACTAGTGCAACATGCTAGCAGCATGTGCACAGTTAAACTTTAGCCGATCAAGCAGTACCTCATCCATGATTGTCCACGTACAGCTTTGTCATCTGCTGCCCTGATGACAATGGGAGGGTTTGAGTAATAGGAGCCCTTGCGTGGCTGTAAGTGCCCCGCAGGACAGGACCTTGCAGTACTTCAGAACAGTGAGGATGTCATGGAGACTTAAAGCTGCATAACCTTGTGTTGAGCAAGTGTGAAGGATGTGAGCTGCTGCCAACCTGGCTGGGGAGCTGCCTTTCTCCCAGGGCAGCTACCTGTCTGCACAGAGGCACGGTGACTTGGGTCACCAGGACATGTCTGTCCGTGCTGGTGTAAACAATGCAGGGGCTTGGGACCTCTCTAGAGAGGAGCTCTTCTGGAGTGCCATCAATGCTACCATCTGTGTTGCTGCCAGGAGCTCTCACAGTGTGCTTCATCAGGGCTGCTCTTTATCCTCTCTGTTCATGGGGGGGGGGGGGGGGGGGTATTAAGTCATGTCACTTCACCCCAGCATGGTGGCCTATTTGTCCCAGCTGAGGCTGGCTGCCCCGCTGCCTGGCTTTGAAGGAAGCTGGCTCTGAGGGTTGTGCACTTAACTCTGAGCATGTCCTCCCCACTGAGCTAGAGCAGAGAGAGATCACACAGACCTGAAGCTTTCTGTCCCTGCCTCCTACTTGCAAGTGATACTTGGCAGCGGGCAGCTACTTTGAAAGCTAGAGGGACAGAAAGATTTGGGGGTGGCTGTCTTCTTCCTGAGATCCCTGTCCTCCGAGGGGTTAGTGCTGTGAGCACAGGGTGCCTCTTGGAGCTGCTTGGAGAACAGTGGGAAGTGACAGAACTTCCCAGAGCTCCTCACTGGGGCTAGGCAGGAGCATATGGGCCTGGCATGCATGGGTTGTCTCTGTTGTTGGAGTAATTGCTCATCTGGCTAAAAGCCATTCCAATTCAGATGTTGAAAAGGTGACACTTTCCATGTTTCAGTCCTCCCCCCTCACCACCTCCTTGCTGTCCTAATTAAATTTAATATTAAAGTAAAACATTGAAGGCATTATCATAGAGCTTTAATCTGACACACATAAGCCTCTTTCTAATTTGTTAGGTCATTAGCAAGGCAAAATAAATAGAAATGAGTTTGTGGAGGCTAGAATGCTTGAGGAATCAGTGTTTTGAGGATGGGGCTATTCATTGTTTTTTTTTTTTTTAAGTGAGCATGTGCTCCGCTGAGTGGGCTTGGCAGCATTATGTTGTCTAAACCTGGCATTTTAACAGCATCGCACGTAGCGGTGCCAAATGTGGCAGTTGTACTTGTTTGTGCTCTGGGAGTTTGCAATGCCAATCCAAGAGCTGGGATTCCCTGTTTTCCTTCCAACACCATGAGACTTCCTTAATGTATATTTGAATTTGACTTGTGTTTTTTTGAGCCCTTTAACTCTTTGCATCTCTTACCTGCAATTGTGAGGATTTAGTCTGTCTTGTTTTGCTCGATGAGAGCGTTAATCATTTGATTACAGGAACTGAAGCTTCCAGTAAAGCAGAAGTAGTGCAGTCAGCTGTAGAGATAGGTGTGCCTCTCCTGCATACATCCTATGTAGTCACTGTGTCACAAACTCTCTGAAAAGCCCTTTCAAATGGCACTGAGGCTTATCAGAAGTAAGAAAGGATTGCACAACCTAGGAGGTCAGAATTGTTCTGGTTTTGTTAGTGATGTAGGAGTAAGCTGCTCCCTTCAAGGTGGAATCATGCAACAGGCTTTATGAGGATATTAGGTGACTCTTCAGTAAAGCATTTACCTATGTGCTACCTTTGAGCCTTTCTGAAAGTGAGTCGCTTAAAAAATTGTAGAGACAAGGCTACCGTCATGTTAATTCAAAGTATTGCTGTCTGCACTTCAAATGCAGGGAGGAAGCTTGGGGAAGTCGAGGAACTAGGAGCCTGCCATGACTCCCTGTAGTCCTGAACAAATGGCATGTTCTGTGCAGTTTGGTGTGTCGCTGTAGAGTGGATGTGATGGTGCTTTCTGCGTCGCGTGGAGAATTGAAGACTGCAGTCATTAACCGTTTGAGTACCACAACGTGATTTGTATGATTCAAATGATTCAGTATTTGGAAGGCTTAGATACACACATGAAGGTTTATCCCTTGTTTTACGTGTATAACATTTAACTCGTGTATAAAACCACTCTGAGTATTGGTTGTAAAGGTGCTAATGCTATGAACGACTGGTACTACTAGATGTGATTCATGCCATTCTACCTAGTATACTGGATTGAAAGTAACTAAAGGGTGGAAAAAATATTGCTCTGTATTTTAAGGGAGCATGCAGCATTTCTGCAGTCAGAACAGTTATAAGGGCTAAGGAACTACAAACAAATCACTTCTAGCTTAATTTACAAAATAAAGCCTTGCTGCATAGGTTGTGCTGGCCTGAGGGCTATTTTGACAGACTTGAAGTTTGGAGTAGAAGTTCAGTTGCAGGTGGGTCTAGGCTCACTAGGTCTTTAAACAGGGTGGGAACCAGAAGGTCTAATTCTCTCTGGTTCAGGAGAGGCTAAGAGGTTTGGCTCTGAATTTTGATAGGTTTGTCTTCCATATTAGAATCCATAAGAGATGAAATACCGGGGTTTTTATATTGAATAGAGGTCATTATTTAGCCTTATGTTGCAGTGAGCACGTGGTGGAGCTGAGCTACAGTGTTCACAGGGTACTGCAGTAGCGGGTATGAATCTAAAATAATACTGTTTTGTAAAGAAACAACTCTCCAGGAAAGTGGATTTTTTTTTTCTTTTGGAAACCTTTAATAACAATTACTGCTGAAAATTATTAAACAAATTAAAAATATTTGAGGCGAATATTTGCTTCACCAGCTCCACTTACTGTGTTGTGGAGACTTGGCCATGCAATTCACACTGCCTCTCAATTTCAGGCAAGGAAAGGTTCTTTCATTAACATTTTTAGAAGGCAAAAACTTGAGCAGTAGTTGTGCATTTGCTTGATGAATCTTCTTCCCAGCATATGTTCAATGCTTGGATGAATGAGTTATTTAAGTGTATTTGAAGGTTATGACAGACACCTGTAAACAGGCAGATATTGATAAAAATGTCATTTGGAACCAGATATCTGCCTTTCTTGCAATCCAATTACTACTGATGGCGAACAGCCCAGAACTAGCAGCAAAGTGCATTAACCCAAACTGTGATGGGCAGGCTGTCCTTAGAGGCAACATGATCAGGGCCTTATTTACCTCTTGCTTTGATGTAGCTCCAGGAGTTAATGGAGTTATTTGTAATTTACACTAGAGCAAAACAGGACTGACTCTGGATGTGTATCTACAGGCATACTGCGGACTTCTTAAAGCACAGTGTATCAGCTCAATGGTGCTAAGGCCAGTAGCTGAAGGCTCCGGTCTTACCTGCTCCTACAATTGTTCCTCTGAAAGGCTTACTCCAAACAAGTCAATTCACCATGGAAGATTCCTTGTCTTTTGCTGCACTGTAAGTCATGCAGAGAGAAGAAATGCCTGTCATTGTATGTTCTTCCCTGTATACTCATGAAAAGAACTGTGAGACCATGTTCTTGATCAGGGTGCTGCTGCCTTTGGGTGAAGTCAAACATAAATAGATGTGGCCATTAACAATTGATCTCCAAGATCTTCTCAAAGCTTGTAAATAGGATTGTTTTCTGCTGTGATGTGAATTGCTTGTGATGGCGGTAGCGTTTGGATATGTTGGAACTACTAACGTACTTTTTAATAGGAAATGGACACTGAAAGTTCTATCAAATTACTGTTGTTCTTAACCTTTTAGTATTCTAAGAGGAAGCTCTCATTCTGGTTATCTTTCTCCAAGCTGGAGAGTAATATAATATGGATGGAAGTGGTACTGTTGTACAGTTCTCTAGTTAGGTTGAAGTCCAGAGCTGTCCACAATGAAATTATTATTTGGTGGTAGTCTTAGCTTTCAGAGAAGTGAAACCAAAAAGACAAGGTTAATGGAAGTTGCATTTCATCTGGATTGCTTTTATTTCCTGTTTTATAAGCTTGTGTTCTATGCAGGTGCTTGGCTTATATCTTCATGCTGTCAATAAACCCAACACGCTTGAAGCAGACAGGATTAATGCAGATTTTAAGGGCTATATTTAGAAGTAATTTAGCTATCATCAGTCAGAAGGGTGGGGAGAGATGTGATGGTTATTCATACTGATTGAATATTCTATTGATAGAGATACTTATTAACCCTAAACATGTCTTTCCATCATGCTTTCAGGTCTCAAACAAGAAAAAAAATCAACCCTTGAAATTCAGATAGAGGGAGGCAGAATTCAAGTGGAGAGATGAGCTGGGAGGGAAGTAGTGAGCTGGCTAATAAGACAGACCACTAAAGTTGGCTGGATGACACTGGAAGAAGTGCTACATAACATGACAAGCAGTAATGCAGGAGGAGGGATGTAGACAGCTGGGTGATGGGTTTCTTTTGTTGATGGCACAGGTGTTCAATGTGTTTAGAATTTGGGATGTGTCTTTTAACTTTCCTTTCTGAGCAAGCAATGAATGTACTTGCTCAGGGCTAACTTTCTCCTTTTTTTTTTTCCTTTTTTTTTTTTTTTTTGCCAGAGACATGAGGGGAGGGAATAGTCTGTTAGTGAGTGATCTCCGCCTTATGAGCAAGCAAGATCAAAATGCTCCTGCTCTGATTGATGGTAATTAGGCTAAGGAGCCATGGGGCAGGAGGAGTCCAGTGAAGAACCAAGTGCTTGGCACTCAACACAATTTCATCTCAGTTTCTAAAGACTCTGCCCTGCACTCTCTGCTCCCTCACTGCATTTCCTGAACAGAGATTTCATTTCAGATAGTGCAGTCAGCTCTTCACACTTTTAGGAGCATTTATAAAATGGAATTACCAGAAATAATCACGGTAATTAACATATAGAGTTATAAGGAGGAAGATTAATTACAAAGCTGTAATTCATCTGCAAAATATAAACCATGAGGAAAGCTTGAATAGGTTAGCAGCAATGAGGTACGCTTAGGAGAACTGTGCACCCAAGGAATTCAGCCAGTGCTGCTCCACAGACTGAGCTTCCTGGCATGGGGAGAGAAAGGAAACTGAGGCAATGAGAGGTGAAGTGACTGGTCTTTGTCATCCAAAAAATCAGACAGATGGGAATGGGACCTGAAAGACCTGACTCTGCTCCTTGCTGTGAACAGGGGACAGAAATCCTTTTTCATTATACTGAGCGTTTTCTGCGTTAGAATTTTAAAAGTTGCACAGGAAATCAGTGGCATTGCTGAGAAATGCATCTGTCTCCTGGACTCCTGTCTGGTGCCTGATCAGCAGTGTACTCCATCATGGCTTTCAGCACTGTGTATCAGTTTACACCAGCAGAGAAGCTGGCCAGTTTGATATAACAGTCTATTGAATAGCTCTAGGTTATTTTATGAAGCGAGGAGAGTCTGGGAGGTGACGGTAGACTACAGAATGCTATTCATTCCAGGGCAGGGGTTTTTGGTTTATTACAATGATTGAAGGGGAGGGCTGATTCCTACAACTAATTGCCTTTTTTTTCTGAAGATGCAAGCAGTCGATAATGACAGTAATTAACACTGTAGAAACAAGGTCAAACCCAGGAACATTACCCACTAAAAGTCACTTTCCCGAAAGTCATGTCAAAATCGTTTCCTTGGAGTAGCTTAAAAAAAAAGAAAAAAAAAAAAGAGGCAACTGATGATGAGCTGTTTGAATTATGTAAATACTCAGGTATCCATGGGGTTTGACCTTTTTGCAGATGTAATTTAGCATTCAAGACACTGTCATCCTGCTGCCAAAGTGAAATTAGATGCTTGCTACTGCAATTGATAGCTGATATCCAATCTCCTTCAAGAACAGGCAGTACAGAAAGGCAGGCAATGCTATTTGCTACAGGAATGGGAAGCTGCATTTTTAAATATAAAGTGGTTGAAGAGTTTTGGATCCAATTCAGATGAGCAATATGCTTTTATAAAAACACGCACCTGGTTCTTCAGGTCATTATACCCCATTTTATGCATCTGCAGTCCTGCAAGATGGCTGTGGGCTCAGTAGCTATCCAAGATTGTCTCACCTTGGGCTTGCTTCGTACCGGTGGAATGGCTCTGGGCCAAACCTGCTCCTAGCCACAGGAATAGGGGACAGTGATAGTATAGCCATGTTGCCCAGAACTGCTGTGTTTCCAACTAGCAGTCAGAGATGGAAGGAGTCCTAACCCAAGTGAGAGCTTTTGAAGTGATGCCAGCGACTGTACTACTTCCAGCACAGGTGCAAAAATGGCTTCTGTGCCTGAAGCACAGGGGAGTGATACAGATGAAGTGCTAAGCTCTGTGCAGTCCAAAATCGATGGAAACTACTGGTGTCCATAGCATGTGGGTTATGTACCTGTGTAAACCTCGCTATCTCCATTTGTCAACCTGGTCCCATCCACGCTAGCAATAAAAAACCAAACAAAAAACCCCTGTTGTGTTCTGGAGAGAGTTTGGCTGCTTGCTGGAGGTTGCTCCAGTTCCCAGTGTGCCAGGTGGCTGAGCCAATTGCCTTCCCACCAGGTTGGATCCAAATAGCCTCACTGGCCTCCCTTCATACTGAATCAGTGTCTGCTATAGTAAATAGAAATTACTCTGAAGAAACACCTGCTTTTTCTGGCCCTCATTTGACCACAGCATCTGAAAAAAGCCTCTACTTCCCTGGAGCTGGAGGCAGGTAGCTCACATGAACTCTTCTGAATTGGCCCGGTTCACAGCCCTGCTAAGGCATTTGTTTTTGCTAATATCAAAAAGGCTTCCCTAAAGTTGTGGTTGCACAGTAACTCTTTCTGGCTAGAACAAAGATGTCCCGAGACTTCTGATCCTTTCCTAGCTTCTGTGCAGCAGCTGAGAGTAGTTTGGGTTCCGATGTACATCTGTCCTTCATACCAGTAAAGCTCTGCTGCTTGCACAGAAAATACAGACAGTAGAAGCTGTCCGCTAGCTGCCTGGCTTGCATGATTGGAAATGTATTTGCTACTGTTTGTCATAGGTATACAAAGGAAAACCAAAATGCAGACCTTCCACAGAGCAATTTTAGTGGTATCCTGTGAGCCTGTGCAAATTAGTAAATGACTACAAAAGAGCAGCAATGAAAAATTAGGCTGTATGTCTCTCTGTGAGTAGGCTCAGAAGAACACTGCAGGCTGCTGTTAGCATTTTTCTTCAGTGTTAGCCCAGTAATTTCCCTGAAGTTGTTCTGTATTTCCACAGGAACAAATGAGAGCTAAAGCTGGCTCCAGATTCCTGCCTGTAATTGCTCTTCTGTCGTTGCCAAAAGTTAACTTCTAATCTGGTGCAAATTGTTACTGTTCAAGCACTTTCCACCTTGTGCCTTCAGTGCAGCTCTTTCTACCCAAAACTGGCAGAGAATTTGGCCCATGTGTTTTATTACACTTAAATCCCTTTCCCTTTCTGAAAGGTAGTTGTTGGGGGTGGGGGGTGCTTTGGCCCTAGCTTCTAAATTGGGCTCATGTACTCTGAATCTGGATAAGAGCACTTAACTGGATCCAGCTGTGTTGCCTTTACTGTTTAATGGTTCAGTTCAAATGCAGGTTTTGTATTTCATGCTTCATTATTTTTTCTTCCCCATTGTGTGGCCATTTGTAAACTGAAGGTGAATTGCACAACATATTCCTCTCAGGCATGCAAAGAGGACAAATATTGAGGATAATTTGAAAACTTCTTTCCCCTGTTTGATACATTTGTAATGTTTGAGTGGCTTTTACAAATCAAGTTCTGACACTCCTTGCAGTTGAGCTCATGTCACTGCATTTGGAAGTAGAGTTTGGGGAGCTGCTTCCCTGTCCTCTGTTCCAGAGGGGCATCCCCTGGTAAATAATCCTGCCCATCCCTGCTGCTGTGGTCAGGGGAGGGAAGGGGCATGTTAGCTGTCCTGAAGTTGGAGGTGACTGTTGTAGCGAATTCCATCCCTGACGTTGGGCCTGCAAGTGTTTCATATATGGCTTGAGAATATATAGGGAGTGCAGAGTCTAAAACTGCCACCGTGTGAGCTTTGGTGTAGGAAGGGAGTGTCACAAGACCACAACTGCTGTCTCCTGAAGGACTGTACTTTGAGTTGTGGGGAATCTGCTAAATTTTTTGGGTAAAGTAAACTTTTGCATTTTTTGTTTCACAGCAATAGCTGCTGAGGCACCATGCACCCCTACAGCTAACTTTATGTAGGAGGGTATACTAGTAATCAATATTTATTAAAAAAGGGACTTTCATGTTAGGGAAGTAATTCAAGTAAGCCAGGTTTTAAAGTGTAAACTGTTTTCACCTTTCACACATTCTGGTGAGTGTTTTCCATTCATCATGGATTTGAAGAGACTCATGTGCAAGCCTCTATATTCTCCCCCCCCCCCCCCCCCGATCTATTTGAAGGAAAATAACTTGAAAACAAACATTGAGTTGTATTTCAAGAAATACTTTCTAAAAAGTTAAGCTGAAATGGTGCCTCCACTTTTAAAAGCAAAAACTCTGTCTTTGTAGAGGGAGGGAAAGAGATATTTCTGTATTTGTAAGTTGTTAATATCAATGATGTGCTTGAGAATAGATGGTCCTTGTGTGCATACAATTAAGGATAGAAACGGGCTTTACAAGGGAGATGATTGCATCCATAACTCCATGTGTGAATTAGTTTGTCCCTTGGCAAGAAAAAGACAGTCCAGAGTTACGCAGTGCTGCCAAGTTACAGCTTGCATGGTGAGCATAATGACAGTCAGTGCTGTTTGAGGGATCCCAGTTCCTGGGGAGGTTTTCTGGAAAGGCCAGTAAGTCTTCAGCCTGGAAATGCTGCAGGAAGTTCCTGGCAGAGCTGGGGTGGGTCCCAGGTTAACTCTGCTTTACCCACCAGCTGCCATTCTTCAGTGTACTGAGAAAGAGTCTAAGTACCCTCCCTTGTTCATGAATCCATAAGTCTCAAGGCATGTGCTCTTTGTAGATGCTGTGGCTCTGATAACACAGTGTTCTTGGAATGTATTAACTTGTCCTGACAAAAAGCCACTAACCAGACAGTCAAGACTGTATCTTACCCTGTAGCTGTGCCTGCAAAGCAGAGGCAGAATAATTTTTGCTCATTAAAAACAAACATTTGAAAACAGTGCTGCCTCCCCTCTGCTCAGATGGTCTGTCCAGCACAGGGAGAAAGAAAATGCTAACCCACTGGAAAAAACAAATGTGCATTTGGGTTTTTTCTCTCCCTGCCAGAGTTAGCAAATTAAGGATGCTCCTAGCTTGGCATCTACACTACATCTACTCATGTTTCTGGAGGCTTGAAACCTTATTTATGGATAAAATAATTTTGTATATATTAGATTTTGCTGCCATTAGCCGGCCCAGTCAGATGGGCCTTTGAAAAAGAGAATCCTCTGAAGGGGCCAAGAAGCTTTTTTCCTTAGTCCTTGGTGACTGGCCACTCTGCTCTGTGGCAGTGGATCAGTGTGCCAGTAAATCTGTGTTTATCAGCTTTGCTGCAAAGAACTTGTGTGACTTCAACCAAGTAATCTCTCAGTTTCTCCCCATTACAGGAAGTAAACTTGTCTCCGTGGTCTATGAAAGGTGAGCTCTTGACAATGTCAGTCACTGCCCTTTACTTGATACCAGAACAGTGTCCCACAATCTTTAAGCTGCATTGTAACCCACTGATAGATTGGCCAGGAGCTAGAAAGGACTGCTTTTATCTAAGCTTTTCATTCTTCCACAGTCTTGTCTTCATCAAGCAGCAAGTATCTCTTGAGTTCTCATGAACTCTTTCATGAAAGTTCAAGTGGTGGCATGTTACTAAAGCAAATAACCAGGACAGAGCAGACTGAAAGCTTAAATAGCCACAGGAGGCAAATAATGAATTTGATCATGAGGAATCCCAGCTTGTGTTGTATTGGTTATCTTGGTATCTCTCCAGCGAGGGTGGAGATGTGAAATTGTGTCCATCAGCCATACTCTAGTGATGCTTGTGACTTGAGTATACTGTGAGCTGAGAGTGAAGGTCAAACAAGTGAAGAACAGTTTCATCTATTTGCAAAATGTCTGTGAACGGAATCTGAGGGGAAGTATGCTGTATGATTTCCAACAGTTTATTCACCTACTTCTAATAACTAATGGGTGAGATTTACTTGTGTGAATGTAACAGGGTAAAGACAAATTTGTAGTTCTCCCTCTTTCTTTTAACCCCAGTTAGTTAAGTCTTTTAACTTTGTGCGGTTACAGTACTCCAATAAACCACTGCTTTGGGGGTTTATTTAATATGGACCTGAGCCTGTGCTTGGCCAGACATGCGAGGTGAGTGTTACCCATCAGAGTCCATGCAGAATGGCCCCAGCTTGATCATGAAACATGAGGTATCCCAACATGTGCTGCCTGTGTGGTAGCTCTTCTCAACCCTTCTCATAGCTCCTGTGCCCTTCCCCTTGCCCTATGCAGGGCACTACATGGCGCTGCTCAGAATTTGGCCTATCTCTGCATATAGCTGGGGACACTGATAAATGTTTGGGGCTGTGGTTTTCTTCTTGCTGTGGTAATTATAACTGTATCAGGAATAACAGTTTGCTTCACATTGGCTTTCTCACCACCAAGCCAATTCTCTCTGATGCAATCAGTTGCTCACTACACTGTAATAACCTATTTTGTTTCCGGCAGATTTGCAGCTGAATTATTTGCAAAAAAAGACACAGAAAAATGTGATTGTCTTCATCCAGTGCTGCCTGTCTTGCCACCTTTTCCCGTAGACATGGCCCTTGGTTTTGTAATTTAAGACATATTTGAAAACAGCCAGTCAGAAGATCTGTTATTTAAAATATAACCATTCTTTATTTTCAGTGTTACTGATATCATTGTAACTTGTATTGAATGATTATCAGGAGGTCTCAGTCCTGAGAAAACCCCTTCTTATGTTAAGTACTGAATAAATGTGCTGAAAACACACCTGCCTCTGCCAGCATCCAGTGGTTGGGGGTGAAAGCATGAAATTTGACATGCAGAGCCCAGGAGTCCCCGAGCGGCAGCTTTCGTGGAGGGATATTCCCAGAGGGGCATCCCCCGGTAAATGATCCTGCCCATCCCTGCTGCTGTGGTCAGGGGAGGGAAGGGGCATGTTAGCTGTCCTGAAGCTGGAGGTGACTGTCGTAGCGAATTCCATCCCTGACGTTGGGCCTGCAAGTGTTTCATATATGGCTTGAGAATATATAGGGAGTGCAGAGTCTAAAACTGCCACTGTGCGAGCTGAGTTACACCACACCCACTTTTTTCCTGTTGCCCTCCTAGCTTTGTCTAGGAGTATCAGGCTCCATGAGTAGTATTTTGGATGAAATATCTTTTGGAAGTGATAAATTTTTTTGCCTCTTTACAAGACACTTCTATCTCAGTGAATGGTTTGACTTCAGCTTACAAACTACGGAGGGGAAAATACTAAAGTCAATAAATTCTTCATTTGCACATAATTTAGTCCCCAGTTGATAACAGGCATGCTTCTGAGTGAGGCAAAGAATGGCAGTAGTGAAGAAGTAATTTAAAAAAAACTCACAAAAATGAAATGCTGTTTACAGGACTCCATGCCTATGGTTAAGTCATTCATGAAATTGCGCAATAAAATCTAACTGCATTGTCAGCTCCGTCAGAATGACATTGAAATGTACAAGTAATGTACAGCAGGTTCAGATTACACCTTGGGATTTAACAATATTTTAGGTAAAATTAGGCTTTGTTTTCCTCTTTTAAACAGGAGGTAAAATACAGGCTGGAGCAAAGGAAAGAATGTAGCAGCATTTCTTGAGCAGGCAAAATCACATGGATTAAGACTCTTTCTAGCTATTCTGTTCCTTCTAGTGGAAGGATCTAGCCAGTTATTATGATTTCTTTTTACTAGTATAAGCTGTGTCTCTCTTAAGTGGCTTCACTAGTAAGTTGTTTCAGCAAGCCTGTAAACCGAAGACCAAAGCTAGCTCAAACCTGAAATTCAGAAATGCCCGAACACTGTGGCAGTTGCACTGTAGGATACACTTACGGGTTTGTAGCTCTTGTTTGACCCTAGTTTTTGTGGAATGACGTAAATGCTACTCAAATTCACCATGAATTGAAGGGGGTTTTAGTGGCTGTATATGAAGCCAATGTCATCAATTGGCCCTAAGCTGGCAGCATACCCTTAAATGTTTAACTTAATAAGTGGGTACTGGCACAGGGACTGGAGCAGGTCCTGTATGCAAAAAGCTGAATATGTACCCAGGGATAGTGCTAGCAGTGGCTGAGTAGAAAATATTTCTTTCAGGCTTTCCTGTGTTCACATGTACTAGGTTTTGGCCAAACACCACTTTAAGTAAATTAACACTTTAATCAAAAGCTAAAATTGAACTGAGTGAACTTAATTGCCTTAGTGCAGGAATCTTGATCACAAAGACTTCTCTTCACTTGATGGGCTGGATGACTTTTACATTTTTTTGGCTTTGGTATTCCTGGTTTTCTCAGCCCACTCTGTGAAACATTTCTACATTTGCACTTTTTAAAAGGGTATTACAGTTTGTTCTTGCCATAATGTGTTTATTTTCTCTTCCTTCTAACAGATGTTAAGCAATTAGAGAACATGGCAGAGCAACATATTTATACAAATGAAAGGAAGTAAGGAATAAATGCTCTGAATATTATACTTCCTAATAAGATTAATTCAGTAGCATACAAATGGTGAAGCACAGCCACCACAGGAAGTGGGCATTTATCAGTGACTTATGTAATATGCAAGATACCTTACTAAGGTAGGGAAGTAACTGTACACACCCACCCCATGGATCCCAATTTTAAGCTGATACAAATGAGTGGCAGAACGAGCCCATTGGAAGAGAATGACTGGATAACAAATTGTACAGAATGTTTTAAAAAAGAAAACAAAACAAAAAAAACCCCCACAAAAAAACCCAGAGCTGAAGTGGTAAGACCAGTTGATCTGTTTTTCTGAGCTTACCATTCCATTACCTACAGTGATGTTATACGGTCTTGTGAAGCTTTTTTTACTCCTCGAGGCTTGTGCCTATCCAGATGTGCTCTGCTGTAAAATTAATATTTTACTGCTGCTTGTGCACATTAAGAATTATTAGTAGTCTGAGCCAGTCTTCTTAAAGCATGTGTAGCTACATGTATCAGTTTTTCAATTCCAGGCCCTGGTAGAGAAGTCTTACAGCAGGTGTGGATCCTGTACTGAGCATGATGGTGGGATGAGTTGGGGGGAGAGGCTGAGACGCTCAGCCCTTCAGCCTCCTACTGCTACATGAGGTGTGATGCAGTCTGTTGCAAACTGTTTACAATGTGTTAGAACTCATGGGTGTTACAGTGAGCCGCTGGAGTAAACCTGCGTATGAGCAATTATAGCAAGGAAAGAGATCATCCAGTTAGAGCTCCGGAGAGAGCAGAGAGGGGTCAAAAGAGTCTCTGCAGCCTGCTTAGGTTTGTGTCGCTTCAGAGAGTTGCGTGTTTGAGTTAGTGTTGTGTGTTAGCTGAAGTCTTGAAAAAGACTTTGTGACAAAGGCACTTTCCTGGCTTGGGAAGAGTAATGTAGCAGTTCCTGTCAGAACTACAGCTTCCGGAAAATTGGACTGTATGGCCCCATCCCTGAGCTGTGCCAATATGTGTGAAGATGCGCAGAGAACGGGAACGCTTAAGTGACCAGGGTTAAAAATACTCCTTCCCCTCTTCCTTTTTTGGAATCCATGTCAGATTCTTCATAACCAGTGGCAACAAACTTCTAATGGTTTCTCGTTAATGCAAGAAGCTGGCATCAACATTTTTCTTTATGGGCCAGGAGTTTGAAACCCAAGTTGGTGGTAAGCTTTCAACTATAATTCATCTGCTTCAGTTTGAACAAATGAGCTAGAGAAAATAAGAACATTAGAGTTGCATTGATAGCACCAAATTCTGCATGAAGAGTAGGGCTTGGGTTAGAAACCTACTATTTCTACTAGAGAAGATACTATAGGAAGTAGGTGGACAAGCCACTGAATTATTAATCCGTAACTGATTTGTCTTCAAGAAAATTATCCAGTCTTGATTTAATTTAAAAAAAAAGCCATTGTTTACCATGAATTGCAGCCTTTCATAAAATGCTTGTGGGGGAATGTGTGCCTAGTTTAGTTAACTGTTCCACAAATAGGCAGATTACAAGACCTATGGGGGAAATCACACAGATAAAGGTAGAAGTTGGTCTTAATAGTCACTGTATAGGGACAAGATGTATTGGCAGTGAATGTTTGGAAAGGGATGCTTTGGGGAACGGTTGGTCGCCTTTTTGTTAAGAAGATATGCCACGTAAACATGAGTAACTTACATGTGCAAAAAAATAAAACATGCAAAAGAAAGTCAATCTCTCTGCTCAAGGCAGGATCAGCTCTACCTGCGTCAACGATCTATACCTCATCTAGGCAGGTGTTTCATGTGATGTTGATCCTGCCTTAGGGTAGGAGATGGACGAAGTGACCTTTGTAGTTTCCTTCTAGCCTTATATTCTGTGTGTATGTCTGAATGCCGAAGCAGAGTGCTCCATAGATTGTGCCAAAAGGAACAGGAAAGCACAGTGTGAAACATTAAAATGTATATAGACTGCTTCCTGCTGTTCACTTCCTCAGCTGGATACTTCCCTCATCCCAGGAGACAAAATCTGCTCTCAGAGGTGAGAGAGGAGTGCATGTTCAATAAGACACTTCATTTCTGATGAGCCCTGCTTTTGCAGAAGCATCTGTGAAAGATTAACAGGGGCATGTTTCTGAGAGGTGAATCTGAAAAGGAGATTAAATTGGCATACCAGCATGTTGGATGTGTTCCTAAGTGTGTTTCTCCTAACCTTGGGCTATCCCTAACCATAGTGTTCTGTCAGATGGATTTACCAGTTAAATAGCATAGACCCCCCCATGCAACTGCAGTTAGATTGATAAATATAGACTTGATGTAGTCTGCTCCCTACTAAGAGATTCTAATAGTACAATATAATTATCCATGTCTATCTTTGCAAGACAGCGTTTGGAGGGCAATATATAAAGCACAGCTGAAAGACTGAAGGAATTTAAGATGTGGAAACTGGCTTCTGGTTCATCAACATAAATGAGCCATCGCAAACTTGTAAGACTATTTGCTTGTAGCGTTTTTAAGTGTCACAATTCTTAAGGGTATGGGTTCAGAATTTCATGTTTACTTGTTATGCTAGACATACCACATCTTGAATCACAGCACAACATCCCCTGGTAGTGTTCTTGTGAGTCCTGTTCCCAGAGGAAAGAAATTCAGTTCATCAACACTATTTGGGCATTTTCTTTGGAAGCCTTCCATCCAGATAATGTGACTCAATTGGCAGCTTGCAAGAGCTGGGATGGGTGTGCTTATGCTGAATCACAGAAAAGTCTTGGAGACTGAGAGGAAGTAGGATGGTGGGAGAATAATAAAAAAAACGTGGTAGTGTTGGATTTTGGTGAGCCTGGGACTATATAGAGGGATGCTTCTTGAACTGTTAATTAAGAGGTAGAAATAGTTGAAGAAATAGCTAAGAAGAGGAAGGCTGTCCCTGCCGGAGTGGCTGTGAATAGTGGGCAGCAATGCTTTACATGCAGACAGTTTTACAAAAGTTGTCTGGCCTTGGAGATGCTAATGACATCTCCTAGTTCTCGGGCTGGGCTGGATCTCGGTGAAGAGCAGAGGTTTCTGGCTGAGCCCCCTCCTCCTTTAGACACCTCTGCTAGCCTGTGACTTGCTGCTGCAATCCATAGGCAGCCCAGTACGCCGTTGCTCTAGTAACACCTGCTAGCCTTGGGTGCCATGGTGGGTCCAGCCTGTGAGGGTGATGGTAGAGCACTGACAGGGTATGCTAGCCAGAGAGCTTTCTCCCTCAAAGACTGGCCTGCCTGTATGACATATCTGTGTATTTGCTGTTCTTTCTTAGCTAATGCACTTGCGCTTTTAAGCTCAGAGGCCATTTCTTATCTTGGAACGATCCCCCCTCCTCTCGTGTAGACTCTGAACTGCAGTAATCTCAAACGTTAGCAAAAGAACAAACTTTTTAGCCTAGAATAATTGTATTATCTATTGGTGACAGAATCTATTTTGGTTTTTTCCCCCTTTTAAATGGCAATTTTATATGGTAGAAAACTTTTTAATTCTCTTCTGCAAGCTACATATAAAATATAACAGATAGGCAAAAATGTGTTATTAAAGCTATCTATTTTTCTTGGCATTCCTGTAATTTAATAAACTGCTTGAGCTTTATTTCTGCAGTTTATGACATCACAAGAATAAAACCCATCTTTTGATTAATAGCTCTTCAATCAATCCCCCCTCCCCACATTATCTTAAGTTTAATGGACTTGGGAACCATGCAAGCTAATTTTGTAAAAGTTTGTTTTGGGTAGCTGGAGCTACAACTCTGGAAAAACTGCAGTGGTAGCAACACAAGCTGTGTGAGACTTTTAGAGGAAAGGGAGAGAAACACTGTTCCGTGCCTGCAGGTGAAGGTGGTTCTGTCTCCAAAGTAATATTGCAACTCTAGGCATCTGCAGCTCCTACAAACGTCTGTTGCATCCTCCAGTTCATTCCGTCCTTACTGGAGCAGCAAGGGTAGGATTTTTACCCAGGAGGGGAAGATCTTCAGCGAAACTTATTACTACTCAGTGAGGAGTTCTGCAAATCTGATCAGCAGGGCAATACAAGGGCATATTTGAAAGGGGAAAAACTGTTGTGTTTAAAGCCAGTAACTGCAATGGCTTCTGGCGTGTTCTAGCAGGTAATGAACACAGCAGTTCTAGAGGATCTGATAATGCTGACTGGTTTTGTGCACTAAAAAATAACGCCAGTTATTGTATACGTAAACAGATACTTTTATGATATAAATTGCAAAACCAGATTGCTTCCTCCTTTACAGTGAAGGAAGATGACCTAGGGCAAAAGAGGTGAATTGCGTTTTGATATGATTATGTATAATAATAGTAGGAGACAGGCAAGAAGATTTTACAGCCCCAGATACAAGGTTTCCACTTGCATTGTCATCCCATCTGTAAGTAATTGGGATCAATAGAACTTGAGCATGAGTCTTGAGATTTTTTGAAGGAATTCAGGGAATCTTAGACTATTTAAAAAAACACTTTTGAGTAGACAGAGGCTAAAGAAAGGGAAGGAGGGAAACTGTTAGCATGCTCAGCTAGGTTCTGGGTTTCTGACTTACGTAGGCTTGATAAGTCTTGAAATAAGAAGTTTATTTTTCTTATGGCAGCATTCATCTATGTACGTCAGTTCTCTGAAAAGCTGTATAAAGGTTGTGTTGGGGACTTGGATCAAAAGTGTTATGGCTGACCTGGGACACGAGTGTTGGTTTGGAAAAGGAGCTCCTGATAATAATCCAGGTCGGAGTTTGGCGTGGTGGTGGCATATCCATGCTCACTGTACTTTCAGATTTTATAAAGCTCTAAAGTTCTGCCTGGATCAGAGGTGCAGCTGGGCTGACTCCACCATGACCATCACCATGCTGGTCCTGGAGTTTCCATCCTGACTGTGTTGCAATGTGAGGCACTCTAAAACAGAACAGCATTATGGATTATTTTTAACATTCATAACTAGTTTTGGTTTTAGTTTTGGTTGGTTGATTGCCTGAGAAGGATCTAGTGTGCAGTCAAGTATAGGCCACAGTAGGGCTTCTACATCCATTCCCTTTTGAGACTTTATTAAAGCACCATATAAATCTGCTGTCTAAAACTTTTGTAGATATGTGGAAGAATAGGATCACTAAGAATGTGTCTTGTAATAAATCTGTAAATGGTGAAGAGTCAACAAGATTAAAATGAAAGTGACCCTTTTTAAGAAGGGTTGCTCTTCTGAGACTGTGTTGTGTTAAATACATGCAAGAAGGGCACCGGAGGTTCTCAGCAATGCCATGTCACGGATGACCTTTATTCCCAACAAGCGCTCTCTGGCACTGAGTGTTACCCGTAGTACTCTTGCTGTAAGTGGCATGTTACGAGACTTCAAGGATCTTGGAACAAATCCCTTGAGCCAAAGCAGTGCAGATGGTTTGCATGGATTTGGATTATTCAGTGAGTGAGCTGAATGCGGAAAGGGAGGCAAATTTTCTGTCAGGAGCCAATATGGCTTGTTAGAGCGAAGGACTAGCACTGATCCTTCTACTTTTTCTTCCCAGATTTGCTGCTGAGAGCACAAATTTTGCAAGTCAGAAGCACCTTTACATTTGAGTTTCCTGGTTGAGGAGGCTGGGAGCAGTGATGCTTCTCCGCCAGGATGTGGTAGTGCAGCTTCAGCCTCGTGTGTGGAAGTTGGGGGCAGGAAATGCAGCCCCAGCCAGTCATCATCGGGGCCATTTGATATGTTGGAGTGAGATAGAAACTCAGGTTGCCTGATGATACTCCAGCTATTGAAGCATCTCATGGTCTGTCATGCCCCTTAGCCTCATAATCCTTTTCCTGGTGAAAAGAGCTATTGCCACCACTATAATGAGGGGGAAATCAGGGTACCCTGGGCGAAGTCCTGCGTGCAGTCATGCTACGACTGTGCAGAAGGCAAGAGCCTTGAACCTGTGGCTTAGCATGCTAATATCTGAACTGTTCCTTATTTCCCTTTGTCTCAGTCTTTCTCCTTGCTCATATTGACTGTTTATGAGCTATAGAGCGCTCTAGAAAATAACCAGCTGTTTCTTTAAGTGGATTTGGTCTATCCTTCAAGTTGACAGACGACTTTTATTACGTACCATTACTTAATGAACTCTTTTGTGGCAAATGTAATTCAATACAGATTCTGATTCCTAGTTTGTCATCAGTCCTTTTATAAAGGAAGAAAAATGGAAAAGGACTTGATGATTCCTTTATCTTGTTATGCTAATTGCATTAGGAATATGGGAGAAAAACAGCCAGTGGACTTAACAGCAGAAAAATCCAAGCTTCTCTTCTACTTAAAGAAAATGGGAATTTACTGGGGCAGAACATATCTGATTTCAGCCAAAGCAAATTCTGATCCAAGTTTAGGTTTTGAAAAACATAAGTAAATAATTATTTTTGTTCTGTAAAATTCCTTTTGAAAGGAAACCTGTAACAGACATAATGGAGGATATGGAGAGTGTGTTGCAAGAGGAACCCAGAAAAATTCAGGACTGACTTATGAAAGAAGTAAGGATTTGGCCAGGGAGCTGCATGTGACATCAAGTAGTAGTGGGAGGCACTGGCAGGGAGCTACAAAAAGGGTCAAGCTAGAAGAAAAGTGTATGTGAACTTTGTGCCCTCTAGATACTGGTTTGTGTTCCTGAGAATGTTTGCCTGCGGTTAGTGCTCTTAAACTGGATGGACGAAAACCTTGAGCTCTCATTTCCCAGAATTCAGCTTTTTATTTGTAAAATTGGGATATTTTCCCCTTCCTGCCTCTTAGAGGTTTGGGAGAAGTGTGTTGTGGAAAGGCTGGAACTGTGGATTTCGGAGCATGAGCAAAAAGCTCCTGAGAACTGGAATACTTCTGTAGCTATATATGGGGCCCACAGCCACATGTTGAATAATGGCAAAGAAAGAAAAATACTGACAAGCATCTTCATTAGGTATCTTTGATCCTGTGCTGAAAACAAGGCAAGCATTTTGGGTAGAAAAAACATGCAATCCTGCTTCAGTGTGCTAGTGTTATTGACTGAGGGATACAGCTGCGGTTTAGACCACTTGTGCCTTAATGATCCTATGGCCTCATTCCTCCTGGGACCCTGGCGGTAGCTCATTTTTGCATCTTGGCTAATCTTCAGTTCCCTGAAGGGAACAGATTTCTAGCCTGAACTGTGGTACAGTAGTGATATATCTGGTTCAGGTTACTTGTCACTAACAAATCAAGTGTTGGTGAGATGACAAAAGGGGTCTGTCTACTAGTGTGTCCCCTCTTCTAGTCTTTTCGGATATGAGGTGCATTGGAACTGTAAGATCATTGTTGCTTTTGCTGGTGGGAGTTTGTAAGCAATATATGGGCTTCGGCTTTGATTTCTCCTGGCTGCTTCGGTATTACTTCAACAGTCTTTCAGATTGCGTTATCAACCTGTCACCTTACCCACAAGGCAAGGAGAGTGAAGAACGTTGATGCTTTGTGGAAACACTAGAGGTTCCTAACTGCTCGTCTAATTTATCTTAGTTGAAATTTTGGCCTACAGTGGGTACATGGAGAAAAAAGGGCTAGTGGGCATATCTTGCCAAAGCATGAATTTCTTATTATAAACTGTCCTAGATCGCCTCAGCCATCTGGGTAACCCAAAATAGATGTTGATGCAGCGTGGAAAGAGGAACAGTGAGAAGAGGAGTAAAGTAGTTATAATGTGGAAAATGTCACCTGAAGGATCCCTGTAAGACTGTTTATTAACCTTACAAGAGTAAACATACTCTATGTGAATTCTTTACTAGCTTCAGCTAAGTCTACACAACTCAGTTGTACTATTTACATTAAACAGGATTAAAGGGAAGGAAGATCTAAATTTTTTTTAAAGTTACAAGATTAGTTTTACTTACTAGGAGGAGAGAACAAATCTGGTGCGTGTGTATCTAGGGCCAAGTCTAAAGCTCAGTGAATGGAAAGATGCTCCATCTTTTGCTTGAATTATGAGCCACTATTGAAGTCTGTCCTCTTACAAAGTGCTTTGACTGCCTACAGAGGTTAAGCATGTCTGGTCTCATCAGCTCCTCCAGGAATGAATGGCACTCTACATTTTGTAGTACCTGTGCCCAGGCTTTTGTTAAGCAGTGTAAAGAGTTAATTTCACGTCTTGACTTGTATGGGTGCAATATCCTTAAGCAAAGTATAAATTTGTCTCCTTGAATTTAAGAGCAGACTGACTTGCATACTACTGGGTATAGGGCTGGATGATTGCAAACTGACAGATCTTTGTGACTGAGACCTTATTCACTAGTTTTAAGGCTGGGAGAGACTTTTGTGGTAATTTGTTCTGACGTGCATCACGCAGGCTGTAGAATCCCATCTAATTGCTCTTCTACTTCTGACCCAGCAAACTGTGGCTGAAATATAGCGGACAGAGAGCCATAGTCATTGTCTAGAGGAAACTGTGCTGTGCCGGCTTTGCAGTAATGGTGCAGGCTCCAGAGGAAGCAGAAGCTATTTTGCAGGGGCAAAGGCTCATTGTCAAAAGTTAGAGCCTTGAATCTCCTGAGTTAAATAACCAAGGGAATACAGTTAAACAGGATTCTCCATACCAGCTTTATGGCTTGATCTTCTTTAATAGTAAAAATCAGATTACCATCAGGATTAGCAGTAGAGTTTGAGGTAATAAGACAGGAACATGTCATGCATGGAGCTGTACCACCCAGCTATTGAATGCATTTGTGTTAATCTCACTTAGAATATACCACTAAAGTTACTATCTCTGAAATTTGTGGCCAAGACTCTTTTCCATCAACTGTCTTTATTGCACCAACACTCAATTCTAAGCAGCTCAGGCATTTGTCATAAATAAAACATTTTTATTATTTGTCTCCATCTTCCAAAACAAAAAGCCCCTTTGTATTCTGTCATCCTAAAAAAAAATTATTTCAGACAAATTGTCATGCAGCTGTTTCTCACAATATAAATCATAGGGGATTATTCTAGATGGAAGTGTTCACTCTGGGGAAAACATAAAATCCTTATAGGACCCTAGGACTTAGATAGCAGGTTTTTCTCTGAATACTAGGATAGGAAAACTGGGTTCATTTAAAATTTTACATAGCTCTCACTGGAAAAGTAGTTGAGGTTAGTTGTCACAGCTCCTCCAGGTGTAGAACTAAACCTACAACAGAAAATGAAATTTAGTCAAGCTTCAGGAGATTACATCCAACTTCCAAATTACTACTTTTTCTTCCTGATAATGGAGCTTTTAGAAGCATTTATCTGCTTTTTTATTAATGTGTAATATAGTTTATGGGAAAGTGAGCTAGGGGGGATGTATGTGCTATTCCTGTTTATCCCATAAGCATTTAACAGGAGATGATATGTAGAACTTGACTCTCTGGAGATTATTTTACCAGACCTTGGAACGTGTTGATTTTAACTACAGTTTTTATAGAAAGGTATCAAAATGAATCCTTTAATTTCATTTTGACAGTGTCAAAATATTTTGGTTTCTATCATGTTGAAGCATTTCCTTTTTGTTAAGTTAAAGTGTTTATACTTTTTAGCCATAATATTGATTGGAAGTTGTAGGTGGCATCTCCTATAGCACAGTGTTTCAGCTTCATTCACCCAAAACTAATTACTCTGGTTTTGTATCAAAATTATTTTAGAATTTAGACCTTAGAGTAAATCTTTGTTCAGATTTGGAATTTGGTGAGAATGTAACTGGGATGCAATTGCTGATTAAATCTTTAGCTCTGTGCAGGTTCACATCAACTAACAAACTCTCCCTAAAGTACTGGAAAAATAGAAAGTAAATCTGCGTGGCCATACCCATAGGAAGGAGAAAATGGATACTGGATCCCATCGCCTGCCATTGGTGATAGGTCCTGGATGTTGCTGGAGAGCGTAGGTGGGGTCCTCTGCTGGTATGGATAACCAGGCTGAACCAGAGTGATGTAGTTCAACATCGGAGTGTAGGGTGGCTGGAAAATCTGCTGTGGGCTGTATGGAGCCACCTGGGGAGGAAAAAGAAATAGCATGCATAAAAACCAGTGGGACAGGAATACTGACAAAGCAGTAACCCCATAACTGGAAAGTGGAGTTGTCAAAAATAGTTTTTCAGACACACACAGTAGTCTCTCCCAATTTTATACAAAACTAGAGCATAAGCAATAAATGTTTTCAGTTAGAGGCTCAAGGCCATCTCTTGAGCTATTTAGAGCACATAGTGCTCTAGCAAACTGTATTAACTTATACCAGTTCAGCATCTTGTCCCCAAATCTATTTTTGCGATGGCACCAGTGTCAATCTTGGCACATGACAAACTGCTCTGACTAATCTATTGTGCTTAGCATCTGTGTTCTGCAAATTAAAGCATGTTCATAACCATTTAAACGCACCTGTCTCGAATAGCATCCAAAGGAAGGGTGCAGAGCTTGCTGATACGGGATCCTTGCTCTCTGATGATAGGGACCCTGTTAAGCGTACATAAGGTGTGATTTTTAAGACAGTCTGAGTTGGTCCATTAATTACTTTTGTGTAAGCTTTTTAGGGGAATGTTATGCTCAAAGAAAACAGGTTGAGATAAGTGTATTTCTTAGCTTTGGGCAAAAGTCTTCTCTCTGTCTCCCTAAGTCTGAGACCTCCAGATAGCTCTGCTTTCCACGCTGTAGCTCTATTCTGCCTGGTGAAAAATGCAATTCCCTGTTGACTGGTGGATGGACTGTGCGCTCATCTTATGCTCAGTAGGTATCTGTTGTGCTTAATCATTGACTTAATGGAAAAAGTGAAAATTCTTGGCCTGTAAGTTTCCAAGGGAGCTCAGTCTGGCAAAACACGTGTGCTCTGGGTCATGTCTCCATTCTCTTTTGTAACAGGTTGGTGACAACTTTTGACAGCTTGTAGGATGAACCGAGTCCTGCTAGAGAAACATAGCTTTGTTTTGGTGTGGTTTTTGTGGGTTGCCTTTTTTTTTTTTTTTTTTTTTTTTTAGCGGAATCAAAGGGAACTAGGGGAGCATAGCCCATAGGAAGCCACAGCTACATAGTATTCCCGGTATTCATTCTTTTATTTCTTTCAACTTGAGCATTGAGCTTCTTCCTAATCTTAGTTGGCTTTTTTGCTTTGATATGAGGTCCTGTTTCACCAGACTAAGAAAACAGTATCCCAGTCTGTAAACAGGGCAATTGCATGAAATAGCTGTAATGAATTATTAGGTCAAAATATTTGTAAATACAAGATAAAAATGGGAACTAATGAAGGCTGAGAGGGATCAACATTCAGTATCTGTGTCAATAATACATCATTCTTTGATATCATCACAACCGTCCCAGAGGACTGCATTACATGTGCTGTTAAAGCTTTGTTTATGACCCAAAGCCACTTACTGTAGTAGGATAGCAATCTGGTTTCTTACTCTACCCTGCAAATCAGAAAGCAGCTGTCAAAATAGCAGCAGGTAGTGCCCCGAGTCTGTCAGTATAGGCCTGGGAGTGTTCTACTGTCTTCTCACAAAATGTGGGTCTATGTTATGTTACCTGAAACTGTGGAAAGTTCGAGTGGTTGGGAAAGATGGGAAGTGGAGGGAAGCTCAGACTCTGCCACACTGGCTGATTGAATGCTGTGGTCATTGAAGTAGTAGAAAAGCCTGAAGTACTTGCATTGTATTTAACATTTTTTTTATCTGATGTTGCAGTAGTTACTGTAAAACAAAACAAGGTTAAAGATATTAATAAACATGCATTTTCTTCATTAATCTGTAGAACATTTGCAATTAAGAGGACATGCTTTGCCTGTAAGCAAAATCTGTTTAAGATATCTGTTACTTCTGCAGGTTATAGTTCTGTAACACAGAGACCTAAACTCAGCAATTAGCAGTTCAAATTCACTTGTAGGGCCATCAAACTCTGACCCACAGGACCTGGAATAAAGCTAATTGCCTGAGCCATAAGAATGAATGAAACTGTAAGGATAGAACAAGAACCTTTGTCCAAGGTTCAAAACTCTCTGAGATAAGGCAATTACAACAGAGAGTAAGTTGATTGTGTCTTAAGTCTCCAGACTGATAAATCTAGTGTAGAAGCTTAAACAGTAGATCTGGACATGCACCATTGTGTTGTCTAGTCTAAGATGCTTCAAGGAACATAGTTATCAATACTCTGTGGAAATCGGGATCTTTTAAATGTCTCGTACTTGGGAACCCAAAAATCATGACATTACAAAAAAACCTAAAGCAACAAAAAACCCCAACAACCTGACAAACTCCACCCCAAACCCAAAAACTAGCTTCTAGAAAATACTGACCAAATACATAAATCTCTGGGGTCATGACCTTCCTATATCTATTTCAACATGTGAGAAGGACATTGGATACGTGCTAGTTAGAGGGGAGAGAGATACTAGCATCCCAGTATGAAATGAGAGGTCTTGAATGGAAGAGATTAGTTCAGTAGTTGTCAGTCTCTTACACAAGACTTGGAAAGGACATCACCACAGAGCAAATGTTGCACTGATGCCTGACCAGCTCCTGCCATCTGCTTTTCAACAGCTTCTGCTTTATGTCTTAGTTTTCCCATGACTCCCAGCTGATGTTCAAAGACCATGCCCGGATCCATACCTGGATTCTTTGTGACTGCATCGGCATCAGTTTTGGAGCAAATCTTGGCAAATGGTGGGGGCTGCTGCTTCTGTCCCGTGGCTTGACTTTCTGCTGTTGTTGTTGAGGACACAGCTGTACTACTCTTGGCAGAGCTGAGCACACTATCCTCTATGAACTCCTTCTCTACCTTTGTTTCCTCAGCCGTTACCGGATTGCCTGCACCTTTGGCAGTGTCTGTGTATTTCAGCAGAAATGGCACCTCTAGCTTGCTGCCCTCCATGCTGCGCGCGCCCGTCACGCTGCCATCCTCCAGCCCCTTGGAATTCTTGTGGGATTTTGCTGAACACAGAAGGCTGGTGATAACTGATTTAGCAGAAAGCTGAGTGTCACAGAGCGCTCTTAATTTCATCTCCCTTTCTCTGTTTCCAATCACTGCTCTGTATATACCTTCGAGTCCCTCTGGTTCACCTAGCAAGTAGTTGCTGTAAGAAAGTGGAGTATGGCTGCTGTTAAAGGAGGTTTGACTTAAAATTGAGCTACTTTTCTTGACTCCTCCTAAACCTTGCATTTCTGTCTCATTAGTGTTCTATGTAAGACTCAAGTATTTCTCCTTAACCAGAATAAAATTTCATCTTTGACACTGTTCTTTTCCAAAGAACCACGTAAAAGGGGAAAAAAAAATTCTTTACTTAGTTAATGCATCTATCCAAGAATAACCGAAGTGAAGTTGGATAACAGCATTATAGATGTGCAAAGAATGATTATACAATACATGCTTAAAAATATTTGTGGGTCAAAATATATTTCGATTGTAAACAAAATCTAAGTTTTGGGTCAAACAAGATGAATCTTTGCTGGCAGTGGGTGTGAACAAGTTAAACATGCTTTGAGTTGGGTTACACTTGCCTCGAGGAAGAACTAAATGGCTTCCTGTGCCATAGCATTAGAGGAGTTGGTAATAATTATTGAAGTTATCCTCACAACAGTTTGTAAAGCGGAGAAGCCTTACTTCAGTTACACAGGTAAGCCCTGTGGTGGTTTTCACGTCGTCTGTCAAAGATGGTAAATTTAAGCTCATGATTCTGGACGTGAAAAGAGTTTTCTGGATTGTATGCCTTGTATCCCAGTGTCCCTAATGGGAGAAACCTTGTTTGTTCTCCAGGCTCCAGCTTTGCACGGTTTCAGCCTTCAGGGCTCAGTGGATCCTTAAATCTTTGTAGGGTGAAGGCCTGAATTTCCTTGGACTTACCTGCCATCACAATTCAGTTACCACCTGTACGGCTTTAACAGGGCTGGGTGTTGTAGTATTTGTAGCTCATTAACCGTCTTTCATATAGGGAGATAAGACTGTCAGATGGTTTAACCTGTAGGGTGCATCACAAAGTACCTCTATACCCCCCAAAGTCCTCTGGGACCTTACAGTGAGACTGCTGTCAAAGCTGAACAATTTTTGTGTTCTTTTAAGGCATGCCTAAGGGCTTATAATGGTTACCTGCTCAAAATACCAATTAGTGCCTATTGTGGTTACCTACTCAAAATGCTGATTTAAATTAGTTTGCTCTTTCACATCCAAGTATGTTCAATAACTTAATGTGTTATCTATTTACTTCTCTTAGCTTGATGGAAAGACTGGTGCTCTGTGCACGCACTATATAGGTACATATATGGTTCATAAACAGCTAAATTTAGGAAACTTTAAATTCTAAATGTATCTATCTCTAATCATAGCATCACTATAATTAGTAGGATGCTGCTTCCCCCCTATTTTTAAAGAACATAGATATTCTCTTTAACAAAAACCTCAACAGATTTAGACTGTGGATATGAAAATAGAAAACTGTTAGGCTATTTCTGAGTACAGCTTATTTCATACAACTTTTTACCCTATCTTTCAGTGGAATTCCGGTCTCTGTTGGTTTCACAGGCTGCAGCCCTGATTCTGCAACTTCTTACTCAAATCTTGTACTCTTCACGTCCTCTCTTGCTGCTTTGCACAACCTGTTGGCATTTGTGCCCTGACCGTATTTGGACTTAGAGATGAGGTGGCAACTATGCTTCTTGTCTCTCTGGGACTTACACGTTAGGTTACTGGAGTCCTGTGTTTGAGTATGTTTGAAGACGTGAATGCAGCATGTCATGTTCCTAGCTCTGATGCTTGCCTATGAAGCCTTGTCCTATTCTCATGCAATATCATAATGCTGGAAGCAACCATCATCATGGAAGCTCCTTTATGTTAGTAAATAGTGACATCCTCAACAAAAGAGGTTCTTCCTGTCACCACCCGCTCTGGCTGTTGTCAATAACTTGCTCTTCTGTATCCAAATGCTCCAGAACAAAACCAGGAAGGTGAAACTTGTTGTTTGTTCAAAAGATTCCAGATATATTTTAAAATGAGCACGCTAGCAATTTGCCTAAGTCAATATTTTAAAATAATTAAGGATTGCTAAATTGAGCAAGGTCATGTGGTGTAATCTGTGGCCACTGACGCTATTGCAGCTGACGAATTGGGTAACACCTATATTGACAGCTGGTATATACCGAAAGATTTTTCTTAATTTGTCTTTCAGGAGTGATAGAGGTAGCCAAGGTAGGGTGCGGAAGCTTCTACCTCCAAGGTAGAAACCTGACCTAGGACTGTCTCACTTGAATTGCTTCCACTTTAAAGCAGTTCATTGAGCTCTGTACAGTAATTTGGTTTTAGCACTTCAGTTTGGCTACTGTTGGAAGCTTCAATGACTCTGGGGTCTTTCAGCAACTGATGATCAACGTACTCTGCTGTACAAGTGTGTGTGCAGAGGGTACTAGAAGTACCTGAAGAGCCTGCTAGGTAATTAGAGGAAAATGTTGCCGAGAGAAATGGCCGGATGAGTTGCCAAAGGTAACTCAACTCAGTAGATCAGTAGATGAACAATGAGCAGAGGATCATTATTCTGAACCCAAGGATAGTACTTCAGTCACTGGACTTTAGATGAAATTAAAAAGACAGTAAACTGAAGTTGCTGAGTTTATCTCAGGTCCTTGAAGGCAGTGGCCAAGACACAACCACATGGCAGGGGTCCCAAAGTTCACAACCTCACGGTAAAGCAGCAAAACAAGAACTATTTTGATCTGCTGTCTCTGCCCAATTGCACTAGCTTCAGGGTAATTGCAGGTTGCGTGGGCTAGAAGTCATGTTGGTTAGGCTGGCCTTGCTGCGGTGGACTTCTTGCTAAAGACCAGATCTATATGCCTTTAAGAGTAAAATGTGTTACTAAAGATAAGATTGTTAGTAGTTCATAGTTCTTCACTGGGTTGTATAATGCCTTCTTTTCTAAGACTTCTTAGCAAATGGCAGGACCAAAATATGTGGCTAACTGAGCATGTGCTAATTGTGAAGATATTTCAGCTGTGTAATTTAACCTACTGTTATAGGCAACTCCATGGGCTTCACTTGATTTACCTGGTTTCCCTCTTCCTGCATTTATTCTGGAGATTCTTAAGATTCTGGCTTATTTAGGATATGGAGGAGAAAGGAAAGGAACCAGGACTCCACGGTGTAATTCCTAGGTTTCTACCTGACGTCATGTTAGATACTTTCCCTTTCTGTGCCTCCATGTCTTCATCTGTAAAATTATCTATTTCCTCATCTGTGAAGTTACCTTTTTTTTAAAGATGAAATAACTGTTTACACTCTTTCATGTACTAAGCAAGATGGGCCAGGTTTGCATGATTTTTTATTTGGACTTGAAGAACTGGACACCTGCTAATGCTTGCTGATTTGTAGCTGGGTTTATAAATTTTACTTTTTCTGTTTCAGGAGCATACAGTAAATATTATCCTATTAATCTGAAGAGCATACTTCCCTCTCTTACCATTATTTGTCCTGTAAAACATGATTTGGCATAAATTTTTCTGTGCTAAATTCAGCTTTTCTTTGTAGAGATCAGCTGTTTACAGTAGCTTCCTTATAACACTTTAATTTTCGATTTTTCTCCTTTGAATGCTGCTTTCACTTCTTTCTGTAAATATTTTGATGTGTGTGTGTGGTTGTTTTTCTTTAAATGTTGTGGGGAAGCAAATGCAGCAGCTGCTTATGGTGCTTCAGAATTTGAAGTAGTCAGATTTCATGGGACATACTTTTTCCACAGAAAATTGGGTATAGTGGAAAAAGTGGGAATAATTTGCCTCATTAGGAGGCTGTCAGACAGCAATCGATGTACCCTGTGCCCCAGACTTTCATTTCAACAGGTTACAAAAGTCTAGTTCGGGAAGGTGTAAAAAGGCAAGCAGCAGCCTTTTCCCCTAGAGCTTGGGCCACACTTAAAGATCGCTTACTTGCTCTGGGAGTCAATGCTGTCCCTTCGGAGGGTCCCCGACAGGTCTGAGCAGAGAGCATGCTGCAGCGGTGACACCAACGACGGGGGCTGCAGCTCTTCAGAGAGTCGTTGAACGCGTTTCCAGATCTCGTGGCAGGCCTCGTCCAGGCTATCTTGGGGAGTGTTGTTGTGGATCCAGATGTGCCTAGGGAAAGGTCCCAGTGGGAAGGGACCTTCAGATGTTACTATTGGAGCTGAAAACCTGTTCCTACCAGGGAGCATCTTTCAGCCTCTTTGCATTCACAAACGGTCTTTTTGAAAGAGGTGGTTTGTGTTGGTAATGAAGAGCCGTGGCAACCACGGAACCATGGGGTCTGGCAGCTGGCGGGAAGGGTAACAGCTGGAAATGTCCACTGGACTTCCAGCAGCAGGAATGGAAATGGCAGTATTGTGTATTTTCACAATGTTGGGAGCGTTCTCGGGCATAAATCTCTAAATAGGCTCCAGTCTTCAGCATTCAACTGTGCCTGCCTCCCTATACCTGAGCTCCGTCTCGCTGCTTGTGTGTCTGCAGGTGGCTAAGCCCCATGGAGTGCACAGAGGACTGTCCCTCTGGTCTTTTCCCTCAGTCCCTCATCTTTCCACTGACATGAGATGAAGAGCAGAGGCCGTGTGTGAGGGAAGCGGTGCAGACAGAAGGGGAGTTCCTGCTTTAGCATTTGCTCTTATTTTGCCACAGCCCAAAGAGGAGGAGCAGCATCCCTGTCTGAGGCCCATCTAGCAATGCATTTCATCCCTGGTCGAGCACTTTGTGTCCCTGAACTCTTCACAGCCCACTCTAGATCCACCTTCCACAGCAAGTGGCACAGAAGTCTGCTCTATCAGGAAATAAGAGGAGGGACTAATTTTCACTTGCATCTCTCAGTAGCTGAACCTTTTTTCTACTTGACTGCCTTCTGTTCATGCTGTGAACATCTTTGAGTCTGTGTGCCACCGAGGTTAGCTGGGCCCACAGGGCTGCTGCTACTGCAGTATTTCTAGTTGTGAGCTTCTGTAACTTTTCCACATTTCCAGAAGCATAGTAGCACTTCTGCCCCTCGGTGATGGAAGGGGAGAGTATCTTTAGCCACCTTGTAAGCCCTTCCACTGCCGCGGAAAAAGAAATTATTCTCAGTTTTGGAGCTTGCATATTTTTCAGCATGAGGGCCACAGAATTTTGTTTTGGGTACTGTTTCTTTTCAACATCCTCTGTGGCACTTTGGGTGCTGGGTTATAAAACTTGATCTACATATGAAAATACAAGGCAAAGTATTTTTTAAATATAAAAGATACGTGCACACCTTCAGATGCAACAGCTGTGTATTGAATTCTTTGCTACCAAAATCATTACACTAAGATCTTGGCTCTGTACTTATCTCCTTTCAGATAATCCAGAACTGCACACTCCTGTCGTGTCAGTTAAATAGTGACTGCAGTTTCCTGCTAATAGAGATATTATTCATAGCTATCTCTTAACTCATGGTTATGCCTGGATAAATGCTCTTTTCCCCCCCAATAGTGCTAATATGTGGTTCAGAGAGAATAAATGAAATAAATTGTCTGACATTTACTAAGATGTTTTGGGTTTTTTCCCCATACCAAATTACTGATTGTGGTACTTAAAATTTTAGGGAACGTGATCATGCTCCCCGTGTGAATTCCTTCTATAGTTCCTCATATCACCAGGGTGGTTGTGTTTGTGAGCCAGGGTACTCTGTGTTCTTTGGAGCATGGTGCGTGTTGGAGAGAGGAGGAAGAGAGAAAGAAGAGCCCTATGGATGTGGCTTTGTGTCAAAACTAGAGGGAAAACCAGGTTTTGGCACTCTGTTTAAATCCTTGATTTTTGTCAGAGTCTGTTTTTCTTCCTCCAGGAAGGTGTCGTGAGGACTTGGTTCATGCCTGTGAATTGCTCTCGGCTCCATGGGTTAACTGGACCTCGGGGGTGTTGCAATCGCTGTTGTTTATTTTATTCGGAGGAATCGCAAAGCAGATCAGACTGTTTAGTCGGGGGGGTGAGGTACTGTGTGCTAAATGGAATATAAAAAAGTCGGCTAGATATCTGCAGCGAATGTGGAAGGCAGCGAAGTCTGAAGGCGCAGCGGGCTGGTTTCAGCCCGGGCTCTGACTGCGGGTGGCAGTGCAGAGCAGAAATTGTCTCCCGGTGGGTGCTTACACCGAGGACAGGATTTCTCTCGTAGTAGAGAGGTAATTTTGCAAGGTGAGAAGCGAAGTGAGTGGTAGGGGTTAGCAATGGGCTGTTAACCAGAACCTGCAAATGCCTCCCTGCTACAGATGGGTTGTAATCAAGGAAGGGGGTGACTGCAGTGGTGGTTTCTGCGGTATTCATCAGTCTCGTCCATTTTGCGAATAAATGCAGTTTTTTTGTGAGAGTTAGACCCTCAACCTTCCTGGTTTGAGAAGGAAACTTACTTGGGAGGAAACCCTTGATTTGAAGTAGATATGATTTTATTAACCAGGAATAAAGTGGGATTGTGTCTCCTCAATGACTGTATTATGCCTGCGGATTGTTCTCGACGCAGGGCTAGCTGACTTTGGCTCAGCCTGTACCCTGCTGGTGTGCAGAAAGCAAGTCACATCTTCAGCTGAATGCAGTTTTGGGATGGGGGATTCTTTGAGGTGAATAGCTGTATAGGGGAGAACCAATGTATGGAGCTGTGCAGTGTGGTACCCTGTTCTCTGATCCTTTTGTATTTGGATCCCTGCCTCTGAACAATAAGGTCCATTTGAATAGGACACTGCAGTTTAAACAGACATAAAGCAACTCTTTCATGTAACAGCCCTGGTTGCCTTGGCTCTTGGCATCGGTTCACAATGTAGGCAGTGGAAGGATTGAAATGCAGAGGGGACACAGGGAAAGTGAGTGAGGAAGAGGATTGATTTGAGGGTGGAGGGACAGATTTGCAAGCCCTCGATATAATTTGTTTTTTAGCTGTCAAATAAGCTCATTCAAGGCAACCGGAACAAGACTGAAGAAGGGGGTTTTGCAGCAAGAAACTGCAGCAAATGCAAAGCACTAAGGCAGGGGGATGGGTGGCGAGTGGAGCCACCCGCCCTGGCTGGCCGCGCGGCGGGGCGAGCCGGGGGGCCGGAGCGGCGGGGGCCCGGCCCGTTCCCAGCCCCGGCCCCGGCCCGCCGCGGGCAGCAGCAGCGTCCGGCTGCGGGGCGCTGGGGCCCCGCCGCCTCCCTCCGCCCCATCTCGGCGGCCCTCCGGGGGGAGGGAGGGGCGGCAGTAGGAGGGAAAAAGGGGGGTAGGGCTGGAGAGGGGGGATCTCGGTCTGGTAAACACCCCCTTCTCCGCAGGCAAGACCAGTGCTTTTGGGAGAGGGGCTGCTCCTTGTCTGTCAAACGAAGGGGAACGTTGAAGTAGGTTCTTGCCGGGAAGGGGGGGAGGATATTTGAGGATTTTTTCTTTTTAAGCTTTGGTGTCATGTTCGAGTTATTTTTCTTGTCCGTGGATCTGAGCGTCATTACCAAGATAATTAAGTTCCTGAATGTGGCTTTAACGGACTGCATTTTTCCCCCATCTTGCGTACAGCTACAGGGACAAATATACTGATAGATGTTTAAAATACAAAAAAAGCGGTGGTGGAGGAGCAATGCCACTCTCGCCAGCCCTGCAAAGGGGCAACAGCACTACAGCCGCGTGTGCCCGTTGGCTCGGTGGAGGGGGCACAGCCAGCGCAGCCTTTCCCACCGCCAGAATCCCTTCTCCTGAACCAGTCCCGCCCGCGTCAGGGTATTGCTCGGATCCGTGCTGCGGGGACAAGTTGCAGACTGGGGGGGCGGGGGGGTGGCTCTTTTGTGATCTCTCTTGTGTTTGCAACAGAATTTGCTTCATCACAAAAATTGTGTCAATATCATCAAGTTGTTTACAGAGGCAGGGAGAAGGGGTGGGGGCGCGCCGGGAGGAGGCTGCATTGCTCTGGCAGATGTCTTAATAGCAGAGATGCTGCCTGTGTGTGTACGTATGCATGCTATGCTATGCTCCGTGCAGAATGGGGGGCTCTGGGACTTAGTCCTATACAATAAACCTGTAGTGCATATTAAAAATAAATAGAATCCTAAAGCATAATTTGTGGTTTGTTTGGTTCTGGTGGTGTGCGTGCTGGTGGGAGGATTGTGCTGGGTTGGGGGAGCAAAACTGAGGCAGATCTATTCGGTGGCTGCACAGCAGCCCCTCACCACAACACTCATGCCCTCTCCCCTCCCCAGCATTTAGCAAAGAGGAGAACAAAGATATGGGAACGATTAATCAACTGGCTAATAAAAAAGTATAAATCCCTGGGGACTGTGTGCTGCTAATGCCGAGGAGCTGGCTCTGAGACAGCCACCGGGAGGGACGAGCCAGCCCTCCTCTCCTTTCCTTGCCTCTCCTCTCCCCGAGCTGCTGCCACACTTGGTTCATTCCAGCTGCAGAAGCTCAGAGCCTTCCATGCGGTGGGATTTTTTTTTCTGGGCTGAAAAAATAAAAAAAAAAAAATCACAAGCCTGACCTGCTTTCCCCCCCCCCCCTTTCCTTTCTCCTCTTCATCCAGCCGAGCCGAGGACTATCCCAATCGCAAAGGGGAAGAAAAAGGGGGGAAAACCCAACAACAACCACCAACCCCCAGCACGCCCCATTCCTGCTGCCCTTTGACATGCAACCTTCCTTGGGATGGGACAAGCCGGGATGCAGCTGCAGCTTTGGAAGGAACTGGGGAAAATTGGGGATCTTTGCTCTCATGACGGTGGAAGTGAGCTCCTGGAGCCGGGTGCTGCTGCTGTCTGTGGGGCTGCTGGCTGTCTCGGTGACTGGTAAGTCTAATGGAGAAAGCTGGCAACTTTAGGAGCATTTTTCTTCCTGCTCCTTAGATCAAAGGACCCCTGTTAATCCTCTTTGGGGGGGGGGGGAGGATGACACCCTGTGTGTGTGCATACACTTGTGTGTCAGCACATGCTTCCCTGTAGTGTTCAATAAGGAGTATATTTTCTTCAGACCTTTGTAGCTTTGTACAAGATAGTTTCCCTCTGTATCCTTTGGGAGCAACAATTCTAAGCGATGGGATAATAAAAGGTGGCTTTATTTGATCTCATTCCCCTTCTCTGGTGGGTCAAATCATTTGTGCACAGTTGCTGTATGATACATAAGATGACTGTGAAAAATGCCATCACTGTCTTTCCCTTGCATCTTAATTCATTATTTCACTACCCCAGTGTTTGTCCATAGCTGATAAAACAGATTTAGGATGCCTTGCATGAAGATGGAAGCACTTTTCCCTTACTCCTCCTGCCTTTCAAGTTGATTCTCTCTTATATATGAGCTCTTTGGCTTCAGCATCGTGTTTTTTGTGAAATACATGTTTGTTGACTTGAAAGATAGCAAAAGAAGACTTGAATTTGGGGGGAGTTTGCTTAGATCCCCTCTCTAGTTTCCACAACTGCCCTTGAAGCAAAAGCATATCTAAGGACTGAAGTTTATTTCTGGTGTGAACAGCAAATATTTAGGGACTGTCCTTATGTGTGTGTAGGAGGGGGAAGAGTGGGAGAGCTGAGTGTTTGGCAGTGTCTTCTTTCGACACTGTGCAGTGCCCCGATTTCCAAGAGTTTCTAAGTAACGTTTGTCTTGTCTGCTGTATCTTAGGCTAGAGGAATGCGTGTTTGTGTGTTGATGTGTATAAAACCTTCTTGGGTTTGGTTTGTTGTTGTTTTGGTTTTCTTTTTGAAAACTTTGTTATCTGGAATGCAACACTGATTTTATTATGTAAGGCAGATTTCCTCTAAGGAGATCCAGAATAAGTATTAACTGTTCCTCCCGAGTACTCTTGCAGTGGACCTGAAGAGTTTTGCTAATGGGAAGTATCTGTCAGGAAAGGGTATGAAACCACCCCAACAACGTACAAGTCCTAAATAAAGATGGAATATTTATTTTAGTGAATATTTTTCCTTTCTGTAGCAGGAGCATTTAGGCTATACACAAGAGAAAACCATTCCAGCAGCTTCTGTTGTGCTTTTCTGATACAAGTAGACCAACGTAGATACGTAAATATATGATTTACTATATCGGGGGTTTACAGCTTTTTTCTTTCTCTAAGCTATCTGTAGCTTATTCATACTAGATCTTCCAGGCTTCTCTCTGTACCTACTTGTTCAGTACGTAATCCTTTTCTCTCAGGCCCCTAGCTCCTTTTTCTCTGCATTTAGAGTGCTGTCTGTTCTGGATCCTTCACCCAGAGGTTGGTGCTCTGTGGTGTTTTTGTTTGTGAGCAGAAGATCTGCAAAAGCTTTTTAGACCTCAGATGTTTATTTGATCAGAGCTAGAGACATTGGTCAATAGCTCCTCTTTCCTAGCTCTTTTTTTAACAAATTCTTAAATCCTACTAATTATCTTTTTGTTAAAGCAAGATACCAACTTTGAAATCAGTGGCTTACTGCTAGATACCCAGAACACAGTGAATGTATACGGAGTGACTGAGTGAATGTATACGGAGTGAATGCACCCACCCTTTGCAGAGTCCATGGTGTGGTTTTAGGGTCTAATCCCAGAAAGTAAGTTTAGTCTGGGCTGGGACTTCTAGTACCTTCGCTGAGGAAATCATGAACCTCTGTGGAACGGAGTTCCAAAGAGGCTTCCGTTCTAACCTCGCCTGTTCCTAGGGTTTGTGTAGGTGGTAATAACCAAGAGTACCCATAGTGTGGCAGTAGAGCTGTATATGTAAAACTACCAGTTAGTAGTTCTGGCCGTCGTAAAAATAAAAAGAGAAAGAAATCCTACTCGCATCACATCAGCTGTGCTATGTCAGTAGTCCTGTTGCCCAATAATGTCCTTCTAAAAAATAACACAAAGCATGTGCTTTCTTCAGGTGCTGCTGTGTCTGAAGGCAAGATGATGTAGCTTCTGCTTGTGCAAGGAACTGCATGAGCTGGAGGGAAGGTGGTGTTTTGTGATGTGCTGAAGTTTATTGTTTATTGTGTATGTGCGGGGTGGGGGGAGAGGATGTGGTTTGTATGGTTTCCCCTGTTAGTTTTAAGGGTGCAGTAATGATTTGACAGTGGTTTTAAGATTTGCGGAGGGCGCTGAATTTGCCTTTGGCTGCGAGTTGATTGTGATCCGTGCATGGCCTCTCAGAAATACAGTGTGTATGATGGTTCTGAAATTGTATTTCTTGATTGTCAAAACAGGTGGGAACAGGAATAGTATTCCTTTCTGTTCCCTTCTTGGTAATTAGCTATGCATCGGCACTAGAAGGTGCATTTGGGGTATGTATTGGCCAGGTGTGTATAGATATACACATATGCAGTTCCTTTTGAAGGCCTATTAAAAAGGGTGTCTTGATACCATTATTTACATACTGTGCTTTACTAAGAGGCACTGGCTTGACACATGGTCTAATCATTTTAAACTCATTGTCATTTTCTTTTTTCTTGATGGAAAATAGTTTTTGGCAGACCTCTTCTGAAGAGTGGAGGAGCGGGAAGCTGTTTATGAATTTTGATGTATGTGTATGTATTTGTGTTGTAAATCATCCTTTTATTTTGTTCTGTTGTCTTAAATCTCCACAGGATGAAGAGCAATTCAGGGGCACTTACTCTCCCAGGGAAGGAACTTCAGTGTGAAATATTCAGTGATTTGAGTGTGGTTTTTTTTAAGGGGTAAGGGTGTGAGATACTAACTCCCTGAAGTGGTGGATAGATGGTTTGGGTGTGTGGGTTATTTTTTTTTTTTTTTTTTTGTGGGAGGGAGGGAAGTGAATATTCACTAGCCTGATTACATTGATTGTGGCATATGATGAAACTACAGTATTTTATGGCAATAGCTGAGCATATTGTTTTGATCTGAGTCCTGCTGTCAATGCTAAAGCAGTGGGGATATCAGTGCTAAATGGAATGAATGATTCCTGTCTACTCATTCATGTCTTGCTATTGCCTTTGTTACTGGAAAGGAGTCATTTATGGAAAATGTTTAGAGGGTGCAGATGTTTAGAGGGTACAGCTCTTTTGCTTAGGATCAGGTTGGCTTCTTGGTCCTTAGAGAGGTTGGGAACACAGAACGCGTCGTGTTGCTGTACCTGCTTCCTTGCCCTTGTGACTGGGAGAGAGGATGTGATCTAGTCCCTGTGTTTCCAGTGCTTCATGGTGGGGTAACACAGGTGATCCTCAGGTGTATGGGAATAGGGCCCAATCCTTCCCTCTCCACATGCCTGTATATATGAGGCTGGGCCACCATGTGGCCCTCAGGCTTGGCTGGAGTGTAGTGAACATACTTGTTTATCTCTTCACACTGGTGTGCACGCTTGTGAGTTCTCAGTGAAGAACATCCAAATTCAGCATGCTTTCCTCCATGGAAGTATGTGCCCATAATGATGGGTAGGGAGGGGTGGGGGAAGAGGAGCCCTTGCTAGGAAGACTGCTCTGCAGTAGCTAGGACACTGCCTCAAGCCTTGGATGTGTGGGTCACGATTCATGCTGTGGCACTGTAGGCAAGCAGTTTCACTTTTATTGTCTTGTTCTTTGTAGTGATTATTTGGGGTACAGGAGGCTTTCCTTTGCTGTACAATTGTTTGTTGCCTGTCACTGACTTTTTTTTTTGTCATGGTCTCTCAGTGCTGCTGAAGAACATCTAAGCTCAAGCTTTCCTTGCCACTGAGCTCAGTCTGTCATGTTGGATACCTCCTAGGGAAATTTTGTATTCAGCTGGTTGATGGTTCGCAGCTGAGCCAGCCTGCAGTGGTACAGAGGTGGATGTCTGTTCAACTGATCCTCGGTGGCTGCCTTCCAATTGTCTAGGAGTTTCTGTCAAAAGAAGGCGCTTGTCAAAATGGGTGCGGGGAATGTGATCCAGGCAATCTGCCATAGGTCCCGCTGGATATGCTTTTTGCCAAGGTGGTTTAGGGCTCAGGGTGTAGTTGAGCTGTTGATCAGGTGATCGTTTGCAGTATCTCTGCTATAGAGAATACACTTCCTATGTGGAAGTGACTGTGCCTTATTAATCTACTTTCAGGGACGAGTGAAGAATAATCCCCCTCCCCCCCCCCCCCCCCCCCCAGTTTGCTGTTAACCACTTGCACCTGTGCTCCAGGGATTTGCAACTGCTGAATTAGTGTGGTGCTGCTGCCTTGTTCTGGTTCGGAGAGGCCAGTTGTTTGTGAAATGCCAAATTTCACAGCTGTGCTTATGTTCCTGCTGATGTCTCCCCCCCAGCTCCTACTTAAATTTGGCATGGATCTTGACCAGAGGAAATTGTTATGATAGTGTTGAGGGTTACACAGGTTTGAGGGAAGGTCAGGCAGCCTAACTTCCATAACACTGATTGTAGCAATAAAGCACTTGTGGAGAGCAGGCTGAAGGGTGAGTCTTATCTCCCTGTTGCTTCCATCAGGTGCAGCTAAGTCCTGAGCTAGTTTTCTAACAGTGAGACCCTCTTTGGAGACTGAAAGGATGCATAATTCTCTGGCTAGACTAGTACTGGATTTGGACTTGAGTTTTTGTTAGGACTGTGTACCTAACCTTCTGACTTTTCACTGCAATGCATACTTAACAGGCATATTGTATAGGTATAGCTGGTATAAAGACTTTGGGGAGAAAGCTGCAGTAGATGTCTTTGTGCCCATGGTATTACAAGAGAAGTCTTACTCCATTTTTGTCAAAAGTATCCTGAGACATAGGGATGGAGTAAGTTTTCATAGGCTTTAGTGAAATTATAACAAAGCTATGTTTAGCTGAGTAGATTTTAAATAATACTTCCTTACTATCCTCCATGTTTCTGGGCATTGGAAGGTTCAGAACTACAATTAGTAGTCCTAGATTTGAATTAGCCTTTTGACCAACAAAAGGTATGGCAAATTCAAATGGAAGGGGAAAGATGAGACTTTAATGGCTACAGAAAAGAAATGATTAAGTTGAGTAACAAAGATTCTGTACTGCTTGGAAGCCCAGCATTGAGTTGTCTATTTGACATACACAGCAGCCAAAAATGTCAGAGGTAGTGTAATCACACGTGTTGGCTCTAATATCCAAATACAGCCTCTGTGGGTGCAGATGAATGATGGGAAGGTTAACAGCATCAGGCTTTAAAGGGATTTAAAACCAGGTAAGTTTTTTGCTCCATCCAGAAGGACTGGCCATATGATAAGAGATGACCTCATCAATCCTGCATGTTAACTGGGGTTTTATAGCCTAGCTCAGTATTTTAATGAAGTCTGTGTGTTGCTGCTTATTGAAGTGTTTCCCTTAAATATATTTATTGAGAACGCCACTATGTGCACTTAATACTCGTCACCTAGATATTACAGTGCATAACTCCAGCCAATGAGGCTTGTATGATACTGTCCAATACCTTTGTTAACCTCTTTCAGAGTAGAGGCAAACATAGAATGAAAGGGCTTTCCTAACAAAGCAGTCTTTTAACTTGTATCAGTGGTAAATCCAGAGTATGGAGAGGGCTGTGGAAGTGGCAGGGAAAATCCTGCTGTGGCCTGCTCAGTATCTTCTACAAGTGCCAGGCCACAGAAGGCATGCACAAGTCCTTTTCCACCAGTTTTCTGTCGTGGCGCTTTGAAAGGAGCGGTGTCACTGCGTGCTGCCTTTTGTCCCTCTCTGTGCCCAAGGGTAGAGAGAGGCGGGAGGAACCTCTGCCCCGTGCAGCCTGACCCACCCTCGGGGGTGCCTCTCTCCTGCCCCCGGGGCAGCCCAAGGAGCTGCCGCTTAGATGGAAAGCTACTTGCTTTATGGAGTGACTTGGGGAATTTGTGGCAGAGGTGCAAACGTGTCAGTCTCGGCCTTAAACACAAGATCGCTTTTCCTGTTTTTTTTTCCTAATTCTCTGCAAAGAAGCTACTTCTTGTGAGGTGCTTTCAGCACAACTATAAGGTTATTTCTGAGGCCTCCTGTGGTGTGCGAGTGCCTACTTTGAGAAGTAGGCACTTGCATTGCTTTCAAAGAAACCAAGATACAGAGATGAAAAAAAGTGATAGTAGCACCCACAGTTTCTGTGTTTACACAGTGTTTCTGGAGGAGTGAGGTACAGTGCAATTATGGAAATCAATGTACTTTGCTTGCAATAAACATGTAGTGCAGTAATCTGCAAAATACATGTGCTGCTGCCATGCTATGCAGTGGCAGACTGATCTGATAGTGGTTAATATGTAATTGGGAAAATCCCATTGATTAAAGAAATCAAATTAACTCTTCTTTCAGTCTCTTTGCTGCTGCCATGGACACATCCAGCCAGAATGGAGACAGTATGCTGCAGGGAGCTTGTATGTAATTTTTTTTATACCTCCCTTTCATGAAAGTGGAAGAGAGTTTTTTGGGGTGGGTTCCCCCCCCCCCCCCCCCTTTTTTTAACGTGACTTCACAGTGAACAGTATGGTGTTCTTCCTGCTCAGTGTCATTCCCTGAATTCAGTCCCTTGCAGTGATGGTTGCAGTAATTTTCTATTGTTAAAAGTTACAGGCATCATCACTGTAGTAGTAAACTACCTGCCTGGGTTTTGTGTGCGCACCACTGTTGTCTGCTGGATGGAGAGAGCACTGGGGGCTGTGTCAGAGTCCTGCTGGTGCTAGTAATTTCCAAGAGGTCAAAATAATGGTGGAGTAGGGAGGTCTGGTGATCTGTGACTTTCACTGGAAGAGGAGAAGGGTCTTGCAACTGAGGCCTGGAGCAGCTATGGTTGCCAGGGAGATGTGCGATAGGGGAGTAATAATAATTAAAAAAATCCTTCCCCATTATTGACTACAAAAATCTACTTGCAAATGAACTGATGGCCTAGGTTTGGGGGAAGTGGGTATTTAGAGAGTTGAAGGAAGGGGAAAATGACTTGAAGAAACACCTGTGCAACATGTGGTATTAGTGTATTTATAGCATGGTATACTCAGTAGCTTCATGAGCAGTGGTCCTTGTGTGGCTAGTGCAGTGTAAACATACGGTTGAAGGCAGCCCTTGCCTGGAAGAGTGTACAATCTAAACTATTAAGAAGTATTGGATATAATTCTTGAGCATTGGAGGATTGTGAAGATAGGTGGAGACCACAACACAGAGGGGCTTTCTGCTTGCACTGCTGGAAGTCTGCTTCTTAAGCCAGGCTTGTCTAAGGACAATACATGAGGAAGGCAACCAGTGCCACCAGAAAACAGCTTTATACTTGTACATACATGAGACTGGCCTTGATAAGAGTGCTGCTGTGCAGGACTTGTAGGCTGGAGCTGCAGCCAAGTTCTCACAAAAGCCTGGTACCTCAACCCTCACAGGCAGTTGGGCTTCCTCTTTAGTAATTCTTGGTGACCTCAGAAGGCTGATCACTCTGTCTGTAACCAGAAGGAAATTAACAGCATTCTTTATCCTGCTGACAAATTTTTTTCTTCCCCCTTCCCTCCATGTAAGGAGGCATTGCTGCTCCTGCTTCATTATTAGCCCTGTAAGAGAAGGCACTGGGCAGAGCAGTCTGTGCCCAAAGATGTTTTGCTGTAAGTGCAGGGAAGGTAGGAGTCGGAGCCAGATGCAGAAGGGCTTGCCCAAGGTCATGCAGCAGGTTGCTAGCAGAGCTAGGAAGAGACTCTACGTCTCTGCGCTCCTCTGTGTGCGTTACTGCGTGCTGAACAGCAGCACAGAAATGCTATGCTGTTGCTTCTGAGAGAGATGTTTTTGGGATGCTTTCTCTCTGCAGATGAGGTCTAAGCTATATCTGTGCTAGCGGATGTGAAGGCATTTTACAGTAGTTACACTGAAACAGAACAATTTCTCAATCCATTTATCAAAATGTCTGCAGTTCCCATTTCAAGGCAGATAAAACAACAATGAATATCAAATAAAGGTGTCTATCCAGAACACTTTAAAACAAAAGAAAGAGAAGATTGGTTCTTTTGGCCTCTGGCTTGCATTAGCTCTCTGGAATGTTAAGTCTGTTCTGTCCTAATGAAATGGCTTTATTTGGGTTTCATCCACTTGCCTTAGTGCCACCTATGGTTCTTTCGGTGTAAAGAACTTAACTGCTTCTCAGTTGTTAGTCTAGTGGGATGTAGACCAACAGGCCGTTTCACCAAACCATGGTCCCAGCCTGATAATCCTGGCCCGTCAGTGCCCAGAGCCAGCTGTATTAGAAGGTGCAAGAAGAAGTACTGAAATAGATGAGAAAGATGAGTTAATCACAGCTAGAGAATTAACCACAACTGGGGATTTTCTGCTTCAGTGCTCTCCTGTTATTTGCACACACTCTCTCTTGACTTGCAGAAATCATTAAAGCCCAGTTCTTGCTGTTTTTCATGGCTGTTGGCACTTACTAAGGCTTACACCCTCAAGGATTTGTCATTCTGTTTCACTTCCCCATCTGTAAAATGGGGATAAGTAGAATTTGCAAAATCCTAAAATGATTTACAGATTTATTCTGCAGAGAGATCTTAGGATGTTTGTGAAAAGCTTTCAGCAGATACAAATTGCGCTAGGTTGATTAGCTACACAAGTTTTATGCTCTTGGTTCTCTCCCTTGATTGCATGGAGTGAATTCAACCATTTCATGTACAATTTGGGATTAATTGTGAATGATGTTCTGAGGTGAAAGTTGTCTGTCTGCTGCTGAACTTCAAGAAGTAAAGTATTCATGGCAAAAAAGTCAGAAATATAATCAAATGTAGTTTCTCTTCCAGCAAGGATTTGCACAGGTTGCTCAGCTCTGTCTGTAAATCACGCTTTATCACTTGTACAGTTTTTATATGCTTATATCCACATTTGTGCCTTTTATCAAAAGACTGCTGCGCAGCTTTTAAAAGCATAGTGTACTCCAATATAGGAGGGGAAGGTAGGAGACTTGTAGCAGACTAAGAATTTGCCAGAAGCATCAGGGAATTGAATACTGGTCCTCAGCAAAAGCAGGGTACTGGTAGAAAGGATGGTCTGGACCTTCAGATTTTAACCTGCCACAGACTCTTTGGCTTTGAAGCAGTTGCTTAAATTGTGTGAGCTTCAGCTTCTTGTCTACAGAGCGGAAAAATAGTACTATCTAATGTATTATGAAGATGAATGTCTCAAGGATGGCAGAGATCAAATCGAGAACTTGTTTCCTAATTATGGTGCCTGTTATTTATCAGCAGTTCAGCAAATTTTTTTAGTTAAACTAGTGAAAGAGAGTTTGAAATTTTTTTTTAAAGGCACCTGTGTCATGGCTTTTGGAGCCAGAGGGCCTGAGGTGGAGCTTGTTGCCTGAAAGAGCAGGATGAGTGGATTTCCTTAATGCCCAAGTTGGCTTTTTATTCACAGGCAGTTTGCTGAAGAACTTTACAGTGGGGAATGATGTGCTGTTGTGCGATTGCTTACACGTTGTTACCGCTCTCCCCTTGCTCTGCTTGTGTTACCGGTGTACGTGTGCGTTCCCAAACTCTTGAGATCTAGTCGCCTGTAAGGAGGGCCTTCTTTCACTCTTCTCCTAGCTGAAATGAGCAATGCTAGCTGGCAATTTAAGCATCTTGCAGAAAAGCTGGTCTTGCAGTTTGAAAATGTAAGGATGTACTGAGTCTTATTCTGTTCCCCAGTCCTGCCTCCTTCATGTTTCTGTAACTCCATTATTTTCAGCAGGGTTCTTCCCTCTTCTCATTGCTGCAGGGCAAAGGAGGATCTGGTCCTTTGTTAGGCAGGTGCTTGATCTGACATTGGTGAGCAGTTAAAGCCAAGTTGGAGGTATGGAAAATGGAAGCTCATTTCTTCTGTAACAAAGGCACAATTTAATGTTCCTTTCCCATTTGATACACCGAATAGTAATATCAAGAAAAATGTATTTCCTCCCAGAAAGGAAATCTCCTTTCTTCAGAAGGATAACAAAGCCTGGTGCTTTTCCAAAGACAATACTGTTTTTAAAGATGCTACTTGCATCATGCAGCATATTGTTTATATCCCTCTATTGTTGTTTTGTCTCCATTAGGGAAAGGTTAGGCACTGATTGTGGACACTGGACATCTGTCAGCAACCATCCTGGGATGTTTTCATTAAAGTTAAGCACCACTTGGAGAAGGACTCAGTCTGTTAATATTAAAATAATTTCCACCCACTGAAATAATAAGCATTTGAAGGATAGGGAATTTGTCCCTGATGGTATTGGGGCTTTATTTCTAATGTTGGGTTTAACATGCAACCTCTGAAGGCAGCAGTCCCGGAATGATCAGAGAGGGACGATCTGTCGCTTGCATGCTGTCCCCTCTGCAGGGTTACTTCCTTTTCTGAGGGCTCCAGTTGCCGTTCTGTGGGCTGTGGTGTGGTGGTGTACAAATCATGTAGCTCTTCGAAGGGTGGTAGAGCAGCTGTATTGGAATTTCTGTACTTTGGTAGGGTGTTTTGAGGAAAATACACTTAAAAACCCTGTCAGTGCTCGTGTGCTGAGGGAACAGTGTGTGGAACGGTCTCCACACTGCAGATAGTATCTTGCTTAAGGCCTATGGCTAAAGCACAGTGAAAAGCATTGTGGCTTTGAGTGAAGTTCTGAGGTCTTGATCGTGAAGGTAGATCATCTAGTACCTTGACATGGGTGTCTCATAGACCAAGGTATCTTCTTTCAGTAGCACATACAGTTCTGGTTTCTTTACCTTGGCAAGGTGTGAGAGGGAACCCTGCAAGGCCTGTGCTGTTCCCACCTCTTCATAAACAGCTGAAGTGGTTCTAACTGAAAGAAGTCATCTTAGGAAGAGCAAGTTCATTTCACGGATTTAAAGTGCTCCAGAAAATAATGTTTTATGGGAGGTTCTGTCATTTGTTCCTGCTAAGTGCTGTGACAGTCTTAAATGAGACAACAAATTATGACCTTTTTTGCCTAAGAATCTAATACTGAAGGCTATTATGGGGAGGTTTTTTCCCTTCTTTTCCATGAGTGCAGTTAGCAAATGAGACTTTTTACAAAAAATACCCAATTTGAGTCGACTCGTTCACCCCTTGTTAACTCTTTGATTGAGAGCTATGTAGATTGAAGAAGAAAGGTATTGATCTGCTTTTGGGATGGAAAACTAAGATTAAATAGAATATGTCTAAGGGTGAAAATGAGGTTTTAAATGAATGGAGGAGGTGAAAGAAAAATAAAATAGTACAATATAATGTTAATGGGAATAAGTTCTGAGTTTGTTTGTTAGTTACACATAGATGGAGGTCACAGGATACAGAAACTGGATGGAAGTGACTTGGACTCTGCATACGAGTAGGTTGATCCACTGCAGCTAGTGGGAATATTTGTGTACAAGTTGTGGCAGATTGGTACCTAGCACGAGAATTTTTCTAAATTAGATCAGAATGGATAAAAATAAGTCTGGTTTTGTAGTTTCAGAGCATCCATCAGTTGCCAAGATTATATTTGGACAGAGGGACATTTATCGTTAGAACAGAACTGATAGTTTTCAGTGAAGAATTTAGTTTTTGCTGTTGTATAAGTGAAATTCATGTGTAAAGGGACTGAATTTCAATATAATTGAAATGTTTCACTTTTTTTACAGATAATCTGTTGGAAAGCTTTTGTAACTATTTATTGTTTAGGGCATGTGGCTGTTTTGGGGGTTTTTTTTGTGTGTGGTGGTGTTTTTTTTTCCCCTCCCCATTGGGTGAAGTGAATTGTTAACTTTTCTGTGTACTGTCAACTTCTGGTGACTTTCATTGATTGCTCAAGGTGACAAGTAGGCATTAGGTAATAAATATCAAGTGTGGCAATACTTAAAGGAAGTGAATGTGAAAGTGCTGTTAACAGAATCAAGTAAAAATTGGATTTATATCCCAACAAAAATTCCCAGGAGAAATTGCCTTCTGTTTGCCTCTTTGTAATTCAAATATGATAATACAAGTGCAAGCTGTTATAATACAAATGCCTGGCAGAGTGTCTTGTTGGAAGATCTCAAAGCACTCGTAAATGAACAGTACATCTCTTTATAGAGAGCGTGGGGAAATGAGAATTGTGGTAGAAGAGTGAACAGCTTTTAATAAGTGGAATCTCTGCTTACTCAAGATTTTTTTTTTTTTTTTTTTTTTAATCTGAAGGTATAAGATTCTGGTCACTGTAGTGATGGCTAGTTGGCTGGTTATGGCATTAGCTGAATATTTGAAGTCAGTTCTTCTGTGTCGTCTTCTACAGAACTTCTCCGTGTCTCCTTTCTGTTCTGAGCCCTAGGTGCTAAAAAGGGATGGTGGCTCCCCTGCAACTACCAAGAGTATATAGTAGATTTGTGTAACTTCTGTGCTTTCCGTGTAGTTATAAATGCAGGAAAATGTAACCAGATTACTTTATTGATATTTAAAGATATAAGCTAGAAACTGAAACATGGTGGGGAAGGGAAAAAACCGCTTGCAACTCGCTCGGAGCTTAGGGCAGACTTATTTCTAAAGCGGAATCTATATCCACTGTATTATTCTCTTTAAACTGTCAGTTCTCCATCAGTGTAATGATGAAATTGTTAATACTGTGAGAATTTCAAGGACTGAGGTCTTCTAAAGTATTAGCACAATGAGATTTGTAGCTAGGTCAAATATCTGGTTCGGGGCAAGTTCCATTCTCGCTGGCCTTGAGGGAGCATTGAACTTTATAGATGGACACACAGCTTCATAACTAATAATGGCAAATGAAATTGCAGCTACTTTTTAAGTCTTTTCGTGATGACATGGATTTGGTAACAGGGGGAATAGAGACTAATAATGAAAATTTATCATGAGGAAATCTTTAAATTAGGTCTTCACTGTGATTTGTGAGATGGATTTCACCTTGAACCTTATTTCACCTTTCTTACATTTTTTGAGATGAAGGAGTCCTAACACCTGAGATGAAAATGAGTTTGTGTTTGAGCACAATGGATAAGCCATTTAAATGCAAATATTCTTTTACTGGAAAATAATTGAAATAGAAATTGAAAAATTTGTTTTGGAGATAATAATTAGCACCTTATAAATGAGGCTGAGTAAAAATGCTGCTTATGAGTGGAGTCTGTTTGCAAGGGTTTGTACAAATGATTTTCATCAAATTAGCTTCCCTTTTCGGAGTTTTCATTTCAGTTGTGGGGTGCGATGAACTCCTGGGTGAAACACCAAACTTGTGGGAGACAGATAAAATCCAAGATTCACGGGATTTGCATATCGGGAATCACAGACATAGCAGAAAACCATGCCTGCCCTGTGTTGTTTTTATGGATGTCTGGTCCGAAGGTGGGGAAAAATCAAATCTTCACTGTGTTCATTTTACAGATGCAGAGAGAAAATAAGAGTAAAACTTCAAGAAGCTTTTGAATCATCCTGAACACTTTCATTGAGTCTTGGACTCCTGGGGCAAGATTTGCAAGGATGTTTAGATGCCTAAATAAGTGTATACTTGCCCAGTGGGGTTTTATAAGAGGATATGTTAGCTGCAAAACTCAGGTGCGTTTGTAAAGGCTACAAGGCATCTGTCTGCAGTTCTTAGGTTATAAAAAAAAATGTTTGTAAATCTGGTCTGCTTAAGTTCCTTTTTCAAAAGGGACTTGTGGTCCTTAGGTGAATTTGTTTTGGTTTTGTGGAATCTTGCACAAAGGAGTTGTCTAATCTCTTTGACGCCTTGCCATGAGTCCAGGGTCAAACTGAGGCCTCCCAAGTTCCAGCTTAGTGCCTTAACCGTGTGTTAAACGATTTTCTTAGACTAACTCTTGGTTTCAGAGAAAGTGTGCAAGTTTGCATGGTGAGTTGTGAAGCCATTCTCCTGTTACCGGAGTAGGATGCAGCACTTCTCTGGCTCACTCCGAAGTGTGATGCATAAAGACTCCAAAGGAGACTGACAGTGGGATTCAATTAAAGGATATCGGGGCAACTGAAAAGCCATCAAGGGACATCGCAGGAAAACCCAGTGAGGCTGTTACTCACACTAGAGACAGCATGGGAAGAATATGCATTAATTGGTTAATGCTTGTGAAGTGCTTTGAAGATGGAAATAGCTATATAAGTGCTTGGTATTATTATTATGCTGACAATGGCGATGTAGAAGAGTCGTGGCGCTAAGGGAGCAGTCAAAATTGATTAAGAGACAATTTTGAAAGAAAGTTTTGAAAGGAGAAAATTGCATCCCTTGAGAAGAGGCCATTCTGGCTGAATATTGGGATAACTGTGTTACTTCTCTGAGCTGAGCAAATGATTTCAAGTAATGGATGGTCTGCACAAGATTCCCAGTTTCATCAGGAATTATGCAGCTGTGAACTTTTGCAGATAATTACTGTTCTTTAGGTTGTTAATGAGTGGCTGCTTGTGAGGGGTGGAATTGTTGCAAGTATTAGGACCCAGTTGAGGCTTGTTTGGGGTGTGAAGGTCATATGGTGCTTAGTTTGAAACTGAACTCGTGAAATCTAGTTCCACTAAGAGCAATCAGAAAACCCTGGAGTTTCTGGGTTATGAATCACAAAAGCTTTAGTATGTGTGCAGACAACTCCAATGGATTTTCCAGCAGAGATGAGAGTTGATATGACTTTTTATCATTGAGGAACCTTCATTGGAACGATTGGAGTGATCTGATGTCCTTTGCACAGGAGGAATTCAAACTGAAATGGGTTGAGGTTGGCAGGGGGGTGATCAGAGGAATGGAGAGTGTATCTCAGAAGAGTGAAAGCACAGGGTTTATTTAGCCTGGCAAACAGGGTTGCAAGGGGATCTAATTATTCTCTATAAATACATCAAGGTCAGGTAAAAAAAAAAAACAGGGAGAAGGACTGTTTAAGCTAACAGAAAATGTTGGTATGAAAACAAATGGGTGTAAACTGGTCATGAATTAATTTTATGTTGGAAATTAGAATAATGTTTATAATCATCAAAGCAGTAAGGCTCTAATGCAAATCTTCCAGTGTGAAGCAGAGGACAGGAGAGTTAACATATTTATAAATGGGATTATATGGCGTGATTGCCAAGCCTGGAAGGAGACAGTATGTAATAACCAGGAGAGCTTTTTAGTTCTTTAGCTTTAACTCTTTATGTGTCTCTGTGTGTATGTGTGTGTGTATATATATATATATATACACACGCACACATGAACACACATCCATATATGTGCTTCATAGTCCAATTTGTAGTCACTTGCTGGATCTCTGCATTTTTCTAACTGATGACTATAATAGTGGATGCGATTAAGGAAACCAAACTCAAGAGAGTTGAACTGGCAAAGAACACTCAAAATTTCATTTGCCGGGGACTTTGAGCACAAGCCCAGCTGTCGATCAGCAGGTTTAAGGCTCAGCAAACTTAGAAGTTGGACTTGTGAACATTTGCCTTCAGTTGCTCTTCTTGCATCTTGTCCAACCTGTCTGAACCAGTCACAGTGTAATGCTTGTCTGAAAGTCTCGTGTGTGTTCCCTGTCAGACTGGAAGCAGAGTGAGACCATCCTTTCTTACTAAGATTTTTGCATGTCCTCTATTTCATGAAATCCCATTTGGTGTGAAAAACTAAATTCTGAACACTGATATTAGTGATCGCAGTAGACGTTGCTTTAAGTTTCTGCCAGGGAATATCAGTATTAAAACATGTACTTAATGCACCCAGTAAATCTGCTGGGTACAGAGTAAGAGCAGATCCAGTGTGCTAGCAATGCAGTTCTCGGTAAACTGAAGGAGGAATTGTCCAAGGTCAATCAATGGCATGGTAAGGAAGCTGTAACTGATAAACCAAAGTTTAGCTGTGCTCTAAGGACAGGATCATGCTTTTTGCATTCTTTGAATATAACTTTATTCATGTGTCTTGGTATTTTTGCAGCCTGTCTCCGAGGTGTGCTAGCGTCAGTACTGCCTTGAAAGGGGAATAGCAGAAATGTGTGTTTGACTTTCTGACTAGTGTTGGCCGTGGCAGTACATCTCAGTGACTTCTGCATTTATCCCAGCAACTTGTAAGAAATGAGTGTCTGGGGTCTTGTCTCCTCACAGATCTGTGCGGGATCGCAGGTGGTTTTCAGGGGCTTGCATCCCTGATGACTGGACAGCAGAGGAGACCTCAAGGTGACTTATAACAGTGCAAGCCAAGTGAGAAGTCTTATGAGGAGCGGCTGAGGGAGCTGGGGTGGTTTAGCCTGGAGAAAAGGAGGCTGAGGGGAGACCTTATTGCTCTCTACAACGACCTGAAAGGAGGTTGTAGAGAGGTGGGGTCGGTCTCTTCTCCCAGGTAACAAGTGATAGGACAAGAGGAAATGGTCTCAAGTTGCGCCAGGGCAGGTTTAGACTGGATATTAGGAAATTTTTCTTCACGGAAAGCGTTATCAAGCATTGGAACAGGCTGCCCAGGGAAGTGGTTGAGTCACCATCCCTGGAGGTATTTAAAGGATATTTGGATGAGGTGCTTAGGGACATGGTGTAGTGGTGGGCTTGGCAGTGTTAGGTTTACGGTTGGACTCGATGATCTTAAAGGTCTTTTCCAACCTATACGATTCTGTGATGCTGTGATTCTGTGAGTGTGAAACTGTCAGTCGGCCAGCTGTTTGATTCGTTTTTGCGTTGCTGTAAATGACTGGTGCAGGGAGCACAGTAGTTGTATAAGGCCTTTCATATCTGTTTTGCCTGGCAGGGCGTGGTAGCTGGGGAAGAAGAGGTCAGAGGCACTGTATGTATGCTTTTGCTTCCATGTGCTGAATGGCAGTAGTATTGCCTGGTGATGCCATGAATCTCCCTCTTCCGAGCACAGAAACTTTCTTCTCCTCATTCCAGCAGGTGTTACAAGGATAAGCTGTACTCTTTAGATCTGGCTAATGTACTCTGGAATATTCTGGTTAAAATCTGTTGCAGGTAAGTGGTGAGCAGCCTGTCAGACAAAGATAGACCCTATTACTAACTGATTATTTCTACAAATGCTTGTTCATTTATCTGCTCTTTGTATTAATGACTCATCATGGCTCTAACCTTTATTCTGAGTCTTCAATTATTGCTGTTTAAGAAGCATCCCGTACTTCTGGTCGGGGAGGTTGCTAATGCTGTCATCTAGATAAAATACTTGATTCCAAGCAGATGGATGAGAGTGTCTCTGTTCCTGTGCGTAGTGCTAGAGAGAAGAGGCCACATCCTGTGTCCTGGAAACACCTGCAGCCTCTGGCTTTGCTTAAAACATTACTGTTGGGCTCATCATGTCGGAGCCCTGTTTCTAAGAGGCCCTAGGCCAAAATTCAGGTCCAAATTGTGTGTGGAAGGCTCATTGCTAAGAATAGTCACACCTGCCTGCTCTGGGGATGTCACTTCTTCTCTTTCCTTGTCTCCTGCTGCCTCTTCCAGACCACTTTCCTTGGCTTCCTGCAATGCCCAGCATTCGGCAGAAAACCCCAAACAATTGGTGTTGCTGAATACCAAAGGCATGAATGTTGCGAAGGAAAGGAGATTAATTGTGACTCTTAGTGAAGCCACACAGTAGAAAGCTAGTTTGTCTGCAATATTGCCGAACTCTATTAACTAGTTGTTTAGCATTCGAAGAAATTTCTGTGTATATATAAAATGAAGGATATTTTTTTTTCTCCCCCTTCTTTTTCGTTAAGGCTGTCCTGTAACGAAGCCGCGGTCGAGCTGTTGCATGTGTGCCTTTCCCTAGCAACTGTGCCTAGCAACGTCACGGCATCGCGGCGAACCCCGCGTTGGGGACGGAGCCGCTGGCTGTCAGGGAGCTGGTTAGAATGGTAATTTGTGATGAAAGATACTAGAGCCTCTTTTCATGAGGCTTGCAAAGCCTTGTTCTTAATTTCTTGACCTTCAGGGTTTCTTGAATACCTACAGACAGCTTTCTGCCGCTGCCCTGCAAAAATCAGAGAAGCTGAGAGTTGTCTGGTAGCTAAGCTGTTATATGTTGTGTGGGGCTTTGAAACCTTTTTCATTAGTCTTTCAGCCAAGTCACATTGCCTTGCACTTGAGGTGGGGTAGACTACATGCACGTGAACAATTCCTGTTACACAGCCGATGCACCATAGTTTCAACTGAATCTGAAGCTGCTGTGTGTAATGCCCTTCTGCAGTAACAGAGGGGCAAGACTTCAAATATGTAACATCTGCACTAGGAAGTGGATCTGCCTCTCTTAGAAGCAGCTCTGGGGGAGAAACCTGAGTGTATGCTTAAAGCATAGTTAGCTGTGGCTGCTTAATTTGTTTTTAAAGTGTTTAAAGCTCTTGTCTCTTCCTAGGGTATTCAGCTTGGAGGTGTTTTTGTTTGGGGTTTTTAAAATCTTAATGTGTGAGTGTATTTCAGCCAAGGTTCCTTAAAGCCCCATTAAGATGAGTCCACGATAACTTGTGAAGTGCAGTGGAAGAGTGAATGTCCTTCATTCTAATGCAAACAAAGGACATGAAATAAAGTACTGTTTGTCACTTTTGTCATAGGACAGAAGTGCATGTAGTTAGAACAGGGTACAGCAAGTAACCAGAACAGCACAAGCTAAATTGCCTGGTTTGGCCTGCCTAGTGAAAGCTTACAGCAGTGGGCGTTGGGCTCTGTAGCAGGCATGTCAATCTTGGAACACGTCTGGATATACTGGACAGATGAAAGAGTGTCTCCCTTGCTGACGGCTCTGAGTGCATTGTTAGTGCATGCCTGCTACCGCACAAGGCTTTTTTTTCTCTTGTTACCTGCGAAGCAAGTCACCAGGTTTTTTTATGCTCATCCAAGATAGGGTGGTCATTTCATGCTAGAGTGCTGATGAGAGGGACAGAAGAGTGAGGACCTTTTGTAACCAGGCTTGTCTCTGGCATGGATTTGCAGTCAGCAGGCATGTTCACACTGTGTAGTGCAGCAAAGTGCTAGAGATTCTCCTCCTGGTGTTGACAGTGCTGCTACTTCCATGTGGCACAGTGCTCTGGAGAGGCCAGTCTGAATCTCGTTAGGGTACAGCCGTGTTAGCACTGTGGTGTGTCCAGGCTGCAGTCGGGGATGGGGTTCTGGATATCACTGCCAGGCTAAGAATTCCCTACTGCCAGCAAAGATGGCCCCATTGCAGGCTCAGTAGCTTGGTTGCAGCTCTGAGTTGTATGTCTTGTTGATATGATCTGTTGACTGATTCCATGACACTTTGGTTGCAGTAGGCTAGCATGAGTTACAGCCTAGGGTCTTTAGTCTGGCTCCACTTATGCTCCAGATCCTCCTGTATTCACTGAATGACTATGTGGAAGACTTGTATCTAAGTGGAGCTGGGCAATTGAACTTTTGTGTTTCATGAGCTAAGGGCAGTTCCTTTTTCAGGTGCTGCTCTTTCAGATTTGAGGAAGTGAAAAATACGCCAGCTCCCCACAGGACTGGAGGGGAGTATCGTCATCCTTTTGCAGAGAAAGCACAGCCTGGGGGTGTGTGGGGTGCGAGATGTTTGCGTTCAGTACTAACTGCAAATGCTTCATGTAGCCATATCACTGCCTTTGATTCACGTGGTGCTTATTGTATGGGATAGAGTGAGAAGAAACAGAGATCTTCCATTTATATGAGGAATCTTATTCTTGAGTCCCTTACTCTGGTTTCAGGCAAGTACAGAGAGATGCCAGTGTGGCAAGTCTTCACTAGTGACTATGTTGATAAAGCTCAACTCTGCTTAAAGCAGGGTGAGCTGTAGTATATTTAGCCTTGCTGACAAGATGCCTATGCTTTGTTTGCTGTTAAAAGGTTCAGGGTTTTGTTTCTTTCTGTGTACGCTCCTTGCATCAACAAACTCTGCTTGCTTGGCTAAACACGATCTCTGTAGGTCAGTAGAGCGTGGAAACAATCTCTTCTGTTGTGATACAGGCTGAACAGGCAGAGCCCATTTCACTACTTTGTTCGATGCATGCATGTTTCGGGAGCCTTCCAGAGGAAGCAATCGATGTGGTCATTGTCACCATGTGGTCCTTGTCACCATGTTTTCAAGGAAGATGGCAAAAACTGAGATTTGGTGAAAAGCTACTGAGGTGTTCTGTGTTGTGGCGTTAGTAATTTAGTAATTTAAATGCCTCATCAGTATTAGCCAAGCAAAGTTTTCTGTTACGCACGTTTGAAATGTTTTCTAACGTTGTATCCGTTGCTATCCACTGGATATTGGATCGGGTGGCGTATGAAGTGGTATGCATGCCTGTTTCTCTCCATCTAGCTAACTTGAGTTAGTGCAAATAAAATGCAATATTTTTAAGATCACAGCTGTAAATAGTCAGGAAAATATATATTCATTGATGGGTCTTGATGAACACAGACTTGTCTAATTTTTACTTTGGTAGTGCTTATATTAAAAAGAATGCGTTACCAGGGATTTTCTAGGTGCTTATTAAAGTAACTCCAAAGTAATTTTTTAATATCTTCTATTATTAGTCCTTAAGCCCTCCTGCCCCACCTTCTAACAGTAAAATAGGAGGGGATCCATCTCCCTTCCCCTCACGATGTGCAAGTCTTTACTCCTAAACACTTGTCCTGTTTTCTAGCTTGCTTTGATTCTGTTTAGAGTGTAAACTTTACAGATGGTAAAGTGGTATATAAATCTGCAGGAGTGATTGAGAAAGATAGAGCATGCACCTGAGGAAAGCCAGCATGGCACTGTAATGTCTCTTTGATAACCCAACAGGAGTATGTGCTGTGGTGTTTGCTACAGAACAGCTCCAGTTCTTACCAGCTACACAACAGGTAGTGTGATTTTGTGTCCCTGCTTTGATACCAATCTTTTTATTAAAAAAAAAAAAAAAAAAAAAAAATCTGATGAGTGTCTCGAAGACTGAAGTCCCTTCTGTTTCCAGGCCATTCCAGAGTGGGGATGAAGCAAAGTGGTGGGTGACAAGCCTGTGTCAGGTCAGCATGCCGTGCTACCCTCCCTCTCTCCCTGTTAAGAACAGGACTTCAGCCTCAAGGGAAAATTTGGCAGCTGCTGTTGTGACCAGTGTACTCACTTAGGCAGTTTCTAGCTTAACCAAATGAGGCATTGCTTTCCAGCAGCTGGAGTCTCTGGCCTCTCAGCATGTCAGGGAACTGCAGTGCAGCTGTAAGACAGGACATATGTGCAGTGTCATGTTCTTGTGATTTGAAGTTTTTTCCTGCAATGGCTTTTGATGTTACCTGAAATTGGACATTGCCTTTTTTCTCTACAGCATGTCAGAACTCCTTTGACCTTGCTATTGGAAGTATATGCCCTTTCAAGGTTCAATCATGAAATATAAAACCAAAGTATAATAAAGCAGGAAAGACTTTCTTCAGGGGAGAAGGTTAGCTTGGCGTGGAGGAGGGAATGTACCAGTGGGGGTGATGGCTGGCTTTCCAGCTGTACGGATGAGGCAGTGTTCGACTCGGGCTTGGGCTTAGCTGTAGCACTCTGTCCAGTTTTTGACTGTACACTTCAGGACAGGTATGGAACAGCTGGGGAGAGTCCAGAATGTCACTGGGGGTTCAGAAACATCATTGAACAAGGAAGCATTGAACAAGTTGGGTTCATTTACTCTATAATAATGCTTTCCACCATTTTTGGATCTGTTGACCTGAATGTTTCCAGTGTTAGATGCCTTTATTTCTATGTAGGTGCTTATTGCATTTCTAGAAAATTTAAAAGAATAGACATGAGGCTCTTTTCCTTTCTTGCCTTTCACAGATGCCCAGAGGCATTGAGCTGCAGGTTGAAAATCACCTGTCTCAGGAGGAGATGGGTGGGGAGAGTAAAGTGTTTTTTGAGTGCAGTGTAGGTCAGAGAAAATGCCATGGTCTAAAGTAATAACAGGATGAATCTGGGCCAGACATTAATGAAATGGAGAGCTATGATTCTTTTGTCCAGGTTTTTCCTAATCTGAGTAAGTGTAATTTCTAAGATACTTTGGAAATGTTACATGGTCAGAGCAGCGTGGCAATACGTGAGGGTGGTGCAGTGACATCTGGAAATTCCAGCCTTCCCATTCCTCTTCTGTGCAAGTATTTGTAGTTTCCAGCTGTAAGGTGGTTTGGTTGGAGCTTTGCTGACCTTGGAGTTCACCAGCAAATGTGACTAGAAGTCCCAAACACGTATAGGAGATGTGCATAATTTTCCAAGACAAATTTTTTGGTTGGGAGAGGGAAGGGAAGGCACGGCACATGGGAAAAACAAAATACAGCTTCTTCGCTCCACCATCATCTTTTCTGTTCTTCTCTTCTTTCTACTTGGGAAGCCCTTAAAATTGAATTGTTATGCTAACGTTGGAACAATGCCTAAACGTAACAGATCTCTGCAATAACAGTCTAAAAGCCTGGGCAGCACTAAAAGGGACAGAAAGTGATGACAGAGTGGGAGTGAAAGACTGTTGGAATGGAAGTAATGTCTCTCTCTCCAGAGAACTGGAGGTGACTAAGTTGGTTTCAGGAACGATATGTTTGATTTGCGGTATCACGGTATTGTGCCATCCTGCTGAAAACTCACATACTGCTTTTGATTTGAGGTGGATGTTATAATTCTTTCTGGAGTTGGCAGTAGTGGCATGAGCTGGATTCAGATAAAATGCATGTTCTTTGCCCTTGCATTCTTCAGTTTATCACTCCATGTGTTCAGAGAGAAAAAGGCACTGGCTATCTGAGATGTAAATCACCCCCTTGATGATGTTCTTGGATCCGCTGGCTTTTGATTAAAAGTTATAGTTAATGGAATGTCTCTGCATTATTTATTACCCAGAAGGCTTTGATATAAGACTGTAGGTTAAGTTAAAACTATGAAAAGGTGAATACTTAAGGAAACAAGCCTTAGATTTATGAAGTGTGAAGGTACTTTCCCTGTTTGCTCACTTAAATTGTGTGAGCAAGAGAGTCAAAGCTAGGCTATGGGTAAACTACTTACTGTTTGTGATTGTCTGTAATGATATTAGAAGACTACTATGTAAGGAAGCATAATTAGTTGCTGATAAGTGATTCAAAACAGTAAACATTGGAGGAAAAGGAACATTTTTCCTATTTAGATGGCAGATCAAACAATGTTTAAAAAAAACCTGGAGTTCTTAAAGATGAACTGTTCAATACAGGGGGTGAGTTTTCATATGTTCTTTTTGGGGAGAAGGTTGTGAAAAGACCTGTGCGGAGAAGCTGGCTGTGAACATTTCACAACCCACTCCTGATACCTCCTGTTCTGAGGCCCCTTCAGAACAGGGTTTGTGCCTTCATGTGAAGGGGAGTGTTCAGGTGTTCAGTAGGGACCTGAGGTGTTGATCCTGTGCTGTGGCATGTACCCAGTTGTGTGAGAAGCTGCATGAGATTTGCGTGGTTTCACAGGTGTCATCCCACAAAGAAAGCTGGGGCACTTCTGCACTGAGTTTGGCTGTTTTAACTGTGTCTCCATCCTTGAGCTCTACCCTGCTCATCACACCCCTCCATATGTGCTCTCAGGGGATGCTGAAAACCTAGGTCAGCATTTGAGTGCTGTTTCTGAGTTGGGATCTAGTGTCTCGGTTTGAAGAACTTCATGCAATGAGGGTGAATGACTCTGGACAGTAATGTAAATAGAAAAAATTGAGAAGTTGCTGATGTATGAGCAGGATTTGGCCCTGGTATTTTAGGCCAGGATGGAATGTGTTTGTGTGTCTGCAGGGTATGGATTTTGGCTTTCTTGGGGAAAGTGTTTTTTTTTTTTTTTATGTTCATCTCTTTCATTGAATAGGCTAGAACAACACAAAATAGAAACATTTGTGTCTAAGTAACAATAACTAAAGAAAACGACAATACCAAAACCTACTGCATTAATGAGAAGACAGCCACGTATCACCAATAGATGATACTGCTGAGAGCAAGTCAGTGTATATGATTTGATATTTGTTCCTTTTGATTTGTGCAGTGACCATACATCAGTGTTTGCTAAATTAGATTTCTTTTCTGCTGAGAAACAAAGTGCATCAAGTTATATTTTAGGAAGCACTTCAGAAGTAAATTCTGTTTTCCTCTCTCTAAAGTATTGCTTCCTTAGATATTAGTATAGTGTAAATCAACAGAGTTAAAATACTTCCTTGATTTACACCGTCATGGATCTGGCCTGGTAAGTTTAAGGAATTGAAAGTAGGTGGAAGATGATGTTTTGTACCCATTTCCTTTGCACTTGTAATGTCACACAACACCTGTGTTTGTTATTTAGCTTCTGACAACTTGGTGAAGATTTGTTGTGACAAAATTTGAATGTACAAGTTTATCTGAGTCTGTAGAGCTGCTGAAATTCTATGTCAAGTGATGAAACCCAGTCCCAGCCAGGGGCTTGAAGGGTACAGCAGCCGAGGCAGCTCACTCCTGTATGTAAGTGCTGCTTATTTGAAGGAAATAACAAAATTCTGTTGCTATGAATGTCCTTGAATGATTGAGTCTCCTCTTTCATAAATGTAACCTGGTTTGTTTTGACCAAAATATGCAGTGACCATCATGACTGCCAGTCATGAGACATCGAAGACACGAGAACCAGTTAATGCTATCCACACTGTAGTCATTGGGGAGTGAACTGGTTCTGCTCCAGAACTCAGCTAGCCATGTTGCATTAGACAGAGGCCACTCTAAAGCTGGAGTGACTGACGTGAGAATGGTCCTGTGCTCATGTGTCCAAACAAATTCAGATATACAGTGTAAATAAACGTCCCACTAGCTTCTGTTGCCAGTCATGTAGCTTGTACTGTCAAAAGAAGTCTTGGTTTTTGAGTACAAGGATGTTCTTCCTGCCTTCCTCGTGGCAAGAAGTTGATCGATACCCGGAATGAAGCTTCAGGGGTTTGCAACTTGCCCGCTTAAGCAAGAGGCAGCCAGAGCTGCATTCAGCTGATATTTATTTTTTGCTTAAGTGTCCAGACATGTTAAGCTTTGTGGCATGTGGATTAACTGTGTATTATAAAATGCCGCAGGCAGCCCGTATTTGTTAGAAATGCAGTTCTTCTATGAGCATATTGCAAAGTAAATATTTCATCCTTTTCCATGTGCATATGAGCCAGAAGTGAAGCCGATTAGTCTGTTTACATTGTTCAAGCAGCGTATATTGCACAAAACAAGTATTGTAAGTGGAGACTGGTAAAGCTGACTTTTAAGCTCTATTGTTGAGGAAATGGTTATGCCCCTGGATAAAGATGTTTCTCTGCAAAGCCCCAAGTCCTCCACTAGCGTGGGTTTCTTTGGGTTGTGTTTTTTTTCCTCCCCCTTAGGTTGTGATCCCTTTGGAGAAGGGCTCTGCCCACTGAACAGTGCCAAGTGTGGAAATGCCTTCGTCCTTGTCTGGAAACTTTAAGTGCTACTGCAATAAAATTACACTGATGCGTTCATTAAAAAGATATACTCTCATAATAAACCACTTTCCAGAATTGAAAATAGCAGGTTGCGTTGGCAGAGTACAAGTTAGAATTAGCTCCATTCTCAGACTGGTCATCTCCGTAACAAAATAGGACATGTGCCCACAAATGCATATCCACTGATGAGTTTCATGTTGCTCTTACACCTTCAGAAAGTATGAGTCCATGAGTAATAGTATTAGAAGCTGGAACATCTACATAAATACTTACACTGCCACACTGAGCCTTCTGGCAAATGCCATCTGATGCCTTAGCTTTGTCATTTGCTGTTGTAGCTTTTGAATAGAGTAGCAAATTGAGAGTGGGAAATGCAACCATTCTGAAAGGGTTGTAATTCCTCTGATACCAGGGCTGATGGTTAATCTGCAGAGGGCATAAAGGAGGTGGTTCCTGGGTGCAGCTTGCCCTGTCATTGCCACCGTTTCTTGTGGTTGCCAGGGATAGCCCCATCAGAGCTGAGACAGAGGGCAGGGCGGGTGGTTGACTGATCCAGGAGGAAAGCTGCTGCATTCCCATTACTTGAGTAAGGTGTGTGGAGGTGCCTCGTGTCAAACTTTTGGGTTGGAGAGAACGCTCCAGAAATTTTGGAAGAATGTTGTCCTCTGTCAAATATGAATTCACCTGGAACAGACACTGGCATTGTCCTTTCATATGTTTCTACTTATTCGTACTCCTGGGCCAAAGGGATAAAGAGAATTATTTTTGCAAGTCTTCAGAGGAGAAACTGAGTGTTTGCTTGTCATGTACTTTAGAATTTAGATAAGGTTTTGTCAGTTGAGGCTGAGCTGAACTAACTCAAACCCGAAAGCAAATTATAGAGTATGCATAAATTCTCTTGGGCTTCCTGGATCTCTTTCCCATGCCTGCTGACTTTTTCCAGCAGTGTCCAATATAAATTAAGTTCCCTACTATTACAGTTGATGAAGAATATATTGCTTTCCAGATTGTCAGCTTTTGGAAAACTAATTTTTGTTAGCAATAAGCAATTTTCTTTTAGCTGTGTCTAAAGCACATCTTGGTCCGAATCATGAACACACAAATATTTCAGTAGATTGATTTGATATGTCATGAAACTGTGTCCTATTTTTCTGTTATGCATTTGTTTTTCTTCAGCCAGGTTTAAGATTCTGTACATTTTCCTGGCCTTTGTTCTTTGTTTCAATTGCTGATTATGCAAGGACAGCATATATTTATACTGATCTTAAAGCTTGTTGCCTTTCATATGACCTTGGAAGTGTTTGGAACAATGTCTCTCTGACCTTGAATTTATTTTCTGAACTTCATGCAACATCAGTAGCTTTTATACCACCAGGAAGTGCAGAGTTACAGCCTCTTTAATTTCCCAATTTCCTTAAATCGTTCTGATGACATTTACTTACGATTAAAATAAAAAAATGCGCAGTAGAGGCAGATTCAGTATCCCCACATTGCCTATTGAGTGCCAGTCTGGTTGAAGAAAAGAGGATGTGATTGAATTTTAGAGAACTGAAGCTTATAGATCTCTGGCGATCTCCAAGTTATTAAACCAAACCAGGCCTCACTTTACCACACTGTGATAACAGTAATTTTTCCAGTCCCGCAGCTTTCTGGTACCAACTTGATGCATCCTTTTGATGAACTCTACAAATAAATGGAGCTGAAGTGGAGGAGGGAGGTAGATCTCACTCTTGTATGTATTATGTATAGACAAGATGCACTGAGAGAGGCAGATGCCAGGTGCTATAGAAATGCAAAGTACTTTAGTCTGCCCTTGTTAATGAGTTATGTACCTAGCTCGGTTTTAGTCCCTGGTGGATTATGGGGCTGTCCTAACTCTCATTGATATAATAAACATGATACAAAAAGATTCCCTGGGTAGTAAATATTATTGACCATTTTAGATTCATAAAGGTGTGAACTTCATCTTGCAGAGAGAAGTTCCACTAAGCATTTTTGCACCAAAGTAGGTCAATATAATTATAATTGGCTTTAATGAGCAGTACTCTGCAGTTCTTTACCTGTAGCTGGTTGGCACTCAGAAGTGCAAATGCCATTGCTGCCTTTGAGAAAAAAAAAAAGGCAGTGAGAAATCAAAGATGTAATTTCTAATCTAATTCATTTCAACTTGAAAGCCTTGGTTATCTACATAAGCAGGGGTAAACAATCCAGCATCAGTAAGAAAAGGCAGAGCAAATGCAGGCAGCAGTGATCAGCTGCTCTGATGCTGGCCATAGGATAAACGTGAAATTCTGCTTCTGGTCTCGCAATAGTTGCCTTGCAAACTGTCTGGAATTTAGCTTTGGTGTGGAGGAGTTATTCCACTAAAGCCAGTAGGACTGATACCAGTTTGGACTGAATTTTTCTTGGTGCCTCCAGAGACATTTGGGTAAAGTAGCAGTGAAGAGAGAGGAAAACACGAAGGAGAATTTGTCATTTAGGCTGTTCCCAAAACACATTTCTGTACCTGTTTCCCCAGAGAGAAGAAAATCTCATATATCCAGAAATTGTACATCAGGGCAGTTGATCTTTATCTTTGGGATGGAGTGTTCACAGGTACTGCTTTGGGGAAGGAAAATGGATTTGAGGAACGCGTTAAGTATTCAACTGGTGGGTACAGGACTGGGCTTTTGTTCTCAGGAGACGAAGCTCTACAGCAGCTCCTTAGGAATACTGATTGGAAGACATTTGCTATGTGTTGAGCCTGTGTGAGGAGCTGAAACCTTTCAGAACTGGGTGAGAGAAAACAAAGCAGCCTCAGAAGGCAGGGTCTAGCCAACATTTCTTTCCTATGTACCCCCGTCAGGTCTGACAGGGGCATGTAGTGTTACTGGTGATGGCAGCTCTTCGCTCTGGGCCACAGTCCATATTGCTTTGCAGTGGTACAATTGCCAGTTTGGGGTACGCAGACCAGAGACCAAGTGGGAACATGTCTTTTCTTTATGGCAGTCTGCTTGGAAAGGCTCTGTATAAAAACCATTGGCTCTTCTCCCTGCTAGGAGGTAGTTTCAGGCTAGTGAGCAGTGTTTACCTGAAAGAATGTGGATGGGGAGAAAAGAACTGCTGTTCTAAGAAGTTGCAAAGATTTGGGGGTTTTTTTTGTTGTTGTGTTTTTTTTTTTTTTTTTTTTTTTAAATTCCGAATAACTATTCAAGGATGGTTTGCTCGTTAAAGCCTTTGAACTGTGTCCTGCTCTTTCTGGAGTCAGGACAACTTTAATTTCTCATCTTTTGCCATTCAGTTTTCATGCAATCTTGTCCAGACAGACTACTCATTTGGTGACTCAGTTCCTCATTATGTATTACGTCCATTATAGTTTTTGGCCTTTCAAGGTGAGGGGTGGTCTGTCTCTTGTTGTCTGCACAGTTGAGCCCAGATCTTCTGTCTCTTACTCAAGTGTAGCTAAGGGTAAAAGAGACGGTCAGCTTTGGCATTGTCATTCTGATTTTTTTTGTGGCCTCTGAACCCCTCATACTTGAGGTATCCAGCACAGCAAGGCACTTTTGAAACGTGTTAAATCTGTAAATGCACGGTGTGTAACAAAGAGTATAGTGGACTTTGTCGTGGGCTGTGAAAGGATGTCTGAGTAAGCATCTGTTTCCCACGTACAGTCAGGAGCTGCTGTAATCCAGCTGTAATTAGCCCATGTCGTACATCTCTGATCAGCACTGTTTCCAGCACAAATCCAAAACATAGCCCCATGCTAGCTACTATGAAGACAATTAACTCTCTCCCAGCCAAAGCCAGCACAGCCCATTATGTTTACAGCTAGAGGGAGCAGTGCCCAAGAGATGGGTATCTGGGGTCCAAGTTCTTGCAGGGAGGACAAAGATGCATCTTCAGATTGTACCTTTATCTGTTCCCTGGGACCATGAACTGAAAAGAAATTCAGTGGAAAGAATCCTGTATGATCTGTTTTGATGGTGGAGATATTAAATGTGTATCTTACACCATTTGACTTGTACTTTTGTCTTTTCTCTTGCCAGCTCAGAACTGCAGTCACATTTTGCAGGGCCCAAATGGGACAATACAGAGTCCAGGCTTTCCATATGGATATCCAAATTATGCAAACTGCACGTGGACAATCACTGCCGAGGAGCAGAACAGGATACAGCTTGTTTTCCAGTCCTTCGCATTAGAGGAAGATTTTGATGTATTATCTATCTACGATGGACTGCCTCAGCAGGGGAATCTGAGAACAAGGTACATTGTTCATAACAGTGATGTTTATAAACATGTTCCCATTTCTGCCACTGGGATTAAATCTAGGTTGGAGGCTTATGCTGCAATAAACTGGAAGTGGTGCTTCATGAGCAGTTCTTACAGTTGTTTTGATTTCTTATCTCTGATAAGGTTTGAAATGTTTCTCTGAATGCCTGACAGTAATGATTTATCAAGAGTCATTCTAGACATCCAGAGAAGTTAATTAGAAAATGGAGCAAGAGGAAAGCAGAGTTAATGTGCAGAGGAGCTTCCCTCAATCCAAAAGAGATTCTCTGAGTGGGAGGATGGATAATGGGTTTCAGTTTATAGCTCTGCCAAATGCTTTGTTGGGTGCATTTGGGTAATTCCCTAACTTGCACTCTGTTCACCAGCTGGACAGGGGTGATATTCTCTCACATCTGACTAAACTGTTGGATCTTTAGCGGTAAGGAGTTACTGAGTAATATAGTTTAGCATGAAGACTCTCCATGGATTCTGATCTCTGAGAGTTTCAGGTACCATCCTGGTATTAATAAAAAGTTAAATGAGAGGCTGACTTTGAAAAAAATTAAGTGTTGCTGCAGTAGCAAATGTTATATGACATGTCAGACTTCTGCATTTGAAGGAGTCATGATCTCAGACCTCCAGATCTGAGGCATAGATGAAATCAGCTTGGTGACTTGTGGTATGACTGCTGTTGTCTGATGTGGTGTCTGATTGCAGCTGAAGTCTGACAGTAATATATTCAAAAAGTAATCGAAACAGTGGCAGCATCCAGTGTTAGAATCCCTAGTAAGAATGCTGTAGTCATGGACAGTCCTGGAAATTAACTTTACTTCAAACCGCTTTAGTTTAGGACAGATCCTTTGACCTCAGTGTCTTGTCTAACCCAAGTGGAAAATCTGAGTTAAAGAAACACTGGTGAATATCAGTTCTTTCTATAGATTATTTCAGTTATGCAAATAAATCGTATCTTCATCTTGCAACTGTGCTTGAGAATCATCTTAATTACAGGACCTCATCATTTAATCAGAAGGTGGCATAGTGCTTTGCTTTGGGTATTATGTAAAGGATGCCTACATCTGGTATACAGTTCTGCTCAGGAAACTTTGTATGGTGAGTAGTCAATGCTGCTCTTGCCCTGAGAAGCCCCCTGGCAAACGGCTCTGCTCATCAGCAGTGCCAGATGTTTCCTTTTTGCCCTCTAGATGTCAGTGGGAGGTTCTGCTGAAGAAGCAAAATCCATGAATGAAATTAATTCAGAATTGGGGTCATGGTGGCATAAATTAGTAAGACACTGTAGACGAGTTGCATCCAGGCATTGCTCTGAGCTACTCGTAAGCATGATATGATTATAGATAGAAGTAACAGAAAGGGCATCTTCCTACAGTTGACCAGTACAACAAAACTGAGATACAGCTTGGATACTGTCCTGATAATTTGTAGCCCTGCATTGGGGAAAGGTGAGGAGACAAATAAGGTCTTCCTTCTGCATCATTGGTGAACTTCATGTGCAACTTGGGTAGATAAGTGGAAATTGTGGGATGAAACCAGGAGCACAAAGCAATGTGAGAATGTTTCATCTCTAATGAGGAGATGAGGTGTTCGGGAAATGGTGTGTATTTAGTACAATGGAGGAACGTGAAATAAAAGGGGGAGAAAAAAAGTGTTGAGGAGGCTTTCTAGAGGTCTGAAAGCACTTACAGAGGACTTACAAAAGTAAACGAGATATGGACTCTTGCATGATGGACACTTGTATTCTTGCCCTGGACGTTTCTGGATTAGTGACTTCAAAACCTGGAACTTGCTCCTTTGTGCTGTTTGGTGGCTCACTTCTTTCTTCAGCTAATTTTTTTTTTTTTTTTGGTATGTCAATCTCACCTCATTAAACTCTGTAGCTGTTGTCCAACATGTGGGGGTTTTTTCTTCTTCCTTTTTTCTTTTTTCCCCGTGGCTACCAATTTTGTTTTTTCTCAGACTGCTTTCCAAATGTACTCAATTCATCATCCAAGTGTAGCACTCGAAGATGGATGACCATGCGTCATTCATCAAAGCTCATGCTACCAGGAGGCGGGCCAAAATAAGCTGTAAGTGAGTGTAAAAGGGGGGGGGGAAGCATGCTTCTGTAGAGAAGAAGGTAGCTGTTTTGTTCCGTGTATTCGAGGCTGATCAACAGAACGGTTAACAGAGAGGAACTGTATCTCTGCTTCTCCCACTCTTGAGCTTGTATTTTTGAGCATCACTGATGTATTTCAGTAGGTCATGCCTGCTTGACTGGGAGAAGAGAATGATCTTGGTGTTGATGATGTTTTCTTGTGCTGAGGAATGGAGAATGGTTAGTTGTTTCAATGCCCTGCTGTTCCATTTAAGCCATATATTCCTAAGAGCTTCCTTGGCCTGATGGGTCAGTGTTGTGTCTATGTGCATTTCTGAGAAGGGGTTAATAGTTGTGTTCATCGTGTGCTGGCAAACACCCTGTTGTCTTGCAATTTAATGTGGTGTGAAAGTTCCCTAATAGAATAAGAGCAGACTTAATCCAATGAGACATTTGCTAATAAACTGCTTTACTGTATATTAGGGAATTTGCGTTGTGTGTTTGTGATGAGTATGTGAATATTAAATGCGTTTCAGTGTCTTAATTTAGACATCCAGGGCTGTTGTCATCTTTCAGTGCCATGACTTTGCTTTGTTTGCTAAAATCAGAGCTTGTTTCCGAGTCCTTGCTCCTTCAGCTTCTCTCAATTTATTTTTTCCCACCACCATACACTGGCTTTCAGCAGGGACCACTGTAACAGAATCTTCTTTGAAACCTGAGAACAGTGATGGCTGCAGATTTGTGTCTCCCTTGAGTAGGAGAGCGATGTGTTTTCATGAATTCAGATGAGATTTGTAACTTCCCTTCGATGCCTATATGTGGCTTTCCCTTCTCTTGAGCAGTGTTTATGCTTGTTACACCAGACCAAACTCTCCCAAATGCTCATCCTTCAAGCTCCTAACTATTCTGAACTGCCAGTGGGATCAGAGGGCTGCATGTGGAGACCTGATCTGAAAACTGCAGTTGCTCAAGAACAATCTTTTTGCAAATTCCCATTGTGCTTTGCTGATTGTGTCATTGTTAAGAGGATGCTCCAATCAGGTTAGTTTCCTGATTGGTTTCCCACCATGCTGGGCTTAGAAGCTCAGCAGAGACCTGGCTAAAATTTGAATATTTGGAGTTATTTATGGATCTAAAATTGCTATGGGATTTGGGAGACTCTCTGCACCTTTTTGTGTCAGACTGTTGTTACGTGACATAACCAGACAGTAGTTAACAAGAAAGCCACATGACATCTTCAAGCTTTTTCATCTGCTGCTGATAATTTGCAGGATGCTTTTAATGTGAGAATCTTAAATTAGTTGCTAATTTCCTTATTTGAAGTTTCAGGCTTGCACTCAGATCCAGGGAAAATATATTTACAATGTATGTTGTAAGTCAGTCATTTCAGATACCTAATTCTGTTTTCCCGAAGGGAGCCATTGAATTTACACTCCAAATAGGACTGGTCAATTTAGAGAAAGATTAATTTTTTTTTTTCCCTTCCAAAGATGTTTAAAACTAATTTGGAAAGCCCAAGGGACAGACTATGCAATCTTTTTTTACCAGGAGAGGCTGCTCACTTTTATACACGCTGAACAATGCTGGGGTAACTTCCATGATCTTACAACCCGTGGGCTTTCCTTCCCGCATGACGTGGGTAGGTAATTGCATTGTCTTCTGGTCTACCTTTCCTGTTCAAAGGAAGTGTTTCAATGATACTGAATTTATTTGGCTAAGAAAATGTTTGTTTGAGCCAGTGTATCAAGAAAGATAAGTCTTTATTATAGCCAGAACCTCAGTAGTGCAGTTCACATTTCCACAGAAGTTACTAGGAGGTGTATATTTACACAGCTGTGAGGAACTGTCCCATTCTGATGTCTATGGGGTGTGTAAGGTTAGAGAAAATGTTTGCAAATCAGTACTGCAATAGCTTCATACTTAAAGAGGAAATCTACACTGCCTTTAGCTCACTGGCACTCTGAATAACTTATCTTCTAGCTCATGTCTCATTATGCACAGTGTCTTCTCTTAAAGTTGCTGTTGCTTATTAGAGATACTCATCCTTCTTCCCTGACAGATGACTGAAGAGTTGAGAGGAGGATTGCCATCAATATGCGGTGTATGCAGTTAAAAACCATATGATCTCTTTGGCCATATTTAATTGACTTGAAAGATTAAGTATTTTGTTTGAACTTAAAATTATGTGATACTAGTGATAAGAGTTGAATTATCTACTGGGGTGACCTATTTACAGATACAACAGGAATACCTGTATCTTGCCTGTTTCTCCCTGATAACCTTTTAATTACTCTTTGAAAAATTGGACTGGGTGACTTGTACTTAATTACCAATCAAGAGAACAAAGCTTTTGATCTTAAACAATGAAAGGGAGGAGGAGACAAAGGGAACAGTGAAGGAGAGAATTTCCCCCACGTGCCATATGCTCTTGCTTGCAGAGATGTAAACCTGGGTTAACAGGTTTACATTCTGGGGTTCTGGCTTCACAGATACTGGATTTGCTGGGGTTCAGCGCTGTTAGAGAAATTCCTGGAGAAATAACATTTGCCATCTGGTAATACATAGAGCTTATATTAGGGTTTTGTGTTGAGTCACCTTTGGTTCTGTGACATATTCCTTTGTAGCTACCTCATATCTCCAAGGTGGCTACAGTTCTTTTTACTAAGGATAAAGATAAATAAAATGGGGGGCCAGCTAAATCCTTTTGTCATCTTTAGCGAACTTCAGAATCCTACCTCCCTTTTCCCCTTAGCAGAGTCTTTTGTCACTTCACATTAACTTCATGGGAAAAAAAACACAACAAAAAACCCACTTAAATTTATGTTCTCTGCTTTGTAGAATAAAATACACTTTTTTTTTTTTTTTTTTTTTCCCCCCTGAGAAGATAGTTGTTTGAGCTGCTCCAGAGGTATTAGGGCCTTTTGCCAATGGCCCTGTTGTTTTGTTCTGAGGCAGTGCTGAATATTTAAACTTAATCTGTGAGATAATTGATGGAACTAGATCTGAAAGTCCAGGAAAGCTAATGGAGTTAATGCAACTGCATCTAGGGCTGTTCAATTTTAAGAGGCTGTATTCAATTTTTCCATATTTATTAGGAGAGTGTGCATCAGGATGAGTGATAAAAGCTGATGATTAAATCGGGGTGGGAGCTTTTTCCCTGCCACCATGCTGAATACAGCAGGCTTAGGAGGAGGCCTGCCTGATCTTTCTGCAGCCTGTTAAGCGGATGGAGAGGTAAGGTGATTATCAGCTTTGGTCCTGGTTTCGGGGTTAAAGGATCTGCTCTCTCGTGATATTGCTCGTCCTGTACAAACACAACTTGTCTGCAGCAAGGCCTGCCATTGGATTGTGGCCTGTACCGTATCTGGTAAAATAGAATCTTGTTGAAAATTGGAACCTGTTATTCATGGCCACTGGATAAAATACTAATTGGGGAAGTAGTTTCCTGGCTGGTGGTTGTTCTGCATTTTGTCTGTTGGACTATAGAATTTTTTCCAGGTATGGCTCTCCCTGCTGTGTTTAGTACAGGGGGTTGTTTGTTGTTGGGCCTTAAGGTGTTGCTGTTACTCAAATAATAGTTTGTTTTCAAAATAGTTTGTTTTCCCTCTATCAAAATTGTTTTTATTTTCCCTCTAAGCAGCTGATTAACCATGTTTACAGGTAAAATCTACTAGCAAACCTTGACAATGACTCTTGCTTCATACTAAGGTATGCTAAGCGTATTAAGTGTAGAAAGATTTTCTGTAATTGGGCAACATCTAATAGATTTTAATTAAGACTCTGCACTGCAACAGTCTGCTTTTGATAGATCTGTGAGCACTGAATGCCATTAGTAATTGAGGTAGGTTTTAAATGGGTGAATTTAAGTAGTATGTGGAAATTCTGGGGAGGCTCATGGTGTCCTTAGTCTTCCATGCCCAAGTTGATGCAACTCGTGGAAGCCTCCTGTTCCTTTGATGTTGAGGTGGGGTCGGGAAGGAAGGGGAAATGCCCGTCAAGTGCCCTGCGGTAGGACATTGCTGATGTGTTTGCTGGCCAGTGAAGTCCAATGTGCGGTGCACTGAGACAGCAGTTTTATTGGGCTCTACTGTTAACCTCTTGTTGCATAACGTATTACACTTCCCTCCTCAGCTTTTCCTCTTGCAGTTTATCTGCATTGTCTGATGACACAGGGCTTTGCTTTTGATAATACGAAGTAATTGCTGAAGCCCAGGTTCATATATTCTTCTCTAGATCCCTCTAGCTGATGTTTGGTTTTACTTCAGGTGGACTTCTAATACAGTGACTGGAAGCCTTTTAGACAACAGAATTAGAGTATTGTGAAGCCTGAATGTGATCTGATGTACGATCACTGTAGACCCTGCAGTGCATCGACAGTGTTCCAGGTAAATTACATCTGCATGGTGAGATCTCTGATAGCTTTCATGGGGCTGCTCCCTTTCCCTTATCGAAGATGGCTAATGATAAAGACAATAGCTGCTCATGCTCTACTGATAACTGTTCTATACAGAGAAAGTTTATAATGTATGTGGTGTTTTAAGTGATACATTTTTAGTCATCTCGAGTTGTTTATTTTAGACAGAGCTGCTTTTATTCTTTTAGCAGGAGTGGCAATTTACAAAACCAGTGGGTGAGCTTTTGGGGTCAGAGCAAGTGAGATTAGATTTTGTTTTTTAGCAGTGGAGGGAGAGAAATTGAACTAACCCATAGCCCTTGCATGGTGCTTCTCATTTTTAGATTGCAGTGCTTTGAGAAGGAACAGGTCTACTGTATTGTCGTAGAAGGGAGAAAGCAGCACAGGGAAGTTCAGCGAGTTGCCTCAGGCAGCACAGGGAGTTACTAGCTGTAGCTATTAGTTATTGAGCTCGGGTTGCCCAGTTGCTGGGTTACTGCAGAACTGTATGATGAGAAGGTGACTACAGTCTGATCCTGCTTGCGTAAGAACTTGTACAAAAAGTTTCTTGACTTTATTAGTACAGAATCAGGCCTTCAAAAATAATTTCACTTTTAGTCAATAGATATTGACATCAGTTAGCATCAAGATGGCCACTTTCTTCACTGATAATTAGTGTCGGTCTCCCATGAAGCGGACGCTGTGAGCAGTGCAGCAAAGCGATGGACGTGCGGAGGTGGTGATAAAAGCAGCACTGGCAGAGCGCTGAGGTGTGCTGGTGATCCCTCGCAAGAGCCGAAGTCAGATGTACGTCTTAGTCCTGTTCTGAGCCCAGCAGCTGCTCATCTCGGTGGCGTTGGGCAAATTACTTATCTCAGTTTTCCCATCTGTAAAAAGACATAAAGTTTTATTTTTGCAAGTTAAATTTGTAAAATGCTTAAAAGCCTGCAGTTGGAGGGTCTGTATGCTAGGGTGGGGAAAGAGAATCAAAGTACAAAACAGATAAAGTTCACAGCCGTGCTTTTGAATCCATTTTCCTGAAGGGAGGAAAAATGTATGCGCTCTCATGTTATCTTTTGAATGCAGTGAATCTTTAGGTCAAGAAGTTTTTGTATCTATAAGGTCTGACCTTGAGAGTTTCTCAGGCAAAGCACCTCTTTAGACAGTGTATATTTCCCTTTTATCAAAATTAATGGAAGTCTACAGGAGATGATACAATTTTACTAGATCATTGAAGATACAATGAAATTGTGGAGTGCTATTACTTGCAGTCTCAAATAGAAAATTGACAAATCTTCAGTGCCCATTGACTCTAATTCATTATGTTCCCGTTGGGCAGCTCAGGGTGGCTCGGCGCCTTTTAGACTTTTCTGGATTGGATTTTGGTGTGCTGCAAGAGCAACTGCTGACATCTGGTCCTTTTTCTTAATAAAGAATGTAATTGTTTGCAGTTTCGTAGCTGTTTGGAAAACATAAAGGCTTCTGCTCGCCAAAGATGCAGTAATTGTCCTTACATCTTTAGTGATTTTTATAATATTTAGGCTTACAGCTGATTAGAGCTGCTATAGTAGAATAAAAGGTTTAGGAAGGAGATAAATATTTTCATTTGAACTGTTCGGTAGCTTAAGTTGTCACTGATCCGTGTGTAAATTGAAGTGTGAAATGCTGCTGTTCTAGCATTTTTATATAATACTTTTTTAGCTATTGCAGTCAGGCCCTTTAGCTATCAAGGTGCATGGCAGGACATCCTCTCACTAAGTTGTTCCCGCTTTATGTATGTGTGGCAAAGCAGGAGTATGGAAACAGAAGTGACTCGCACCAGGGCAAGCAGCAGCTCTGATGCTGCTGGATTCAAACCCAGGGCTTTTCACCTCTAGTGCGTTGTGTGTTACTGGGCTCTCCTACTAAACATCAGCAGTTAGCAACGTGTTCACCCCATTTCTACTCAATATTCAGCATTCATACAAGGTGCAAATGAATAGAGAATTAGATATGACATGAATCAATATTACAGTCTTTTTGGATAAATCTTCATTGACAGGAACAATGGGATTTGTTTCATTTTTTTCATCATACAACACATCTTCTAAAAATCAAATTTCTTATTAACCTACTTTTTTTGACTGCACTGGCTATGGAGGACAACTTGCATTGTTTTTGTTCCATGTGGGTGCTTCTTTTTAACTCTCAGCTTTATAGAAAGTGAATTTCTACTGTTTCCTTCTCATCTGTTGCCAATAAACTTTATTTTATTATGTGGCATTAAAAATTAAAATCTTAAGGGATTAGTGTAGGCATACCTGTATTGTGGTGGGAAGTGAGCCTGCAGTTTATGTGGAAATCCCCAAGATGGATCTAAGCTGGCTGTCCTGGGATCATGTAGGCAGAACAGTGCTTGCCTGATGCTGCGGCTTAATATTCACTTGGGGGAAGTAAAGATTCTCTCAATACTGATGACTGAAGTCTAGTTCAAATCCTGATTTTTGTATGCATAAAGAGTAAAAGGGATGCACAGACTTGGCAGATGAGACCTGGATTCACTCTGTATGTCAGCTTTGGCTCTTTACACTTGCATAGCTTTAGCTGCTTGAGATTCAGATAGAGAAAACAGGAGGAAGAGGTATGCGTGCGTAGTAAGCATATATACTACCAAAGTCATAATTAAAGTTCTTGCTTGATTGTTTCACCTACGACAGCATCTGAAACTACTGGTAGTTTATATCGTATCTTCAGTCCCACAGTACCCGTTTGTCATAAGTCTGGTGCTTGGTGCCTTTCATCTGGGAATCTCCATATGCTCTCACTGAGGCTTCTAAGCATCCCTGCAAGACTTGGGGGTGGTCAGGATTCTGTATGGCGGGGACTGGAGAGCGGAAGGAGCTTGGAGTTCAGAGAATTGCCTAAAATCTTTTAGCAGGCTAGTGGCATACCTGAGAGTGTAGCCATGGGGTTGTGACTTCCAGCGCTGTGGTTTCAAAAGCTGCCTTCGTGCTGAACAAGCTCGAATGAGTTAGGAAGTGTTATTTCTGTTCAGAATGCTGCTGGCCTGAGAACTTTCATATTTACTCTGCCTTTCTTGCATTTAAAGCTGTTTTGAACATTCATGTCTTTTTACATTTAAAGTTCTTCAGGCCGTAGGACACTGTTTTTGCCCAACACGTGGCAGAAGAGTTAATGTTACTAAAGGGCTGGTGTGAATATTGGGGTATTTACCATGCCTCCAGCATGGTAATGCTGTCTTGTAGTTCACCAGTTGCATTGCATTTAGCAAAAAGCCTTGTATGATTTGCAGGGGGTTCTGAGAACTTATTTTTCCCATTTACTAGATTTCACACCCCTGATGATTTTTTTTTTGAAGAAAGCCAGAAATAACCTAAAACTGCCAAGTTTTGGATTGACACTGCTGAGCCTTACTTGGTTTATATCCAAACTTGTCTTTGTTTATTCAGAATATCAGCTCAGATTTGCCAAGAGGTTACTAAAATGTGGTGAACTTTTCTGTGAATTTGTGTTTTTCTTTTTTGGTTTGTAATAACAAGACGGAGAATATAGATGCCAAAGTTTGTCAGAGATCTGCTTGCATCTCACTGCTACCTGAGAAGGTACAGGAAAAATGAGCATGGAAGGAACATGATAAAAATAATAAATCCAAGTCCATGGTCTTCCTACTCTATTGCATTCTATGGAAAATGAAATTTATTGAAATTTGATGCTTAGTACCCGCTCCCAGCTTGAGCCATGAAGGCCTCATATTTGAGATGGCTGTGCTGGCTTTAGGCTCTATAAATAACACTTTTCTAGTGGGAATTGACCTAAACCCCATTTTAAATGAGTGAAGAAATCCATCCAGGCTGGAATTTGAGCCCTGTGACTGTCCCTAGAGAATGTGTTAGTTAACAAAGCCTTTGTCAGTGTTAGAGGTGAGCAAAGGACTCTTGTGGCTTGATAAATTATACTTGGCTTGGAGAAGGCAAGAAAGTACATTTGATTCCTACATCATGCTGACACATGGGGTTTTGACTGTATAACGTTGGATTGAGAACTGTTTGCAAAGTGCTAAATTAACTTTTTGGAAAAAAAATGTAGGTGTAGTGTATGTCACTGTGAGCGAGTTTAAGGGACAGAGAAAGCTTTTTTCCCTAATGCTTGTTACTCTCTTGATAAGAAAAATATATAGTAATGTCTGTCAGAGCCAATGGATTATATTATTTCAGAAGCAACTTAATTATCAACCAGCTGGGCAGAGGGGATGGTTGGAAAGTAGTATGGAATAAAATGGGACATGTGGCGTCGGTTGGCAGCAAAGTAGCTTGGAGTTTCTTGGTGAAATATGAACAGAATATACAAGGAGTTACTGCTGCTTGCAACATGCCTCAAAAGGTATTTGTTCAGGATCTGTTTGTAGCTTTAGCTTGACTCAAAAGCAGCTTGGTTTTTGAGCATAAATCATTCCAACAAGTTGAATAAATCCAAATATGAACTGATACTGTTTTTCTTGCGTCATTACAGTATCCTTTTAAGCTGGCTGAGATTTTTTTTTTTTGGTCCAGGGCTTCATTTCAGCAATACATGAATCAAAATTAAAGGACAACTGTCTAAGTAACACCAGTGAGTTCTGCCTTGCAGACAGAACTGGCTTTTAAGTGTCTGCAGCATGCATGAGCTGGAAGCGTTCTCGGATTATGCTCTACTTGTTTTATTGATGATTAATGAGAACGTTTATGGTACCAGTTATTCTGTCATTATGGTTAAAAAAAAAAAAATCAAGCTAACATCTCATTGTAATTGCTTGTTTCTTTAATAAAGTAATACAGAGAGGAAGGGAGAAAAACTAACAACCACTGAGGAAAAAAACTCTGAACCAGACAAGCCTGAAGAAATGCTAGCAGAGAGTCAGCTGCCTCCTCAGGTGTGTGTCTTTCATCCACACTTACTGAAAATGGGGGAAAAGATCTGCACAGTTCTGGCTGAAAAGAAGGGATCAGATGTGTGAAAGAGGCCGAGGCGGCAGCAGCAGCCTATGGTACGGCTGCAGGGGATAAGCCAAGCAGAGAAGTACTGGCTGACTGGGAGGAGGTGGCTATCGGAGCAGGTTACTGGCTGGACAGCAGAGTGGTGGCATGGAGAGCCCTCCTGGAGACAGGGCTAGCACTGAATCTTGCAGACAAAGATACGTGAGAAACAAAGACCTGTCAGCTTCAGTTTTACTGCACATACTGAAGTCCTTGTGCCTAGGGCATCTATGCTTCGCTTTTTTTGCCAGCTTTGTAAAGTAGTATTTGAAATGCACGGTGATTCTCTTGGGATTTGGCCCATGATTTGGAGGAGACGTTAAACTCCTTCAGGATGAAAGATGATTTCTAAAACTAGGATATTAATAGGAATGACAAGATGTTTTTCCCCCCATAGACTACTCTACCCTACACCCACCAGCAACTATGTCTTTAAAGGAAAAAAATCTGCTACCTGTAATGAGATCTGAGATGGGATGGATTGCTGTGGATAAATTCCCTGATCTCTTGCATGTGTTCTTTTATTCTTGACATACGTTCTGTGAAGCAGCCTTGAGGAGGACATCTGTGAGTGACCGCTGACTTTGCATGTGGCTGTGTTTCCAGTTTCCCCTAAGACTTTAATTTTTAAACATATATACATATGTATTTCTGAAGGTGTTCTCCCTGCAGCAGCTGGAGTACAATGCTTACACATCCTTTTCATCAAGACTGGGAAAGTTGCAAATGTTAATTAATATCACTCATAGCCATTTTTCAGAGGGAAGATTGAACATATATTTAGCCTCTCATTGAAGCTAGTGAGTTTCCTCATTGCTATGTGCACACGAGCCAGCTGTCTAACTGCATAAGGCATATAAAACTCAATTCAAAGTCAATTGGAAGTTACTGGGCTCTTTCTGGTGGCCTCAGTTGATAATGGATTAGTCAAATACTTCATGAACGCACCTTTCAAATGACTTCAGACTGACTGCTGCCTTGTTAGCTGGGTGCCCGGTGTGAAAGAGGACTCGCCTGCTCATTCCAGACTGTTTTCCAAAGACCACTCCAAGGGGCAGCTCTCGCTCTGAGCTGTTGTTTTCTCAACATGGTGCCCTACACCTGACTTAGCTTGAGTATTGTCCTGGGATAGTGCAGGGGTGTCAGACTAGCACTTACAGAACCATGTCATTTAAACTGTATATAGTGAAGAGAGTGGTTCATTTGATGGGAAATTTTCTTTAATAGGTGTCTTTAAATTACATGCAGGAAAAAATCACTGAAGTATGGTGTAGTGTAATTTAATGCTGGGTTAAACGATGCAATCCAATGCATTTTCATTAGATGTTCTGAGACACTTCTCTAGCATTTATGCTTTAAAGGCTGTTGGATTGCCAGCTGCAATAACTATTTTGATTGCAGCCCGAGCTGATGGTGGGCATCCTACCAGAAAAATAATGTGCTCTGTTTTAATTATGGCACCTGCACTCCAAAATGGGAGCCTGCATCACGGTATTCGATACAGTTGTACTCGATACAGTGGAACAGTGTAATGTGCAACAGATGGAGGTGAGAGCCATTTGCAAAGGGACTGAGAGGTGGACTGTCCTGCTGACTGTTCTTTTTCTAGGGCAAAAGAAGTGTTCAGTTGTGAGTTGAACCTGCTGAGCGGAGCGGTCAGTGGGTCTTTGTCTGGTGCTCAACTCCTTGCATAGGTGGATGGGACAATTTTCCACTGAGAACGGACTTTGTGGCATTAGGGAAGATGGTGATATATCACGGAGGCAAGACAGTTGGGCTCTGTGTGGAGAGGAGAGCAGCACACCAGACCCCAGTGTATGGTCCAGGCCTTGAGCCTTAGCAGCTGCTGGTGTGCTGAGGGGTGTTGGTGCTCGTGGCACTATGGAGAACCTGTCAAGAGGTGGTGGTTACACCAGCAGCTAGTTTTTACTGACGGTGGTTCTAGCAAAGCTGTTCTGTGAAATAGATTTTGCTGTTCTGCTGCAAATGGGGAGTCACGCACCAGAAATACTTGCAGTGTCTGTGGCAAACCCGAGGCAAAGAATGAAGAAGGATGCAAATAGAGTGGAGCATTTCTGTGTTGATTTGTTTTGGTATATTGATTTTTGCCGTACTGTGAAGCAAGGGCAAGCTTATGAAGTGGTATTTCTGGCACTGGTTTAGTTTGGTTCCTCACAGTAGGAGCAGAATTAAGCCAATGAAAAACACATTGAAAATCTCACACAATCAGTGTTGGCTCCAAGCAACTTAAGGGGATAATCACTCAATAATCCGTATGGCCAGAGGTACAGAAGAAATGGAAGATGATTATTTGTGCTGTTATTACTGCCCTCACCTTCTTGTTATGGCCCTTAATAAAAACAAGGAACAGAGTTTGCTGCTTTTCTTTCTTCTTGGCATATATTTTTTTTATTGCTACACTAAATAACAGTGGTGTCAGAATTACTGTTTCATGCATGAGGCCATTGGGGAATGATTTCATATTCTGTCTGCCATCATGTTGATCTCCATGCTTTAAATTTGCCTGGGCTGCAGATTTAGGGAGGAAGGCATGAGGACAGTTTACCAGCCAGGTCAAAACAAGGCAGGGCGTCCTGCCAAGCTTTGCTGTTTCTGGGTCTTTGGAACAGGAGTGCTGAGGTTTTACAGGAGCGATTTGTGCAATGGCCTTGTTAAATCATTGTTTCTTCAAGAGGATATTGCCTGTGCTCTTGCCTGGAGAAGACGAGGACATCAGAAGAAGGGAGAATGTTCAATTGTGTGCATTGGTTGAAAGCTTAAGAGGAGGAATAACTTTTACTTTGGCTGCAGCTGCTTCCAGTGAGGAGCGGGAGGAATTCAGTCTCATTTCTAGTGCAGGTTTTCACTGCAGGAGGAGTGTCGTCGTTTAACCCCAGTCAGCAACCAAGTACCACCCAGCTGCAAACTCCCCCCCCCCCCCCCCCCCCCCCCCGCTGTGGGATGGCAGAGAGAATTGGGGGGAGGTGATGACACACACCTAAAACCTGTGGGTTGAGATAAAAACAGTTTAAGAGGACCACAAAAGAAGATAAAATAATAATAATAATGATGATAAAAGAATATACAAAACAAGTGATGCACAATGCAGTTGCTCACCACCCGCTGACCGATGCCCAGCCTGTCCCTGAGCAGCGATCGCTGGCCCCCGGCCAGCTCCCTCCAGTTTCTATACTGGGCATGACGCCATACGGTATGGAATAGCCCTTGGGGCAGTTTGGCTGTGCCCTCTCCCAGCTTCTTGTGCGCCCGGCAGAGCACGGGAAGCTGAAAAGTCCTTGACTTAGCTTAAGCACGACTTAGCACCAACTAAAACATCAGTGTGTTATCAGCATTATTCTCATCCTAAATCCAAAACACAGCACTATGCCAGCTACTAGGAAGAGAATTAACTCTGTCCCAGCTGAAACCAGGACAAGGAGATATGGAAATTAGTGGCATAGAGGGTAGGAGTTGCTATGTAGATATTTTTCTTATTGAAGCAGTATTTCCTGCTTCCTTCTGAATAAGTTTAGTTTTAGCACTAACGGGGACACTTTTCATATTTTGTGGGCAGAAAGGCTATTTGATCGAAAGGGGAAGACAGTGTTTGTCACCTTTGCTGCTGTCAGGCAGCCCATTTTCTTCTGCTTGCTCCAGGGACACTAGACAGACACAAATGAACATCTGAAGTTAAGGGCCTGGAGAGATGGTTGGGTTTATTAATTTTTAGAGGTTCAGGAAGCCCAGAGGTTCCCATGATAATTGTCTCTTCAGTCAATGTGGAATTTGTAGAAACACTGAGAACAAACCCTCTGTTACAATTTCATGCCCTTATGCACAGGCCATCCTTTTCTTTTAAGGCCCTGTAACGAGAAAATATACAAATACATGCTTAAGGGCAATGTTGTTTTTGTAGCACTTAATTCCCATTGACTCCTATGGGACACATGCACTTGCTTACGGGTAAGCAGACATGTAAATGTTGCCCTGAATTAAAACCAGCATCTGCAAAGTGGGGTCCTCCTAGTACATAGACTGTGAACAGAATCCATGATGTGAAAAGCCTAGTTCAGAAGAGAACAGATCTACTTTGGGTATGAAAAGCACAGACTACCGTTAACTAATTCCTAGACAATAATAAAACACTGTGTGATGATTAGAGGAAGAAAAATTGTCATGTTCTGCTGTCCATTTTATCTTTTTATTAAAACTGGTCCATGCATTTCCTGGATTTTTTGAGTGCATGAAGGTTTCAATAAGCCATTTTAATTAAACTGCAAAATAAATTAATAAAAACTATGGCACTCTTCCTCAGTTCTGTGCACAGTAAAACTATCTTGAATCCTTAAAAATCCTGGAACCTTATGTTTTTAATGAACAGGAGCAATTGTTCTTTGAGCTTGTACTGACAATGGATTTTATGCTGAGGGCAGGTAAGTACTTCTTTGCTGACATTAAAACTTGACTGCCATCATTGGCTGGCAACTGTGTGAACTTTGCCAATAACTGGAAATTTTGCTGTTATGAGGCTCTCGGGCAGAGCATGTCAGCTTTCATTAGTCAGAGTTCAATCTGTTTGAAATAATTTTGAGGCTTACTAAATTAAGGCCAGAGAGTAAGAACAGTAGGGAAGTTCGCTCACTGTCTCTGGAAGTTGCCAGGGAGCTGGTGGCAACTTAAAGGAGAAATTGGGCTGAAAATTGCAGTGTACCTCACCCCATGGTCAGAGAGAGGATGGTGGCCCCCAGAATTAAAGATCCAATTTTGTTCTATGAGTGCTTTTTTAATTCCATATAATATATCAGGAGAGGAAATACTCTGCATCAAATATATACTTACAGGTATTTCTTAAGGGGTCAGAGTGCTTTGTATCACGAGTGATCTTTTGCCCTCGCCATAAGAAAGACTAGCTGCTCTATAAGATGATGTGGGATAAACCTCTGAGAATGTTTGTAAGAAGCTTTAAAAGAAGCTTTAAACTTTCTTTCTTACCGTAGCCTGTTTATGTCGTGCTACTTGTGTCCTTGTGATCCGGCTTGAATACTCGAGCTTGAATGATACCGTGTGGTAGTGAGTTCCTTCACTTAACGCCGCTTCTGCGGTTTTGTAAAAGTCTGGTTTTAGGACAGTTATCGGGCAATGGGGATTGCATCTGAATTTGTCCTTGATAATGGCAAGTAAGAATCCAGTATGAGTCTGCTTTAAAACAAATGTTTGTTATGTAAATCACCTTAGTCAAGTGTAAGGAGAAGGCTTATAAGTTATAAAACTATAAGTGTTTGTGAAAAATGTACATTTGCTGTTCTTTGACTGTGTCAATACAGTATCAGGGATTTAGTGTTTGGGATCTAATAATGCTAGTTTAAAATCATTACCAAATAGGCTTTTGTAATAAAATTAACAGTTGTCATTTAGCTCTCTGTCTGCAAGGAAAACCAGGGGGAGGGCAAGACACCTGGGCTATGGGTTTCTGCAGTGCTCTCTTTGGTCTGGTCACTAGACTTGTCGCCTTTTTATATAGTTCTTTCTACTCTGACTTGTGGGCATGTGTCTGTATTCTAGGCAGTTCCTACAATACATCTACTAGGTCATCTTGTGCAAATGATTTCGTGTCTGTGGGCTTTGATTTCCTCAGTGAGTAAAGAGGTGTTAACCATCACAGTCTTCGCTGGGGTACATATTAGATACTAGGATGTAGGATGAAAAGTGCTGTCCTTGGGATTGTTCTTGCAGGTGCAGCTGGGTCAGGGTTGGGGAAGATTCCTAGAAGCTTCAAAACTTATCCACTGTAAAACTACAGAACAAATACTCTGAAGATAGCCACCCTCGTGGGCTTTTAATTGGTGAAAACATTCTCTTGCCTGGTCTCCCCTGCTGTTTTAGGTTGTGTTTGATTTAATGTAGTTTGTATAATGCTTCAGACCCTTACCTAATGTTTTTACTCCAAGGTTCTCAAAATGTGTTATAAGTATTATTGAATAATGTCTTGGGCTCACTCAGCAACCTTAAATATTGCTCCCATTTCATGGATGGGGAAAGTTATTCTGAAGGGCTCGGTGACTGCTCTGAGATCGCAGAGCTGGGGTTAGCAGAGCGTTGCAGAGCAGATGGTGTTAGTGAACGAGGTGTGAAGCAGATAGAGTGGTTTAAAATACAGTCAATGAAGAAATACAGTAGTAGTTATTCTGGTAAGCCAGAAGGTGTTAAAAGCCCAGGATGAGTTTGCCCAGCATTTGTTTAACAGCTATTGAATTGAAGCTGTACCAGTCTGTTTTCTGAAGCTCCCCGCTTCAGGCTGTGGTGTATTGGCCAAAGTGGCAGCTGCCCCACTCTTCGATTTGCTGGCAGGTCAAAGGCAGAAATGGTGAGTGTAACCTTCCTCTTGATTTCTTCCAGGTTAACGGGTTTCCAGCTGCCTGCTCCTATTGTGAGTACAGGGGTTGTGCTGTCCTTGTGGCTTGTGAGTGATTATGCGGTCAGTGCTCAAGGCTTCCAGGCAAACTATGAAGGTAAGTCTGCCCAGTTCAGTAATTGTCTTGAATTGTATCCGCATTTGGCTTACAGCAGGATGTGAAACTAAGGTGCAGAGTGTATACCAGGATATATACATATGCAGACACTTAATCCAAGATGGGAGTGCCTGGTTCTTGTATAACTTGATCCATTTTTTCAGAACTGAAATTGCTAATTCCTTCCGAGCATAACGTATTTTTTCCTCTTAGCATCTGTGCTCAAAACATCTTTAAAAGCTTACTCTAACGGCAAAGCTAGAATGACTGAGAAGGAAGGGCAATGTGGGATTTGACAGTGGAATCTGCAGGGTTACAGCAAGCGCAGCTCCCCGTGTAGCCACTGGCATTTACAGCTGAGACAGTGGGGACTGCAGAGCAGCAGTGCATAGGATGCTCGGACACTACTGCGTTTTTGCTTTACATTCTCTTCACTTATTTGTTGTTTTTTCTTTTCCCTGCACCTTCCTCCCTGAGTGTTTAAACTCACCTCGTGTGTCTCTTATTGTAAACAATGTGCAGCGTTTGGTGGTTGTGGAGGTAAAGGATTGTATGTGAAGGCTTGGTAGCTTCAGAAAATCTTGGACAGTGGAAGTCATCAGATATATGAAATAACTGTTTAGAGTAGAAGGCAGGTCTTGATTGTAATACGAGCTGGTACTGCTGGGTAAATAACAAATTAACCATGTTAAAATTTGAGATACACTTAATGTTGATTATTTAACCTAGAATGTTTTTTCTATCCCCGTAAATGTTTTTCTTTGGAGTCCTTAGAAGTTCTCAGCCTTAATGATAATTTTTGGTAATGAGTCCTACCGGACAATTACCCAATACATTAAACCAAGAAAATGCCTTCATTTAGATGATATTGTAGTCTCTCAACATTTTCTGCACTTGATGATTGCTCAGGTTCAGGAGAATTCTGTTTAAATACCCTCTAATTTCTGATTAAAACCTTTGCTCTGCCTTGAGGCGGCAGTGGCACTAAGACGTTTTTATTAGTCTTGAAGCGATCAGTGTGTTAGCAGGTGTTCAGTGGCAAGGCAACGGTTCAGGCTAGGCCACGGTGTTAAGGTTCATCCCAGTCGGAGACCACGCTCTGTTTACGCACAGGGTAGGTGCCTCCTGGGGATGCTGGTGGTGCGGGCGGCCGTCGGGACAGGCGAGCGCAGCGGTGTGGTGAGGAAAGGCAGATCCCGTTTGCAGAATCTCTGCTAGAACGATGTCAGTCATGGCGTCTAGTAGACATGACAGAACATTGCTCCCGAATTGTGTGGTAGAGGACACGTAGCTGTTCTTGTAATTTCTTGACATTTAGAGTTCATTTTTTTGGCATTTAGTTACAGTTACTTGTACGCTTCTAAATGTTTTTTTTTTAATTACCTTGATGCAGCAGGTAATTTTGTACAAAGGCTTCTTCCAGGGCTGCTCTTTAGTCGCGTATGTTTTAAATTACCTGAAGTTTATTTGACTGGTGATTAGGAGGCTTTAAAGCAGGTAACTGAGCGCATCTCCAGGGGAAAAGAAGAAATGTGCTTAAAACTTAACCTGAGCCACTGAGTGACACAGAGCATTGGTGTAAATGAAAGCTTCGTTTTGAGAGGGAGAGGGGCAGGCTTGCCGCCCTGAGCCTGCCCCAAAACAAGCTACTTGCTTGCTATTTGGATTGTTGTTAACTAAGACTAAAGGAGGAGATAAGTGTGTTTTTGATCAAAGGGACATACTGCTGCTGTAATGCTGTTTCAGTTCATTGGTAATCTACGACTCAGTGAATAGCTTGTGATTCGATAATTCATGTTTAAAGACAGAACAATGCATCAGAGTCCTTGCAGTAAATGGCTCCTTTATGATCTGCTATCAAAGCATGTTCATTATTCTCCTCCTCCCTTTAAGCAATCATTGGGAAATGCACCAAAAGAAATAGAGTTTTAAAACTGGAACAAAAGATCTCAGGAACTTTTTCAAAGGAGGACAGGAAGAAAGTACGTAGTCGGAGGCATCAAAGTGACACAAAAACATTGTGCTTACACTGATGTCTGCTCTGCCCTGACCCTCTGGGAAATACATAAATTGAGCTTGGCTTTATCTAACTTAACATCTTCCTAGCTTATCTATTCAGTATGATGCCTGCATGATAAGATCTCTTACAAGCAATTTCTTGAAAACAACACAGACATCTCCTGCTCATACCTGTATATATTTCTTCATTTCTTGTTGTTTCAGGACGCACAGTTTAGCTATACATTTCACCGGCTAAAAAAGGGAGGGCTTGTGTGCAGTGGTAGCAGAAACTATTAAAAAATGTTTCCACTATGAGAATGTTTAGAAATGCTTCGAGAACAGATAGGCAGAGTGAGCTTCTGACAGTCTGCAGAGCTTTTTTCAAGCCCCAGGTAAGGCAGGTGCCAGAACTGACAGTGGAATTTGAGGAATAGCCAGCTCTGGGGCTGCTGTCCTGTGATGCTTCCGTTTTGAGCTCACAGTTTTCTGACTTCATTGTATGTTACTGTGCCTTGCTGCTAGATCTTCCTTAATCCTCTTTTCCTCGTTGTCTGACTTCCTCATCTTTCTTCATTTAGTTTGTGTGTTGCCAGCTTGTTTCTGTCCGTTTTCGTTGTCTGTTTTTTCATGTTCTCTGATCTCTTACTGTTTGTTGCAATTTTTCTCTAGATGCCAAATATTGTTTCAAAGCTCAGTAAACAGTAGTGATTTCGCATTCATTCTTCTGCTGTGGAAGACAGTGTTGAGAGCAAACGAGAAGGCTGATGTTCTCCTGCCCAGCCCAGCTATTTCTCAAGGAGTGGACACGGTTGCGATGGAGGATAATGCTGCTTGAGGGTGCAGCATCTCTAGGTTTAAGGCACCAGGTCACAGCTTCAGAGATCTGGCTTCTGTTCCCAGATGTGATGTAGGTGGCTGTGCACGATCTCACGTTGGTCATGTAGTCTGGGTTCGCAGCTTCCAAGTTGCAAATCACCGTCAGAATGGCTCCTTGTACACACTGCTATGAATTTGTGTTCATGAATGTGCATACAGCATTCAGGAGCTACTGTATGGCATTGTGAATATGGGAAAACCCACAGCGATACCACGGTTTGAGAGGAGGCATGACTAGTTGGGCAGAAGTGACAGTCTGTCGTTAAGTGGATGATACGGAAAAAGAAATGGGGGCAACCATTGCAGGATGACTGGGAATGAAAAATGGTCAGCTTTTTTTGCTGAATTGAAAGAACAGAGAAAATTTCATTTCCATTTAAATATAATACTTTGATCTGAAGGTAGCTTTTTTTACTTAAGAGATTCTTTTACTAAATATAAGCAGTTCTTATGAAGCTCCATTTCAGAACATATGATTTAGAAAATATTTAAATTAAGTGCTTTCATGCTTTTAGCATCTTTGAATTTGGTTTTGTGTCTGTGTCTGTGTGTGTGTGTCCCGTCCCCCCCCCCCGTTAAATTGTGCCTTGAATTCAACATGATTTCACAATTAGCCTTGTTCACCCTCAGACTGTGGGATTTTTTCCTTTCTTTATGACTAAATGATTCTTCTGAAAAATCCTAGCCAGCTGTTGTGGAGTCTTGCATTTCATTTCAGCTGCAGGAGAATTTCGAAGGAGACACAGCTGTAAATAATCTAAGTTAGAATTTTACTAGGATGTGAATCTTGACAGTCTCATCTTGTGAAAAATATTCCTGAAGATTTAATGACCCAAAATGACCAATGCTTCCATTTATTGCTTCCCCTGAAAGATGTGTGAAGCTAATATTAAGGCACATGCCTAGACTACAATGTGAAATTAATTACAATCATTGCTGCCACACACCTAATGAATACATAGTAAGTTGACAAAATAAATTGGGCAAGTCTTTTGCAATAAGAGGAAAATTGATATAAATTCCACATCATTCCCTCAATAATGCTAATAGCAGTTCATGATGAATAGCAGGTGGTTTTTTGGTTTACTAATGTAGATATCAAATGAAATATTATTATTTGTTAAACCATTACTTCTTGGCTGCCTTGTTAGTCTTAAGGGTATGAAAAATAGAAAGGGATTTAAGGAAAGATACCCAAACCTGCTCTTTATCATACGCGACTAGAGCGCAGTGCTATGAACCACTGAGGCTCGTGAGCATAATGAAACTTTATGCTTTTCGAGGCTGCACAGGTCCTTCTTTCTGAGACTCTCCGAGTGTTTATCAAACACTAAGCAAGCAGTCAGGGCCCGAGTATCTTGCATAAAACTTCCTTCTGCTCTGACGTTGTGTTACAACTTCTGCTGAGGTTGGGGGTGTTTTGGTAGCTGGCTGGGACAGGACGGTCGCACAGGGGTTCCAAGCGGGGCGAGTGCTGGCTGCGCAGGACTGGGCTGAGGAGCAGAACGGTGCAGCGTGCGAGTGGCACCGACCTTGGAGCCCAAGGTCTGAATGTTGCGCACTGGATGTGGACAAAAGAACAAGCAGACAAGGAGGAAAGAGGACAGGTGACACTAAGATGAGAAGCTGAAGCACAGAAAAGACCAGTGACTGATTGAGTTCATGGAACACAGCAGGCTGAAAATGGTTTTTCTCTATCCCAAGGGGGATGGCTGATATTTCCTTAGTCTGCTAACCAGATGTTTTCTTCAAACAGTGCAGAAATCTGTAGAAGGCACATGGCTCTCACTTGAGACTTGTCCTGCTGTGGCTAGGACAGTGTTGTCTAGTGGATTTCTAGTAGGAACAGCAAGGAATTGGATTCTCACTTCAACTTTGTCCCTGTCCTGCTATACTGATGTTCTCAAGTCACAGTTTTGCACTGTGCTTCAGTTTCTCTCTCTCAAACGGGGTTTTATTTTCATTCATGGTGTTTGAGTTCTAACAATGAAAGTGCTATATAAAAGAAGAGGGATGTGATGATGTTGAATACATTTTTTTTTAGGAATCCTCATCTATAACTTTTAGAGTTTTAACTCTTCCCCCCCCCCCCCCCCCCCCCCCCCCCAAAAGCCACATTCAGTTGGAAACCCCTGGAGAGAACCAGGGCATTTTGGGCTCTGGACCCTGTTGCTGCAGAAGCAGTGCTGTGTAATGCAGCAAGATTTAACAGTAGGTGAAGATTTTCCTTCCCAAGACATCGTGTTTGATTACAGCTGCAACAAATTTGATAGCTGCAAACACTAAGTGCCTGATTGAAAAGAAACAATTATGCCTAGAAGAACACTGCTTATTTTAAGAAATTAGAAGTGTTTAAATACAGAGGGAAACAGCCCCAAGTAAATGGTGCTGTTTTCCTTCGTAATAAATACCCTCCTCTTTCTCAAGCACAAATATCTCATTCTTTAGAGGGTTGGTTGTGGAGTTGTGCATACATATTTAGAAAATACAATTAAAAACTGGTTCCTGTCCCTCTTTGACCATTCCTTTTGCTAAACCCGAATGAGGTTTCCTGATTCTGTGCTGCTCTGTGGATTTAATGCCACTGTGCACAAGTTGTGAAACTGCTTAATTTCTCCATTTTCCCATCTCTCATTTGGCTTTACAGTAACAGTTGCCCCATTAATGGAGGACAAATTGATCAGTTTGAGTTCTCTCTGTCTTTGGAAACAAGGGTATTCAAGATTTTTGTAAAAACAGATAACAACTGTCCAAATCGGCTTCTGATTATGATAAAGACCAACACTTCCGGGGGGGGGGGGGGGGGTACTTAAAAAAAGGGGATTCCCCAAGGCCTTGGGCAATGTGCATTTTTTTGGAAGTCCTCTGATAAACTGGGAAATAGCGATCCTGTTCTTCAAAGACCAGAGTGGAGGAATTTGGATGCACAAATCCTTTGTCTTTTGAAAATGAGTCTTTAATATAAAACTCTGGGAAGAGTTTCTGAAAATTTGGCTCAAATTTGCTTGCGCTATGAGTAAAACTTGGGCTCTGATGGTTTGGATCGGATTCACTGGGCTGCAAGAAAGTTCTTCAGTACCAGTCTAGATTTCAGTCCTACCTGCTTGCAGTTGACACTGGGGGGGTCAAAGCTGTTAGGGACTAGAGAGTCTCCAAGGCTTCAGGAGATGCTGGAGTGAAAGGGTGGCAAAACAGCTGGGAGCAGCCTACCAGGGATGGCGTGTGGCCGTGCCGTCCCTGTGGGCTGGTCGGTGCTTATGTGGTGACTCATGCTTGTCCAGTGGCTGCTCAAAGCATATTCTCCAACTGCGTAAATAAATTTCAGAACTGCCAGGCTAGTACTGAATAGGCTAAAATTCCTAAAGCCATAACCGAATGTGCTTTTTATGCCAATTTGCCTTCTGAGCGAACATCATATTGGGTTCGTTTAAACATCTAGCTGGGTCCCAATTCTCTCAGTACCTAAATCATAATTTGAAGCATACAGGGTTCTTAGTAAATTTACTGGCTTGATGCTTTTCTCCTTTTTCAGACCAAGACAGATGAATGTGAATCCTGAGTTGCAGCAAAGTACAGAATAACCGTTGTTCTGGTGGCCGTGGGAAGGATGAAGGCTCTGAGCCTTGCTCTGCTGCTCTTTTTTTCTGGAAGTTTGATGTTGCTTTATTTGTCTGATGATTGAGTCTCTTCGAGAGATGGTTTAAGGTGTTCAAAACCAAAATGGCCTTGCAGTTGAATGTGTGGGTCTGCATGCCAGAGTGCATTGACTTTAACAGCTACTTCTACTTTGGCCTGCTTAGTATTGGGCATGTTGAATGTGTGGCATAAAGCTTTCAAGGACTGTGCGATACCTTTTTAGGACTTCTCTGTTTTAATAGACATAGTTCTTTACTTCCCATTCAGTCAACTGCTCCTGCAGTTTTTGTCATTTCATCCTTATCTGCTGTGCTTAAGGTACCTTGCCTTAGTGGCTTTTTGTTCTTTGTTTACTATGCCTCCTAATTTTAGTATTGGTTGTGACTTGGCAAAGATTAGCTTTGTCGCCCTCAGGCTGATCTCCCCCTCCTCCCCTGTATCTCACAAGCTGAGTTAGGGTCATGCTGGCGTCAGTCCTTGCAAGGGAGACTTCCTTGGGAAATCCCGTGATGCCGATGGGAGGTAGGTGTGGTGAGTCGGCCGATAGTACCGAGTTAGTAGTGAATCTGATGGCATTGCGTGTTTCCTTTAAAAAGAGTAAAGAAAATTCATATTGGGATGAGGAATGTGATTACAATCAGTGCTGGTTTGCTTCTGCAGGTGCTTTCTTGAGCTTCAGGCACACAATCTGAGTGGCTTGGTGCCTGTGAATATTAAAGGGTGTGTACCAAATTTATGAGTATTAATAAGATGCTAAATACAAAATAAATCTAGCATACTGATGTTGTCTTCCCATTTAGACAATATTTTATTGTTTTAACATTTCTTTTGAATTTCAGGTGAACAGAGAGCTCTGCTTTTTCTGGGCTGGAGCAGTATTAGACTGTACTGTTTGATGTTCTACTTCAGTGGTGGTTGTAACTGGTGAAATGATTCCTAAATGTGTAAATGGCCAGAGCCGCATGCTGAATCCACCCTATTACTGTCCGTTATTAAAGAGCTGTGCTCAAGAATTAAAGTTTTAATTAAAAAAAGTTTGTAGCCCTCACAGTTTGTAGAGATAAAACTATGGAGAGGAACAGCATGGGAAGCCATAAAATGGTGTTTCTCTGAATGTGCCAGCACTCTGAAACAGTGGGTTCAAAATGCCCCTTTGTCTCTCAGAGGCTTTAACACTGTAACTCTGAGATGCTCGTTACTGTTTTAAACTAATTCACAGCAGATGATTGCAGCAGAGATGCAGAGTTGGTTTGTTCCTTTCAGCATCTTTCAGCTGTCTCTTGTTTGCAAACAGGGGAACCTGGCTATGCTTTATGCTGCTATCCAGGAGCAGCAGCCCGAACTCCAGCCTCTTCTGTGATGTTGGTACAAAATACTGTTACCCGTCTGAAAACGTGCTGGTGGGATTAGTTGTATTGAATTGATGAGAAAAATATTAATGTCAAGATTTCTGTCCTCGTTACATATTATTCTTTTTATAGTTAATTCGTTCAAAATTGTAATTCACTTAAATTTTAGAAAACTTCCCATCTGTTTGTATTGTGGAACCAAAAACCTTCCTGAAGTTTAAACCCTGATTGTTGCAAATTATATAGAGTGCTGTAAAGAGAAATTGCCCGTATTTTGTATGTAGGCCCACCATATGGAGAAGCAATGAGATAGCAGAGGACAGTAGCAGATGACCCAGGAGTTTTTATCTAATTGTACGCACCTAAAATTGGTATATTAGCTTATTTTGCTGCAGTAACTTGCTTAGAGCATTCAGACCAGCCAAAGAGATCAGCAGCTGAAATCCTAAATTGGCTGTGCTGGCCTCATGCACTTCTTAATAATACTTACTTATTGTTTATATCTTAGCAGGTTTGTGGGTGAGTTGACTTGTTTTGAGTCACCTTGCTGTTTCCAAATGGCTGTAAAAACCTGATTGTTCTAGAAACAAAGCAAGAACTCCACAGATTGTGCTTGAATGTTGATATTCCTGTGTCTGAAATGCCCCAATCCATTTTCATACATGGAGATTAAAAAAAAAATGATTGATCATAATCCAAGTCATGCCTGAAAGAAAGGATAGGAACAAAAAGTAGGTGCTACCCCTTTTGTTTCACTGCTGCCTGTAAAGTAGCAATAAACCTGGAGGGAAGCAGAAAAAGCTCGAGTCTTGCTGGAGAGGGAGGCAGTGATGCAGTGACACTGTCTAATGATAAATAGCTGAAGGATAACATAGCCCTGCAGCAGCTTTGCCTCCTGCTCCTCTTGTGCTGGAGCATCTGGCATGATTTTGCTGTGGAGCGTGGTGGGGAGGTGAGGAACAGGAGAACGCTGTGCACCGCTGTGTTCACCGCTCGCATTTTAGGGTTCATAACACAGCACCTACGAATGCGTGCGTAGCGTGCTGTCAAAGCTCTGCCAAACCATGCAGCTATTCAGTTAGCACAGTGCGTTTTAATTTGCTTCTTGTTTGCTAGGTATTAGTATTTGGACTACATGATAAACCCAGATACCAAATAAGCAGTAAGGCAATGCAGCATTGTCAATAATATTGAGTGACAGGATTGTTTTACACAGTGTAGTGTCTGGAAAAGAAGTAGTGTTATAATTAGATTTAAAGCATAGCATTGGATTGATTCTGTTTCCAATTAAGTGTTTTGTACCTAATGTAAAAAAATTTGGTTGGTAATTGGTTTGCCTATCATATGGTTTCAGATTTTTTTTTTTTTTTATGGCAGCTCTTTGGAATTTTTCCACAGTATCTCAGTTTTGTAGCTGTGTCCCTGTTTGTCATCAGCTGTTCGCAATGTGCAACTACTGTTTCATTTAATGTACCATATGCATATTGGAAACAAGTGATTTTGCACAGTCAACTGTTCTGTTCACTCACGTGTTTGGAGTGGTGGATGCAAACTTGATGAAGTAAAGTGTCTGGTTGGTCAAAGTCCATCAACTGGGCTCTTTTATCCCAAATTAGCCTGAGTTCCTGCCAGTGCTTCTTGCTCGCTTTTCCTACTGGCCTGTGCTAGCACTGGAAGAACTGGTGTTGGCTTGACAGTGAATACATACCTTTGATGTCTTAGCTATGATATAAAAAAAAAAAAAAAAAAAGACTCCTTCAGAATTTGGTAGTAGTTTAGACAAGAGCAGTTGTTTTATAAACAAGTTTTAAAGGGCAAAAAGCCACCCGAGAAATCTAAAGTTGGCTTGTGAAGCCTATTTTGCTATTTCTTTCCAGTTATCTGTTATCTGTTTACTCCTTTTTGTTCCATGGAGGAAACTGTTCTCATGGTCAGAAGGCTATTCTGGTCATCAGTGATATTTCAGCCTTGAAAGGGAAATGGATGGCAAATTGGCATGACAGTAGTGACTCAATTATGTTTCACAGCCTTGGCAGGAACCTGTGTAAGTGCTGCTCAGTCTGATGCTTGCAGATGATGTCCAACAAATTAGCTGAAGTAAAATCAAGCAAATAAGCCAGGTGTTTGCCCATTGCAGTGGTTTTGAGCTTGGTGCTACATCAGGTAGTCAGGCACTCAGAAAAATCTCGATTAGAAGATGAAGAAATAAATGTAAATAGCTGTGCTGGCCACTGTGTTTCCCTGGGAAGCGTGGCTAGGGGTACTTGCACTTGTTTATGAAGGGGCACTTCTTTAGGTGGGGGGAGTGTTCAGGTGCAAATACCTCCTGGTGCATAAAGCTGGAATTAGCTCTCTTGCCAGCTGAGGTGCATTTTGGCTTTGAATAACGAGGGCCTCTTATAAGTGCTCAGCCTCTTATAAGTGCTCAAGGTCAAGTACTTGTGTGGCTGCTGCAGTTTGTAGCATTGGCTGAACAAAGCAGCAAGCTCTGGGCTCTGGTGACTTGCAGAAGCTGCATCTGCGGGAGGGACAATACCTTGAAAGCTCCGCTTCAGTCAGGTGCCAGGGCTTCATCTGCTGTCGGACGGGTGGGAGCCTGTGATTGACAGCTGTGCGCAGAGTGGTACTGGGCCAAACCCTCCGCTGGCGTAAATTAGGTTTGCTCTGATTTCAGTGGATCGTCTTGGTGCAGTCACTTAATTCCAGAGTGTTGCTGCTGCTGAGCACGCATCAGGGTGGGGAAGCTAAGCCAGAACATGTGGGGTTGGGGGGGGGGGGGGGGGGGGCGGTTCAGTGGATCTGCTGGAGGTGGATGAGGCCGGGGGGCTGGAGGCTGGGGTTTTCTTGGGCCGTTTGTTTGCCTAAGCTGATCGTGCAGCTTCTTGTGGCAGCGCATGTTCCCAGAAGTTTGTAGTGTTAGTACTGGAGAGCCTGTGCTACTCGGTAGGTTGTTTCGTGCTGTGACAGCCTGGAGTCGCTGCTCTGTAAATGTCAAGGCAAGGGAGGTGCCGTTGCAGCGTAGGATTAATGTCATGAATGCAAGGGCAGAGGGCTGGTGGCTGTGGATATGTTGCTCTGAATTCCTCTTGCTGTCTGTGTATGTTAATATTGTTCAAACGAGGGTGGGGGAAAAAGTTGTACTAAAGGCTGGGTTTTTTTGGATACCCTCAGTGCTTTCCGTCTGAAGCCAGCAGAAATGGCAGAGTGGCTCCCTGTTTCAGGAACGTTGTGGCAGATGCATTGCTTGCCATTATGACTTCAGATTAAAACAACTCCCTGGGGAAGGAAGAGTCAACCTTCCTATTCTTTTTCTTTTTAGCTATACAAAAGATTTTTATTACTTAAATGAGCTCCCAGCAAGTCTGCCTTAATATACTACTAATTGATTTTAAGACTTGAAAGCAGCAAAGCTTATTAGCATTTGCTGACTCAGCTACAACCTTCCCCTCCCCACATAGTAGAGGATGGAGTGAGATATTGACCCGTGTTGCTGCAGCACTAAATGAAGTTGAGGGAATATTAAGTGTCTCATACTGGCATTTGATTTGCATATGTAAATGAGATCAATCAGTGCAGACGCAGGAGAACAGAAATGCTAATGCTTTGCAAATAGGATCCAGTATTAAGCATTTAAACAAACATCAAGTGACACTTGCTCAGCTACAATATGGGGACGCTTTGCTGTCAAGGAGGTCCCACTGCTGCTCCCCTCGTGGTACAGCTGCTCTGTTGATGAGCCCATTTTTAGAGAAGAGTGTATAGAAATGATGCAGAAAACATGAACGAATTTGTGAGACTTTGATACCGCTACTGCTTTCATGGCATTTGGAAGTGGAGGGCTATTTGTGCTTGAGATGTACTTGCCTGACCTGTGGGTTGCTGTACGTGACTGGAGGGGTGAAGGGTGTTGAAAATCAGTACCTGGAAGTCTCAGCCCAGCAGTGTGAGGGTACTTTATGAAGGACTCTCACTGTGGTGGTTCTTTCTTAAAACCTTCGTTTTCCTCCTTTCTTGCTCCTTTTTTTTCCGCATATAATAGAGAGCCATTTCTTTTCAATCAAGGCATCTATTTGCAGAACATGTAGTTGTTAGATGCGTTTGGTTTTGTTTCAGCATACATTTCCATAAAAAGTCACCACTAATGAGCTGTGCGAAAATTTCAGACTTACTGCCAAGCCAATTTGGTTAAAAGCCTTGTCCATCCTTCTTTACCATTTGAACCTTACACATGCACAGTGTGCTCAAGCAGGTACAACCATGGTAGTTATAAAAAGGAAGGTGAAATGCTGAAGATAGCATCTCAGATCTCTGAAAAATCCTTGTTGCTACTGTTCTTTGTTTTACTTTATCTCCATATGTTGGTTTCCCAGTTACATCTCATCAATGGATCAAGGTTGTGAGAACTAAGAAAGATCTTCTCCAAAGCAGTGGAGTTTCTTTTCATTGTCAGAATTGGTGGTTATGTCTTCTAATTATAGCCAGCGTTAAAGAGGTTTTTGGTCAGTTTTTCTTCCAAATCGACTGCTGTTGAAATTCTGTTGACTTTGAAAATCTGAATCCTGGTCTTTCTTTTCCCTGTTTGGAAAGTGTTGTGGTAAGTGATCCAACCTGAATCCCAGTCTCTGCTCATAGCCGTTGGCCCATCCTGTGTTCCCTCTCTAGAATGACATTTCCAAGGGTCCACAGTCACCATCTGAGCCAGCTTCTCTATTCTTGATGTCGGGGCTCCTTACTGTACTTCTCTATCTGTTTGCATTCCAAGAGGTTGTTATGTTTAATTGTTTTTATTATGTTTTAATTTGCTTTTAGGATGTTGTACAGAACTCTGCACCTTGGCAGGAGAGGGAGCTCTTTATAACTACAGGTTTTATTATTTCAGCCTTGTGATGTGACCAGAGGTTTGAATACTAGTTCAGTCCTGCAGCCTGCAGGAATCTACCGGCCTGGAAAATGTTTCTTGCTCCACAGGATTCACAAATGCAATTTTAGAGGTCACTGTCTAACAGTTATAAAATTTATCAGTTTGTTTCTGTGTGTAAAGAAAGGAACACAGAGCTGGTCCTCAGCTGGAGAGATCAGCTTGTCTGTCTTGCACCAGCTGGGACTTCTGCAAGAATCCTCATCTTAAACTGCTTTCAGTGGTCCATATTTTTTCTTTAGTGGGATATGTACTTTAGTGTCTACATCTTGATTTAGGCGCATAAGTAAATCTTCCATCTGATACACAGATCACATATACTTTAGAGGAAGTTGTGTGTGTGGATTGCTGAAAATACAGACTAAAGCTGTCTATATGCAGCAATTTAGATAGGAAGAATTAGCTTTAAGCTGCGGTTTCTCCATTAGTAGGAGGCTAGCTGACTTTTGATTATATAGGCAAAGCAATTCCTGCAGCAAAAGAGGAAGTGGTTTGGCTGACCAGCATTGTTTTTAGTGGCTTGCTGTGAACTGGACTTGCTGTTCATAGCAGTGATAGCTGGGAAATAAAAAGCAGTTAGCAGAGGCACTGAAAGGAAGCCTGCCTGCCTGCCTAACAGAAAACCTATCCCACAAAATCCTCTGACGTGTGCTGATTGGATCTAAGCTCCTGTGAGACATCTTCTCTCAATCCGTTCAAATCCACCTAGCCTGGATGGTAATTCCTTCCCCTTTTCTTTACCCAGTGGTATTTCTTTCTGGTTTTGAGATTAAAATGTCATCTGTCCAAGTAGAACCTGACTATAAATAAGTAAATAACTTCTAAGCAGTTTGCTGGGGCCCACCTTACTGGAGGAGCCCTGCTCTATCTGTAGCTTCAGCTTCGAATTGCTGGTGATTCCTGGTGGTTTTGTGCGAGAAAAAGAAAAGTGGAAGGACCCCCAGCCCCTCTTCAGGTGACCAAGGTGCAGGCCAGCAGGAGGGATTTCATGATGGAGGAGGACAGAAGTGTTCTCTCTTTCTGGATGTCCGTAGGGCTGGGCTGTGTTAAGCAGAAAGCATCGTGTTTCGGATGAGGGATTGATCTAACACAAGGAGATCAGTGTTCAGGTCCCCATCAGTTCCACTCTTGCCCCGACACTGAGTAGGAATGGGGGTGATTCTTGGCCTTGTACTCTGCTTTGACCTCTTATCTCCTTTGCTACAACATTTCTCTTTGGGCTTTTTGTCAATCCTGCGTGCACAGAACTTGTGAACTATGTGGTGTCATACAGGTGTCTCTTGTGCATCTGAAGAGCTCTTTAAGCAGTCGTCCTGTCCACTGAGGAATAGGACAGGATTCCTCTATTGTTCAGTCGCCTGCGTAAGTCTCTGGAAAGTAGAGAAGAATTTGAGAGCTAAAGCAGATGGTATGAAAAAGGCCTGTGTGTATGTATTAGACTACACAATTAATGTATCTTCAGGAAAGCTTAAATAACAAAAGGTTGCTACTCTGTGCAGTATACCTTTCGATTTAGGGTTTTGATCATAGAATCATAGAATAGTTTGGGTGGAAGGGACCTTTAAAAGTCGTCTAGTCCAACCCCCCTGCAATGAGCAGGGACATCTTCAACTAGATCAGGTTGCTCGAAGCCCTGTCCAACCTGACCTTGAATGTTTCCAGGGATGGGGCACCTACCACCTCTCTGGGCAACCTGTTCCAGTGTTTCACCACCCTCATTGTAAAAAATTTCTTCCTTGTATCTAGTCTAAATCTGTCCTCTTCTAGTTTAAAACCATTAACTCCTTGTCCTGTCACTACAGGCCCTGCTAAAAAGTTTGTCCCCATCTTTCTTATAAGCCCCCTTTAAGTACTGAAAGGCTGCAATAAGTTCTCCCTGGAGCCTTCTCCAGGCTGAACAACCCCACCTCTCCCAGCCTTTCTTCATGGGAGAGGTGTTCCATCCCTCTGATCATTTTTGTGGACCTCCTCTGGACCCGCTCCAACAGGTCTATGTGTTTCCTGTGCTGAGGACCGCAGAGCTGGATGCAGTACTGCAGGTGGGGTCTCACGAGAGCAGGGTTGAGGGGCAGAATCACCGCCCTTGACCTGCTGGTCACACTGCTTTTGATGCAGCCCAGGATATGGTTGGCTTCCTGGGCTGTAAGTACATGTTGTTGATACATGTAAGTACATGTCCAGCTTTTCATCCACCGCTACCCCCAAGTCCTTCTCTGCAGGGCTGCTCTCAATCCCTTCATCCCCCAGCCTGTATTGATACCGGGGATTGCCCCGACCCAGGTGCAGGACCCTGCACTTGGCCTTGTTGAACCTCATGAGGTTCACACAGGCCCACTTCTCGAGCTTGTCCAGGTCCCTCTGGATGGCATCCTATCCCTCCAGTGTGTCAACTGCACCACTCGGCTTGGTGTCATCTGCAAACTTGCTGAGGGTGCGCTCAATCCCACTGTCTGTCATTGATGAAGATATTAAACAGTACAGGTCCCAATACAGACCCTGGAGGGACACCACTTGTCGCAGATCTCCATCTGGACATTGAACTGTTGACCGCTACCCTCTGGATGCGACCCTCCAACCAATTCCTCATCCGCTGAACAGTCCACCCATCAAATCTATATTTTTCCAATCTAGAGGGAAGGATGTTGTGGGGGGACCGTGTGAAAGGCCTTACAGAAGTCCAGATAGGTGACATCTGTAGCTCTTCCCTTGTCCACTGCTGTAGTCACTCCATCACAGAAGGCCATTAGGTTGGTCAGGCAGGACTTGCCCTTGGTGAAGCCATGCTGGCTGTCTCAAATCCCTTCCCTGTCCTCCATGTGCCTTAGCATAGCTTCTATCAGGATCCTTTCCATGATTTTCCTAGGCACAGAGGTGAGGCTGACAGGTTGGTAGTTCCCAGCGTCCTCCTTTCTACCCTTTTGAAAAATAAGTGCAATGTTTCCCTTTTTCCAGTCACCAGGGACTTCACCTGACTGCCATGACTTTTCAAATATCATGGAGAGTGGCTTGGCAACTACATCAGCCAATTCCCTCAGGACTCTGGGATGCATCTCATCAGGCCCCGTAGATTTATGTATGTTCAGGTTCCTCAGGTGGTCATGAACCTGATCTTCTCTTACAGTGGGAGGGACTTTGCTCCCCCAGTCCCCATCTTGAGGTCCATCCCCTTGAGGGTGTGGGAAGAGAGGGTGCCAGTGAAGACTGAGGCAAAGTTGTTGAGTACCTCTGCCTTCTCCTCGTCTGCTGTTACCAGTTTGCCAGTCTTGCTCATGGGGGGGGTGGTGGGGGTGGGTGGGTATGATTTCTTTGACCTTCTTTGATCAGCTCAAGTAGCGTGAATCCCTCTCAACTGAAGTTAAATGACTATTTAATTAACTTTATCTCCACTTCCAGAAGTGAATGCACATGCTACGTGGTGATCTGTGTGTCTCTGATTACCATGCGTTCTCACCTTGAATAATATTTTGATGAAGAAAGGAGTATGATTAGCTGTCAGCCATTTAAGATATTAAAAAAAAAAGCCTCTCCTCCTTCTCTTCCACCAAAACATATCCCTTCATGCAGGCTGTGTTCAACTGAAATTCGTAATTTTAAAACCTAAGAGCATGGGACTGCTCACAGCTGTACGCAGCTGGAGGGATGTGTGCTGCTCTTCACTTGGGCCTGTTGGTTACTTCAGTTGAGGCACTTTGAATTCAATCTCGCAAACTGAATATAGGTTAAAGGAAAATAAATTCATAGTTGTGTCCACGATGCATGTTAGGAGATCAATGTGGCAAAAAGTCCTTTGCTGTACTGCTCTGCTTTATTCTCTGTGATTTACTTAGACGGAATTTTGTTAGTGAGTCCCCAAATCAGTCACAGAGCGATGCAGCTCTCCCTGGCGAAACTATGTGTATTGAAGGATGCTGGGCAATTATTTTGGGTTTTGCCTTGAAATGCTGTTCTCAGTCCCTGCTAAGGCTCTCCAACAGCTGTAGTGGTTCATGGATGGAACTCTTTGCTTCTGTTATACTAATTTTTCTGTTCCTTGACTCAAACCAAGGTGGTTTGTATTGCACTGCACAAAAGCTATGATATAAGCAGATACAAGCTATGTTAAGAATGGTTCAGCTTTCTCTATATAAATAGAAAGGGTGCATGTGTATGTATGCATAAGAAAATTTCTTTTTTTTTCCCCCTCCTGATTTAATGTTTTCTTCGTGTCCTAAGTATCAACTGCCTTTACAATTCTTGCTATTCATTACCATGTCTAAAAAATGGGTAGGGGAAAAGGCATTTACTTGAATGTGTTTGCAGCTTATGTGTCTGGAAAATGCCACATACAGATAACTTGAGGCTGAGCAAAAGCAGCGATGCTTCATTCAGAGCATGAGCTGCTGCTGTGTGAGGAGACTGTTAACAACAATTTTAGGGAGGTGGCAGGAAACAGCGCCTGTAACGCTGTCAATATCTAGATGAAAAAGTACTTTTACATGGATATCTGCTTTGCCATCTACATCAGAGATGATTCAGTGTTCAGGGTGTTCGGGGCTGTGTTCAGGGAGTCTTGGAGCGCGTAACCAGCGCAGAAAGTGCGAATTGGTTCTTTCCCCAAGTATTAGAAATGGTGAGATGAAATGCTGTTTAAAGAAGGGGGAGGAGGGAGTGTCATCGGTCTGAGTTTGTTGTTATCATTCTGATTATTATGTGCTGATGTGTCTGGAGATGAAGTGGCTGGAGCATTATCTCAGTTGCTCTGCATGTGGGGTTTTTTTGTTTGTTTTTTATCAGCTGTCATTTTCAGTAGCTTCTTCTCAGGTGAGGAAGGTCACTATGGCTTTATGCTCTTGAGTCTTCCATATAAACCCTATCATGCTATTAAAGAGGAAATACAATGATTGTTCAAGCACAGAAAGGCTCAGTGATATTATTATTATTCATAAGAACATGGCCTGTCAATCAGTAATCCCTGAAATGTAGAGCACATAAATATGACCTGGCTTTCTTTCACCTTGTAGAAGTACTAATAGATCTGACCCGTGTTTCTTTGTGGCTGTGCTGTACCAAGCCCTGGAAAATGCATTCTTTCTCTAGATGATAGTAAAGCCTGGTATAAGAGAACAGGTAATCCAGCAAATAAAAATAAAATAAAATGGAAAAGATGTACTAAACATACTACAGATTAAAGTATTTAAGGAAAATTATTCGACCTGTTTCATTTGCTAGATAACTCTGGTCAGTGAGAAATACTTTTGATGTAAAAGCGGAACACTTGCAGAAAATAGTTAAATTTGATGTAAACAGTCTGTCCTCCCCAGTTTTATACGGAAAACTGCAACAGGTTCCAATTTGTTCCTGAAAATTGGCTTTTACACATTCTCTTTTGTACGGGGAGTATTTATCCCTAACGATTGTCTAGTAATTCTGCATCTTTACTGCAAAAACTTTAAGTACTTAACGGTGCTTAATTATTAGATATGTTGGTCTGACATGACCAATGCCCACTTGACAGGAATGAAACTGAACCCCTCTTAAAAGAGAATTAGATCAGGTTCTAATATAAAGTATCACACATATTTTGTCCAGACTTTGTGGAGAGAGCTTTAATGACGTTAGCACCGAATGTCCTCCGCAGATAGCGCAAAAGCAGATACAACTCTTTCTGAGAACTGCCCAGCGTAAACTTACAGGCACATCTCTGCATCCTGAGCCTTTTAACATTGAATTACTGGCTATCCAGTTAGCTCGCAGTAAAGAGGATGCTTTGAGAAAACTTCTTCTTTCTCTGGGCAGTGAACATGATGCCAGCTGTAGCTGGTCAGAGTGGATGATTGCCGTTGAAGTTCCTGATTTGCATCACCGCAGGCCCAGCCCGGTGCTGTAACATGCTGCATAAACTTCATTACAAGAGCAGTCATTTAGTTTGTAAGAGTTAAGTGTATGATCTTTAATTTATGCAATAGATTGAAAGGAAAATGTGTGTTACTTACGGCATTTATTTCCTTAAGTGTATATTTTTTTATTAGCTGTGTCTGAGTATCCCTGTCATAAAATTCATCATGTTTTTAGATTGGTTTCCGAAAGACGTGAGGAATGCAATTATGCCCTCTGTGTGTGGACTAATAATTTTTTAACCCAGTATTTCAACTAAATTTAATAGGGATTAAGTGGTGTAAAAGACAATTCATGTCCTGTGAGTTTTACATTAAAAACAACAACGCATGCAACAAAACCACTGCAGCCATGACCAGTTTGGAAAGAAGAAGCTTTTCTAGGTAATAAAACAGTAGTGAAATAGGCCTGCCAATGTCTGAAAGCTCAGCTTCATGTGATGCTACCCTGAGGTTTGACAATCAGAGGAGGTAAGAAACCACCTCTGCTTTAAAACCAAAAAAAACCCAAACCCAACCAAAAGAACCCAACCAACCCCCAAAAACCCCAAAAAAGAAACACACCCCCACCCCACCCCCCCCACCCCCCCAAAATAAAAAACCAACACCCCCCCCCCCCCCCCCCCCAACCCCACTGAAAAGCTCTTTCAGATGATTTGATGTTTTTCTCACTTGTTCAACAGCTTCATCCATTCCTCAACACTCCGACTTGTCTGGTGCTTTGCCTTGAGGGATAGCAAATGCATTTTGCCTGTATTTTGGTGCCAGCAAAGGTTGAGTAAAAATAAACAAAAAGTGGATACACGTGCACATGACCCTTGAATATTGACCAGTAAGTACAGTGTGCACTCGCGGAAGGTTGTTGGTATGCACAGTCTGGCAGTTTCACCCAGGCAGTTATAAGCAGTCCGAGAGTTGGTTTTTTTTTTTTTTTTAGCTCACACCAAAGCAAACAAGTTGCAGAAGGACAGATCACATCTTGAATGTGCTTTCTGTGAGGTCATCTGCTTGCTTTGATCATCTCATAGACGTTATTTTCTTCCGGCTGACACAGCTGTGATAGTCGTTTGATTATTCTTGTTATTTGCATGAAAATTATAACTAGTTACTTGATAAAGTCACGGTGACTGCCTTCTGCCCCCAGGGAAGTGCTGTGCTACGCTCTATCTTGGAAATTTCACAGCGAGAGATCTCATCTGTGAGGATATAACTGATATAACTGAACAGTAGGTCTTATCTCTGTTTGTCTCTCTCACAGGAGTCTTCCCTCCACCTTGGCCACAGCTGATTGACAGACCAGCTCTTTTAAAATACCTTTCACTCAAAGGATTAACTCGTACTGTTTTCGTACACTTTGGGTACAGTTGTTCTGATTTGACTTTTAGTTTTTTCTAGCCAGGAGCCATCTCGCAGCTACAGAGCTGTTTTGCTTTTGCAGTGGGGAGGTATTGTCTGACTGGTCTTGGGCACGGCTCAGCAGGGAGTCAGCTGCTAAGCATGCACCGAGGAGATGCACCGAGCTCCTTTTCTGTTCATTTTCACTGCTGGTCTGCTGTCCACCCCCTGCAAGTTCTAGCTATTTCTTCCTAATCTTCCAACTAATTTCAAGGTCAAAACAGTTTAATCCACAACTTGTACTAAGATTAATAAAGGAATTTACAGTTTTAGTTATGGGAAGTCTTTTATAGCATTGGTGTAAATCCAGATGTTTTTCTTCTCTGATGGGTCAGATTTTCATATCCAGGTATTTCAGTATTGAGAAATACTGAATCCAGATGACAAATCACATGCCATTAGTATATTTCAGACTGGGAAAAATGTGAGCTCATTCATTCAAAATAGATCTTTCTGCCAAAGGGATAAAAATACACATTGCTTCTTCAATATTGTGGCCTCCATTCTTGATAATAAGCAATTGAGAATGGAGGGTGGGGAATTTGGCAGTTCTGTCGTTACTTCCATAAACAGTAGGGATGGGATAGCTGGATATTTTCAGCTTAGCACAAAAGCTGAAGAAAAGAAAGAGGGTGGGTATAAAAAGCATAAAAACATGGGTTCCAACTAATCCATTAGAACTTATTGCTGCAAGAAGTGGCTAGTTTCTGAGCATTTTTTCCTTGTTATTTCTGTCTGATGGTTTTTAAGAAGATTAGTCTTTCAAACGCTTTTTTACGTACCGTGTAATGTCTAAAATATAACTTAGTATACTTCTCCCCTTCCAGGATTTGTAACTTTCCTCTGTGCCCTGTTTGAGATGCATATGTAAAAATGGTATATCCTACTTGTTTGATGATGAGCACATTAATTTCATGATTGTTTTTTCTTGGCCTTACAGAGGAAGAAAATTTGCAGGAGTATTTTTTTACTCTTGCTTTTCTTTCCGTTTGTAGTTAGTTTCCCGCTCTGTAAGCTAAGGTCATAGGTTATCCATGACTGCATGTTCAGTTGCAGGACCACCTGTAGTCAAAGATGCAAATGTCTGTGCATTTGTCTTCTGAATGTGGGAATATCTCATGGTTCAGCCTTCTCCCGACCCCTCTATCCTTTTTAGACTGCTAGGGGTTTTTGCGCAGCCTGAGCACTTGCTGCTGGAGCTTTCTTTTCAGTGCTGTGTCATTAAATTCCATGAATTTTCACCTCCTGCAGACTAATCACTTTAGTGCTCATGCTTCATACATCTTGGCTAGAGCTCAGAAATGTCTGAGACTGGGCATTTGGAATGATCCTGTATTTTAATAGAATAGATGCTGTAGTTTGGCATCAAGTGAATTCTTATTTTATATTAAAAATTACATAAGCCCCACTCACTGCTAAGAAAACAGACTGTATTTGAAGCACAAGAGTTTCCATAGTCCTAATGGAAGTGACATAAAGGCGATTTGAAAATTATCCTGTTGGTCTCTAGAAAAGAGCAGCTTGTTCTACATGCTGTGTCAGAAATTGTATGTATGCTTTTCAGAATGTCTTGGACGGAGATCCAGCTCTCAGACTCTCCCAAAATTAATTTTCCAGACATTGTGTTATGTTTTTTCAATTCTGTAAACTAACACAGAGGAACCTTTATGCTAATTAAAATTTCTTACGATCATTGATCTTGCTTTTATCCTGTTCTTCCCACGCAACCTCTCATCCTATAAAATTAGACCAGCCTTGCAGGAACATATAGTGGGAGGAAAATGAGTTTGTGCTAGCATATTTCATATAGTAATCTCATTAGCAGTTGTGCTCTGTTGTGAATACATGACCAAGTTGTCCGTACATGCTTTCTTGATGCATTTATCCTAAACCATCTTCCAGCATCTTCATCTGCTCTTGTTTTCATGATGGCGTGTGCATGGTGGTGTCCCCCTGAGCAGGTAGCCTCAGGTGCCTGGGAGGTAAGAAAGTTAGTGGAAACAAAAACTTAATGGAAGTTAGGTTTCTTGTTCCAGACATGGAATTATGTATGAGCAGATTCTCAGTGGGCAAACCAGCCGTAATTTTTATATTTTACAGAAGAATCTATGTTACCGAAAGTGCATCGGACCAAAGCGCAACAAAACCTAGTGCAACTTCTGTGTATAGAAATGATAGCCATTAATTCTCCCTGGGAATTTTTGTTTCAGGCTACAGTGCTGAAAGTAGACGAGTGTCTTGGATGTCTTGGATAAAAGGAGGAATATCACAATCTTTTGTTTAGAAATCAAATTAAAAGGAAAACTTTATTTAGAGCTTGAAAAAGTGTATGTTATTCTTCAGAGACTAGGTTACAATGAAAGCATACAGGCTGTGCTACCCCCTAAACAGATCTATTTTTATGGCATTTCTGGCACAAGTGAAGAATCCATTATCAGAAATCCCATGAGAACTAGTGCTAAATAGAGTTCCAGCCCAGTTGACCAGTCCCCTGAGCTGCAGGTAATGCCTAAACGATGCTTTGAACATCTAAAATATTATATAAATGCCACATGTTGTTAAGCTTTCTGTTAGGTCTCTGTACTGTGGAATATATCCAATTTCACTTGAGCCTCAGGTAGCTTTCCAGTGCTAGTAAACTTTGTCACGGCTGAAATTTTACTGAACAGCCGTCTGTAATCCTAGTGAGAGCAAAACTGACTGCTCGTCTGCCTGTGCTGCTGGTCCCTCGAGGGGCGTTGGGCCAAGCCCAGCTGAGGCTCCTCGCTCTCCTTCCAGGTCTCCTGGGAGCTCCTCAGTGGGACCAGTGGGAGCTGCTTTGTCAGCAGGGGAGTTGGGGTGGAGGGGGTGAAAGGAGCCAAGGAAAAATTGTGAGTTGAGTGAGATTTGAAGCCTTTGCTCAAGAGAATAGATTTTCTGGTTGGAGGCAAAGATCTAGTAGAACTTAGTTCATCTGGTGGAAATGATCCTTTTTGGAAGAATTTGGGTGCAGTGAGTTGGAAAGGAGGATGGGGGTTACTGGGTTGAAAGGGCTTGGCTAGCCCGTGGAGCAAAAACTGTTAAGAACTAATGGCATTAATTTGTTTGAAAGATGAGAAATTGAGGTGGGGTGCAGTTGAACGGCAGGTGTAATGCCGTAACTGGGAAAGTATCCTTGCTTCTGAAATGCATTTTTTCCCTGTATTCTTTAGTTGTTTAATCCATGTGTAGGGCGCTCTCAGTAACAAAACACATAACAAGACCTGTGATGTATTGGTACTATCAGAGTCCGTATATCTTCTTGCTCCAGGGACTGCCTCTCCCAAATACCAGGGTTCATAAGAAGGGAGAAGCATCTTTTGCCTCTGGGAATTGTAGGACAGTAGCAGGTTCTTTCTGTTTATCTAATGTGTGATGTTGGTGTCCTGACTTGTGGCACAACAACTTCTCTGATTTCAGTAAAACCTTTCAGCATTTACAGAAGTAGGTGGGTGGATGTCTTTAAACATCACTAAAAGTTTTCCAAGTACTGTGCTGTAAGCGATGGAAGGTGTGCAGTACAGCAGCTCTCTTGTGGTCACGTCAGTGTGGAGTTTCTTACTTCAAGACAGTTTACAAGATGCTGAAGCTGTCTGGAAAGTTTGAAGTGTTGCAGTGTACAAATCTGCACTTAAAAGATGCTCTGGTGGAGGCTAACGAAGGCGTTTGCAGTGGGGAGTTCGTTACTGAAAGGGTACTTATATAACTTTCTCCCTCCTCTGTGGGATGCCTGTAACTTTTTTATCAAGTAAATCATATCCTGAATGTCTTTTACGATGTCAGCAGGAGACGGGACTGAGAAATGGCCGTAATCCTGAATGTGTGGCGGTTGAGTCCAGCAGTTGCTTTGTGCTTTGTAAGAATGGGAAGGTTTAATCTGCAACCAAAGTAGCCTTTCTCTCCTACTGCTCTGATCTTTAGCTTGCATAAGCCACAGCCTGCTGTGCTGCTTTGGAATTTATTTAATAGCTCAGTTGTTTGGACATGATTAAAAATATAATGAATGGAATGAAGCAGTAATAAGATGAACAGCTCATAAAGGCTTTTAGTCTAAAAATATCTGTTTTGGCTCAGCTAGTATAGAGAAGACTGTGGCAGCAGTCACAGAAAAGTCCACTGCATGAATCTCTTAACAAGCTGTAGCGAGCTACTGCCGAGTATGAGGCGTATGTGTCGCCTTCTCTAGTTTATATTTTACAATGGGCCCCATTTACTTCAGCTCAAGCGTTGCTTTGACTTCCTAGCATTTCCACTCTGAGTGCCTGATGCATAGCTCCAGAGGAAAGGGGGTTTACTTTTCTTAGACTGAATTGCATGTCAAATAGGTGCTGTGTAAATTCTTTCCAATGCGAGCGTTTGAAGGGGTTGAACTTCCACGCTTTGCCTGGATGTGCTTTGGCTGTTTGAAGGGTTCAAGAGCTGAAGACTGTTTAGATTAAGATTTAGTGTTTTCTTAATAGAAAATATTCAAGGTGTAATCTGATAGTCACAGAAGCTGGGTGTTTTTCTGTGGTAGAGAGGTGAAGGGAACTGTCTGTAATAAACAGATTTTGTTCCTTTGCTTTCCTCTCAGCAGCAGTAGCATCTGCAGTAGAGAATGTAAGGGTGGGTGGGTGAGTGTGTCCAGCTTCAGGTGGGGAGTATAGAGAGTAAAGTAGGGTTTGCATCTTTGCCCTTGGAGAGGGTAGACTTGTGTTGCATATAAACAGCGTAATTACAGTAGCAGGGGAAAAAGGAAGTGGAAGAAATTATTTCTGGGCTGTTTCATGTTGAATGCTCAGTGAAGTGTGCCTTTTTTCCTCCTTGTTATTTGCATGTGGGAACCTAACATGGTACTTTTGTGGTTGCATGTGAACTCTTTCAGTATGATCTTTCTCAGTGTAGAATTGTATTATCAGAGTCAAAACATTGAGCTCTAATATCAGTGATGTGAAATTCAAACACCACGTAGGTTTGCCCCATGTAGTGGAATAAGATTCAGGCCAGCTCTGAGATCTTGAGGTATCTTTCCTAGGTTCAGTCCCAGTCCTTTCTCTTTCCATTAATGTGCTCTGAGTGTCATTTAAAGCAAATCTGTATCCTGTTTCCATGACAATATTTGTACAATAGACGCCTTTCTTGTAGCATGTACATACGGAATTTTCATTTATAACATCTCTTTGTATCAATTCCTGGTATTTTCAAGGTCTCCTTGAAGTATTTGAACCATCGTACTATTCTAGGTAGAATTTAGATGAGCAGTCCTGGATAGATAAACGCCTAACCTATGAGTGAAGCTTCAGTGTCTTGTCTAGCGAGAGAAGAGTGAATGAGGTGAATTTTTTCCATTTCACTGACGAGTAAAATGGAACAGGATAGGAACATTCATTGTGCAATAGGTGGTCTCTCCAGGTTTCCCTGCATCCCCCATCTTGTTTTCTTCAACCAGAAGGTGGGTTTTGTTTGGCAGAACTGGAGCTGTATACTTATGCTAAAGATTTGCAGTAACAGCTATCAGATCTTTTCATGCTGAGATGTATGAATGATGGCCAGCAGCCACTCCAATTGTAGAAGAGCTAAGTAGGTGGTTGGACATTTCTCCCTCCCTCTCAAAGACATATGTCGGTGCTGAGGTCTCCAAGGTGGATGTTGGTAATCTAAACTGGCGGGCAGGCTGCAAGTGGCCCTCTGGGGCCTGTCTTGCATCTGGCCTGGCAGCGTGAGAGGCATACAGTGCAACTCAGCCACGTCTTGTCTAAAAAGTGCATGAAATTACACCCACGTCCTTCAAACCACATGCTTGGAAGTGACAGGCAAGTCACCTTCCAACTTGAATTCAAGATGTTTACTTCAAGTGACTAGTCTTTATATCAGTCAAAGAAAAACTCGCTTGAGGAAGAATGCGGTGCATGGTTATTTGTTAGTGTGCTTCGGTTCTGGTGGCGTTTCTGTAACGTGCTGACAGATCTGGAAGCAGTAGATATTCTCCTCTTTGCAGTAACAAAGGGACCGCAGGAGGGCTCTGCTGCAGGCTCCCCCTCAAAGCAGGAGTGTTGACCAACACTGGATAGGTCACCTGTGCTTTTATTTAGCTGGATCTTGAAAATCTCCAAGGACAGCGATTCTGTAGGGTCTCTGGGAAGCCCGTTAGCATGCTGTACTTCCCTGCTACTGAAGGATTTGACATCCACTCTGAACTCGCAAGCTATGATTTTTGGCTGTTGTTTTTCTCTCCTCTCCTGCCCCCCCCCCCCCCCCCCTTTTTTTTAATAGTTGTCGTCTTATGGGCATTTGCCCATTCACCATCCCTGCCTGCCTTAACCTTAGCTTGCATAAATGTCCTTTTAATGTCCATGAAAGAGGTTGCAATGTATGAAAGAAAAGATAGGGCAGGTCTGAGCACCTAGATCCACAACATCTACCTTTGAGTAACAGACAAGGATTTGAAATCAGAGTAAGGTCCTTGAAATCAGAACAAGCTCTTGCTTCTGAGTATATTCAGGCATTGGGCTGATCCCATGTGGGGCTAAAAACTTGTTCTCTGAGATGAGTGCATGTTATTGCATAGCTTGCAAAATTATGCTTGTGGCAAATTTTGCAAGAGAGGCACCTGTGAATTTAGGAAACAGGACTTAGCCCTAGGCATGTTTTTATGACATAATTAGATCACTTTAGCTTTGTTTTCAGTGAAGAGTATAAAATTACCTTCTAGATTTTTTTGATCAGTTATGACCGCAAATTAATAATGAATCTCTAGTGCCGGAAGCAGGAGACTACCTAATTGCTATGGCAGCTCAGTGGACTTTTTTGTGGCACCATCCTTGAAATGTATTTGCTTTCCAGTTATTGATAGGAGGTGTCTGCACTGTGAGCTCAGCATTCCTGGTTGCTTTTACTATTGACTGTTCTACTCAACGCCATAATATTTTACCTTTCCTGTTCTAAAGGGCATTTCCCCACGAACTGTGTGATTTCACTGATTAGTTAATGTACTGCTCTGTAAGGTTGATGGTCCCAGTCAGTTACTTATGCCTACAGTATTGGCCATTGTGTGGTATTGAGTAGCCAAGCTTTCTAAAGAAGTACGGAAAAGATAACTGTACGAGGGAATAAATTAGAAGGAATAAATTACGGAGGCAGTTGAAAAATTAAAGCAGACTAGTTTTTCCATGCTTATTTGTGGGGGTGAGCCAGACCTTATGTAGTTTGAGTGGAAGCTGAAGCAACTGGAAGCTGTGAATTACGGGAGTTTCTGGCCCCACTTCTGAGGAAATGGGTTGTTTGTGGTTTAACCTCAGGATAGGTGTGAGCTAACTCAGTCTGTCTTGCTTGGGAAGATGGGTGGGCTGCTGCTCAGAGCAGGGGTGTGGTGTGTGATCCCCAGCTGCCCTGCTAAAGGCTTCTGAAAGCCAAGAGTGGGGGGTGGGAAAGATGTGTGAAAGCCACCAGAAGAAAGAAAATCAAGCTGCCTGGGATGCTGGTGTGAAGACTCGGCAGGTCTGTGTGGGCACAGGGATCGCACAGTGCTGTAGGGGAGACCTGAGGAGCCCCATCGCTGCTGGCCTCCCAGCTGGCTCGGGCCCTGGCTGCTATTGCCCTGCACTTTGATACCTGCTGTTTCCAGGGAAGTGGCTGAAAAAACTAGGAATGATATGTTGTGGTGAATGCCCTTCCTCTGCTGTGAAATATTTATTAAAACAGATGTAGTTGGCTACAATTTCTGTTTCTGGGTCATCAGCCAATAGCTAGAGAAGATCAATAAGCAGATAAACAATGTGGTCTCTAAAGTTGGAAGTGGCTTTTCTTAACAGAACAAAGAGCGTTCCCTGTCCAGGGACACGCTCCAGCAAAATGCAGAGCGGATCAACACTGGCACCCAGTGTCTAGATAGAATCAGTTCAAAGCTGGGTTTCCAAATCTGACACCCTTTTTTCACACTGATGCCTTGGCTTTCAGTCTTGATGTGCACAACGGAGTGAGGTGCTTAATCTGATATGGCAGCTGGACTCTCTGGGGCTGCAGTTTTAATTCTGCTTTCGTTCGGTTCCTGCAGTTGTCTTCTGGTGCTGATAACCACTGCAGTATTGTTGTTCTTGGCTTGTCTTTTATGTTACAAAAAGATGCAGGTCTTTGTTTCCCTTGGAATGGTTAACCTTAGTTCAGGGAGGAAGAGAGAAAACAAATGTAAAACCATCCTCCTCCCTAGGGAAGTTTTTTCAGGTTACTCTGCAGCTGTTAAATGCCAGTTCAATGAAGCCTTTAAACATACACTTAAATCCATTCCTGCTAAGCAAAACACTTAACCACATACTTTAAATTAAGCTTGTGTTCAAGTGTTGTTGCACTGAAAAGCAGCAGGACTAGAGCATGTTCACAAAGATAAGCACATTCTCAAGTGCCTTGCTGATTAGGCTCCTGATGCAGGAGAGCATGCCAGGTTGGGATGGTATGTGAGGACCACTGGTTCTGGAAACTTAAGCATCTGCCGACGTCTAAGCATCTGCCAGCACGACGTTGTTCTTCAGGGCCCAGCAAAATATTTCTGTAGCCAGGCTTCAGTATCTGTATCTTCATTCTGGCCAGGCTTCCTCTACTGTGCTCAGCAAGTAATGACATTTATTTGAAAGTATAAATCATGAGTGTCATAAAGTCCCAAATGTTAAGGATCCCTGCTCACTGCATCTCTGAAGATACATGGGACTGTTTGTTGCCATATCTCCCATGATCTTACTGCTTTCATGTTTTGAATCTCTTGTTATTTCGGTAGTGGGATGACTAAATCAAATCTAAAGTACTTCTCTCTCAGCTTATGTGGTCCTTTTGGAAGTTGCATGGAAGTTGCTGTAGCACATTCCAGGAAGGTAAATTGAAAACTGAAAATGAATTTCCGAAAAAGCCCTAGAACTACTACTACAAAGAAGATGGATGATGAACCATTCTGGTCTGTTATTATCCAAAAGTAACTATCTGGCTGTTTTTAGTGAACAAAGAAATATTAGAGGGAAAAAATAGTTTCCATTTAGCTTTATCTCTGTTGACTGTACTGGAAATGAATCATGACATAAGAAAGGATAAAACAAAATGAAAAAGATAGCATTTATTTCCATTTCTGTAGCACACACTGGACACTTATTCTGAAGGTTAAAACTCTTCTGAACTAAACCAGATTGCACTAAAACACTGCTGAAAGATATTAGAGAGCCATGGAGTATCTCTGTGGTACTTGGCCCAAAAGTTACGGACCACGAGGGAGAGGACATTGGTCTGTGTGGATCTCCGCCTCCCGTTGGAGTTCACCTTTGTGCTGGCCAAAGATGTACTGTCCATGTCCTGCATAGGTGTTTCAGTTTTTGAAGCTGTGATGGAATTCTTAGACATATTCTCCTTAAAGAATCTGTTTCTCTCCTTGAATTTCTAGGAAGGTAGCAAATATAGTGCAGATTGTCTTCTGAGTGAAATATTGCTCTGCCCCAGCCCAGCCTGGATATCTAGCAGAAGAGACCTGTCTGTTGGTTTGCTTGGATGTCTTGACTTCCAACCCCCATGAGACTCAGGAAGTGCAGGAAAATGGAAAGAAGGGTTAAAAAAGCATAGTGGAGATTAATTTGGAAATGAGTGTGCAGTGATGACTGAGCCAAGTAGTTTAGGTCAATGGTTTTGTTATTGCGCTTGGTCTATGTAGCATCCTTTCACTGGGATTTATAAATTATTCCTGCCGTAATAATGGTATTCAGGAGTTATAAGTGCCTGCTCTGGCATGGCTTGCTTGCTTTCTCTTCTTTTTTATTAGGAATGAAAATTAGTTGGGAATGAGGAGATAATGCATGGCCTCATATCATAAAAGTTGCACTCCTTGATAAGATTTCAAGGTTAGAACAATGATAGTGTTGAAATATCTGTCGTAAACTACCATAGATAATTCAAGCAATAAAAATGCTTCTTTTAGTTATGTAAATAGGGTAATTGACTGGAATGCAGTATCTAGATGTATTAAATGTTGGGGTTATTTTATATTTGAACAATATAAACAGAGAAAATGGAGCTGAAGATTAATTTGAATAGGAAACAGGGAAGACTTCTCTTCGGAATGGTGAGCAAGCCAGGGATGGATTTGAGTTTGTTTTGTCTGACAGTACCTGAATTGGTAAGGTAACTCCAATGTATCAATGTGATGAGCAAGAGGAGAAACATCTCGCTGCCTTTTTTTTTTTTTGCCTTTTTTTTTCTCCTGACAAAGAGAGCTAGGGGGTTTTAGGAAAGGCTGATGTAAGTAGGCTGAATGCATTTTGATGGTGGGATGCTGTCCAAGGATGCGTTGAGTCACATCTAATGACTTAAAAACTACTAATTAATTTTGAATGAACTAGAACAAGGAGACATGGCTTGACAAGTACTGGATTTTGAAAGATGCCGATTTTGAAAACTTCCAGCGTAGTGATCCTGGGCAAGGGGATGAGAAAAGTTGGGAACAGCCTGGTGAGCCTGTTGAAAAGGGTAGAAAGAAATGGGGGTAAAAATTAAAGTCAGTGAATGGCATGAAGCTTCTGATGCAGATCAGCAATTCTGGCAGCTCTTTAGCTGCTCTTTAGCAGCTCACAGGAATAGATGGTGGAAGCTTCTCAAACGTGTTGTTTCAGCTTCCAATTTGTTCAGTTCATTTTCAAGCAACACACTATGGAATCTGTGAGACACCTCTGGTCTTGTACTAATAGATTTGGATATAAAGTTTACAAGAAGTAGCTCTAAGAGGGAAATACATCTTCATTGCTCTATAAAAGCTATGTAGCGCACAAGATCTTGCCTGATGCTCCCAGGGTAAGATGAAGGGTGAGATAAATCAGTAGAGCGTGCGTGGGTTCCAAAGGATGGGTCACAAGGAGCGCAAACTGACAGGCAAGAGAAAACATAAAAGGAAAGAAAGTTTGGAGCAGAGGGAAGTTAAGTTGGGCAGAGGTTGGTCTTGTGCCCTACAGGGTTCTTTTTGAAGAATAAGTGGATTTGAAGGATAGGTTGAAAACTGCAGGGAG